>NC_049915.1:15137282-15743151 GCF_001411555.2 Juglans regia
ATCTATCTTCTGGGAGAGATGTTGTCGTTGGAGTCCTTGCCGAGAGGTTGAAGAACCTCCATAGGGAAAGTTGAAGCCTGGACTCAAAGTCCTCTGGAAACCCCTTTGAAGTCATCTGGTTGTCCCCTTTATCCTTTACTCCTCCCTTGTTTTATGTCACATCTTCACTTTTCCTCCTAACACCCTTTTCCTTGCTAAGCCTTTTGCCTCCCTTCCTTCTCTGTCTCTTCCCTCCTGAAGAGACCCTAAGCAATTCTTCATTAGTATATTTCTATCAAAAGCTACAAATCTATATAGACCTAGGTAATTTTATCCCCTCTAGTTGCCTGCAATTTTTAAGATCAATTCGCTCTGAAAGAAAGCCTTGAGAATCTTCAAGATAAAATATGCGACAGAGGTAGTCCATAGAAATCAGTAGCAAAATAAATTTTGGAAATGGGTCCCTAGTTTTTCGTTCTGCTTGCGTTAAGCGAGAAATATTTCCAAGCGCAAGAATAGGCGGGAGATATGCTCAACTGCGTAAGGTGCAAGCACAGAGCTTGGCTTTGGCAGGAGATGGGGTCGATCACGTAAGGTTTGAGTGCGAAACTCGGCTATGATGAGAGATGTACTCGACTGTGTAAGGTGCAAGCACAGAGCTCGATCGTGGCAGGAGATGTACTCAATTGAGTAACGTGCGAGCGTGGAGCTTGGCAGTGACAAGAGATGTACTCGACCACGTAAGGTGCGAGCATGGAGCTCAACTTTGTAGGGAGAGGTTCTCGACCTACGAACACCGAGCTAGGCTGTGGCAGGAGATGTACTCGATCGTGTAAGGGGCAAGCACGAAGCTTGGCATCAATGGGAGATATACTCGACAGCATAAGATGCGAGCGCGGAGCTTGGTCTTTATGCACATAAGGGTGGTCAAGTAGTCAAGTGACTTGCCCGCCTATTAGGGCCCCTCAGAGGTCAGGCGGTCCATGACCTTTCCCTCCTGTTGGCTTGTTATGAAAGTAGTGATAAGTCGGGTAGTCGAAAGACTCAACTTGTCTCGTTAGCCCTTGTAGACGTGAGGGAGGTTGAACAATTCATAAGATTGGACTTGCCTCGTCGACCCTCATAGACGTGAGGGAGGTTAAGCAGTTCGTAAAATTGGACTCACCTCGTTAATCCTCGCACAACTTTTTTTAGATTTGAATTGTTTTTAGCGTTTTCATTTTGCTATTAGCTCAAATGCTATCCCGAGTGCAGGAGGATGTCGCGTAATAATTAGAAATAAATTTCTAGATCGTCTCCTCAAGAAAAATTACTTACAATCAAACTTGTTTAAAATGATGAAATATTCACAAAGAGAAAATAAAAATGATGGTATGTGCAATGGATGGAAGAGTGCAACAAGAATGAAAAGGGCACTAATCATGGACTAGATTCATATTTTTGGATTTTTGAGTGTCGAAATGAAATGTAAAAAAAAGAAAACTAACAAATTGAAATTAACAATAAAAAAAATAACTTAACTAAAAAATCTTAATTAATCTGAAAATTAAACAATAAAATAAAAATTATTTAAGTCCTAATTAAGCTTTAATCGATCTTATATGCAATGGAACTGAGAGATTAATAAAACTAATCTAAGAATTAAACTAGATTATAAAGTAATTGAAAAAGTAAGAACTGAAAATTGAAAAGCCCTAAAATCAAGATCCTAGGGTTTATCCTTGTATTCAAATCACAAATTCTCAAAATTAATCCATAACAATTGTAATCACTGTTAAATAAAAACTTAAAGAAGCAAGAAAAATAAATAACACGAAGTAAATAAACAGCAAATAAAATGCCCAAAAAGTCTAAGCCAAATATCTCAAAAATAAATCACAAACTTTAAACTAAAATTAAATAAATAGTAGATAGTGAAAAAAGTAAACCAAATGAATGGAGATGGAGGTGGTAAGCAATGGAGGAGGCAGTTGGAGCGGCAATTGGACCCTGGAAGAGTTCTTCAAATGTGCGGCGCTGCTATCTAAAAAGTTCCCAATTTCTTGCTAATGATTGCTTAAATAGGGTAGGAAAGAAACCCTAATGTCTTCATATTCCCACACACAAAATTGCTTAAATTTTAAGATCCAACTTGGCAACCACATACGCGCTTTAGGAGTTCGAATTTGGAAATCCTTATTAAAGATAACTTTGTATTCCTTTAAGATAGCTTTCGAACGAATCAAGAATTGTATCAATCCGATATTTAAACGGAAAGTTATGATTAAAATACTAAAGTATATCCATTGTCTCCTAACGCATTTTGGACTCTGATCTGAATTACTCTCAAATCCCATCACTATCTTTATTTGAAGAGTCCTACACTCGTTGAAGGTTCTTAGGTTGTTCCAACGTCTTGCCCACTTGAAAGTCTTTTGAATTTGAAATTAGAAATAAAATAAAATAAGAATAATAGAATATCAAAATTATGTTGTGCATGTGAATGAGCATTGTCCAATTAAATCACAAGTTATAAAATTAAGCATAAATCATGCTATTAACCAATTTAAATCATAACTCGGATTTATTCATCTTAACTATTTTTTCATCTAAAATCAATAATAATGTAATGAAATAAATAAAATATATTGGTTTAAATGTATAAAATATGCAATAATTCAGCTCAATCATTAATCCTCACACAACTTGTTTTAGATGTGAATTGTTGTTAGCGTTGCCATTTTGCTACTAGTGCTGGAGTTCGTTTGTAGTGACCCACGTAAAGTAGTCAGGGGACCCGTTGACCCCTTGGGTCCATCTTAGGTAGTTACTGACCCCGTCAACTCATTCTTGAGAGTAACCCAAGAAAAGCAGTTGTGGAGCACAGAGACACATTAACTTTGAAGGCTCATTTTTTAAAGTAACCTGCTAGCATCGTTTATGGCACAAGTGCGGACAGCCGACATTTTCTTGGTGGAGATGCCATCCCGGGAGTAACGTTGGGCAATGCGTAAGACTGAACCAACCTTGTTGGCATGTTGGAGGTCGAGTAGCTCGTAAGGTTGGACTCGCCTCGTTGACCTTTATAGAAGTGAGGGAGGGTCGAGCAGTTTGTAATACTGGAATTGCCTACACGTGAGGGAAGTCGAGTAGATCGTAAAACTAGACTCGCCTCGTTGGCCCTCGTAGGCGTGAGGGAAGTCGAACGGAGGTTAGGGAGCTTGACTGTGTTGTAGAAGCCAAACTGGTTAACGTAGACAACTTCCAATCACAAGTGTGAAATTTGTGAACTTGAATCATCTTGTTGGACTGTGGCGAAGGTTTAAGGATGCTGGTGAGGCCTGTGGATAGCCATGTTTTAGCGATGACGAAGGTTAGAGGTGCTCGTGTGCATGTTAAAGCCAAGAAATTGATTCTGATGGAGACATGTTGGGATGTCTGAGCGATGCCTGAGTGGGGCTATGTATCCAATATTTTGCGCCACAGAAACTTGTTCTATTAGTAGAAATGGAATTCACAGAAATTTAGAAAGAGACAAACCGGGGTGTTTTAGCTATTGTAGCCGTTTTGTTTGACTGAAAATTCCCCACTACTAGTTGTCATTTCTTCTCTTCCTTACTCTTTTTTTCTCATTCTTTTCCTTTCTTTTTTTTAAACAACTTGTCTGGCGTACGTTGTGTAGCTTTGACCTCCTGGGTTGGCCATTGCATGGTACGTGTGACCATCGCTGGATCCCTCTTGGCCGTGTACTGCATTGGCGGGTTGTTTCGACAATGATGCAAAGGGACTTCTTGTTTGAGCTCCGTTGCTTTGGAGATGTCGCAGGAGAATTTCCGAAGCCGAGGAAGTTCTGTCTGATCGGTTCCAGTTCGTGAAGTTGTTGTCAAAGATGTATATGGCTGTGCAATTTGTGGCCAAGCGGCTTGTGGCTGTGAGAGAATGATGGCCAAGCAACCAGAGATGGCCAAGGTGCAAGGGCACTAGTGCTGGCCGAGATTCTTGTGCAGGGCGGGATGGTGCTGGCCGAGTCGCGATGATGCAGGTGGCTAGGACCAAATGCGCGCATGGCCGAGTTGGGATGCGTTGGTTGTGCATTGCTGAGTTTGGATGATGCAAGTGGTCGGGACGAGATGGTTGCATGACCAGGACACTAGTGGCCGAGACGTGCATGGTCGAGATGCCAATGGCTGAAGAGAGTGGGCCCTTCACGGGTGGTGTGTCCACTAGGTGGCTGAGCAGCTCACCATGTTGTCATGTGTGAGCAATGCCTGGGGACCTCGTGTCGGCGGCAAAAAACCCCGTTGGTGGCCACGTCGTGCCTGCAGCTGGTTTTC
This sequence comes from Juglans regia, assembly GCF_001411555.2. Classification (NCBI taxonomy): domain Eukaryota; kingdom Viridiplantae; phylum Streptophyta; class Magnoliopsida; order Fagales; family Juglandaceae; genus Juglans; species Juglans regia. Next base: position 15,141,575 of record NC_049915.1, read on the forward strand.
ACAAGTGCTTTGTGTTAGACAGAGCACAACAGCCACATTGAGCCATGGGCAGCTCCAGTGGCAAGGAGCATTTGCAGCTAAGGAGCCCTCACTAGAGAGGGCCACCCTCGCTTAAACAGAAAACTCCAACGGACTATCTGGTGGCTGTCGTTGGTCCTCTTAGCCCGTGGTTGGCCATCACGAGGTCAGAGCTGTGTGCCAGCGGTTTTGCCTTGCACGACATACACGTTTCCCAGCGGTGGATGGACCATGGATCACCTAGGGGGAGGACATAAACTACTGGTGAACCACATGGTGGTCACTGGTGCTTCTCGCTGGGCCCATGGTGGGGAAGCTGCGAGCCTCCTAGATGCACTTTAAGTGCATGGGCTACATGGTTGAGGGCCACCACGTGCCCGCCATGGTGGTTGAGGACCACAACGGTGGAGACAACTGACACCAGAGTGCTCCCCCGGTTGTGCCACGGTTGGGCAGAGCTATTGTCCCGTGTGCATGGCGAGGTGTATATGGGTGCACTGTTCACGACCCTTGTGGACAGGGGGCTTAGCGGTGGCCATTAGAAACTGTTGGCAGGACGCTGCGAGTGCACTGAGCAAGCCATGCACAACCACCATGTTCCCACTGTGCACACTTGGTATGTGCCCACGTGTGCATTCAGAGTGTATCCTGCACTTGCTTTAAGTGTACAGTGTATTCAGAGTGTATTTAAGTGTACACTATTAATCCATGTACTCCTCCCTCTTTTTGCACAATGCAGCCAAAAGGTACTAAGCATTTTGAAACTCAAGTGGCCGAGAAACTTGGGTTCCCGACCTTACACGTTGGGTGCATAAAAAGCATGTACAGTGCACTTAGCAGCCTTGATGAGGGAAGGTTTAGTCGCCCAATTTTTGGTAACAATGCTATTTATAAAAATACAACAGAGGAGAAACTGATAATACTTATCTAGAGAAAACTTTATCTGCTCAGTCCGAGATGAATTTTCAAGCTAGAAAATAGTTATTCTCCCACTTTCGATATAGAAAATTAGTCAAATCCCATTGACAACGCCAACTGTTAATGCCTAGAAATGAAACAACATGCAGGAAGGGGAGAAAGAGACATTCTCGGCCCGCTAAGACTATTCGAGCCTTGATCGGTGTGGTTTGGAGCCCCCAACGGTAGTGCAATGTGGTTGTACAATGTCAATGCGTACATCCATGGCGTTAAAAGAAAAATAAAAGAGAGGAAGACACATAGAATTACACGGTTTGGCACTGAGCATACATCCACGGATATTTTGGAAAGGCAAATCCACTATAATGAGTATTTTATAGTCTCTCACAGTCTCTCATCCTCACTGTACAATAGATTTCGGAGCTCTATCTTCTGGAGGAGATGCTATAGCTGAACTCCTTGCCGAGAGGTTGAAGAAGCTCCATTGGGAAAGTTGAAGTCTAAATCTAAAGTCCTCTTGAAACCCGCCTGAAGTCGTCTAGCTGTCCCCTTTATCCTCTCCTCCTCCCTTACTTTATGTCACATCTTCCATTTTCCTCCTGATACCATTTTCCTTCCTCAGCCTTCTGTCCCCCCTTCCTTCCCTCTCTCTTACTTCCTGAAGAGACCCGCCCCATCTTATGTTGGGCCTAGAACCCATTATGGGCCAGAGATATTTTATCACCTCCACATGCATAAAATCTTATATAATATATATATATATATATGTACAAAAAACAGTACGCATGGAGATATTAAGTGTTTCAATAGGGATAATGCTCGAAGCTTGCAGACTCTATGACTGCAAATATTATTTTATTTTATTTTATTATATGACTGCTTTGGGCTAACATTTTTCGAGCTGATTGAGTAGCTTATATATAACTAATCATCTCGATCATGAATTTCAATTATTTTTTTTTTCTTTTGGATTTGAAATAATTAACCCAACGACCCAATTAATACTAGGTTATGTTTGGATATTTAGATGAGATATGATGATCTCATCTTATGTCAAAATTTTTCATAATTTTTTTCCTAAATATTACTCAAATACAAAACAAATTTCCTTTACAAAATTTTAACCTTTTCATCTAATATTAATATGATTTTTTCCAAACTTCCAAACAAAATGCAAAAAATACTATAACTTTTTCAAATTTTAAAACAAAAATTATATTAAAAAATTATATTTATTTTTTTTAATTTTATAATCTTTTTATTCAATTTGTTTTCCTCATTTCTCGAAATCTAATAAAATATCTTAATTCAAATTATTTCATTATTATTTATAAGCAGTTTTATTTCTATTTACATAATTATTATATCATCTTATTATCCAAACAATATGCCCTAAAAATTACCCTGATAGGCGCAGCCTACATATCTAATTAAATAGTTAGGAAGAACAAAATAATTACGGGGTTTCCCGCTCCCTATTGTCTAAGCCCAAGTAGTTATATAAAAAGGAAAAATATTTGCATCAGCCCCACACCAGCACACACTCAACCTATTGAGTGTAAAAAAAAAAAAAAAAAAGTGATGTGAAGTGTGTGCCGGTGTGGGGCTGATGCATAGCATTTCCCATATAAAAATTGTAAAGTTTTAGATCGACCATTTGTTTTTCACCGTCCTCTTGTTAGTTGACCTCGATATCTCTCTCTCACACACACACATATATCACCACCCAAAAATGTACAATACTCATGTATATCTAGATCATTAAGTACGTAAGAGCTAGGCTTCCCATATATATGTAAAAATTGAATGAAGTTGATGATGGGAATTTGTCCCCAAAGACAACTTGAATCTTCGGTCCTGCTTTTTATTTCAAACTTATTTTTCTTTACCTATATATAAATAGAGAGCCTTTCCTATCACAATAATAAGATTTTGCATTATTGAATAATAAAGTTAGAGATAGAGATAATGCACCCTTTTTGCGGACTCTATAATTACAAATATTTTTTTTATTATTATTATATGGTTGCTTTGGGCTGACATTTTTCGAGCTGATCGAGCCGCTTATATATAACACAAAAGTTAGTGATAGAGAAACTGAGAAATGTTATTTTACTTTTTCTTTGATGCTAATTAATTAAGGGGAGACTCCATATATTTCATTCATGCCGGCCGCCCATAAACGTAGATAATTTTATTGAACCAAACTGAACTATTTTAAGGTCTAGTTTTTGACTTTTCTTAATTCGTTATTATAATATTATTGATGTCAGAGAAAGAAACTCGGCCTCTTACGGTCAAGAAAAGAGTGCTCCTGAAATATTTGAAAATATCGTACGCGAATTAGGAAATTCTCGATCTGAATAGATTAGTTGGTTTACTTTGAACATTCTTCAAGTTGAACTACATGACAAGGTATTAACGAGTTCAAAAGACACTACGACGTTGAACTCAAAAGGGGTTTTTCTAACTAATGCAAGATGCCATAGATCCAATATTATGTGTCTGTCAAAAAAATATATATATTGGGATCGAGATGGTGGGCGGGAAGGGGCGCGAGTAAGAAATTTGCAGACCAATGAGATATGTTTTAGTCACGAAAATATTATATAAAAATAAATTTATAAACTGACATAATTTGATGTGGTTTGTTAGATTTTAAATCTGTTTTTATTATAAAGTATACTAAATCCAATGTATACAAAAAATCATGCATTTTAAATTATAAATTTATAACTTTTATAAAAAAATTTTGTGTCTATAATATTTTTCTAGACTAATTAATTGATCACTTTATACAAATATAATGAATTATATAGGAGTTTTAAAAAGTGCTTTTGATGTGAGCCATGCATGGCACCCTATCCCTTAATTGACAAAATGAAAAACTGGAAAAATAAAAGTGTATATATATAATAGTTTGCATCCCTATTTTCGGACCTAGATCAGTTATGAAGACGTTTTAAAAATGACTATTGCTATTCATCATTTATGGTACACAACATTTATTTTACTTTTATTTTAATTTTTTGTTTCATTTTTTTTAAATTAATTAAATTCTTCTACTCATCATCCATACGTATACTATACATTTTATAAGAGAAAAAAAAAAGTGTAGCTTATGGTGTGTAAAGATGATGAGTAAAATTTTTCTTTAAAAATTACTTTTTTCTAATATCTACACATAAATATATAAATATATATATATATATATATATATATATATATATATATATATATAAGAGGCAATGCAAAAAGGAACTGTATTTTTTTGTCCCACTTTTTTTTTCCAATTTTGTCATTTTTTTTGGTGTTTTTTTTTTATTCGTGGTTTTACATTTTTGCCGGTCAATTCCATTAACAATGGTTTCTCGACCATTTTTCCTTCCCGTTAAAGATGTAAAGAAAAAAGATTCCGTTTAGAAGATTCGAGATACAGAAAGGAGCCCTGATGAGTACTCTACAGTCTGAGCAAGCTGCGCGAAGGCTTCGATTTTGGATGGCTTAATTAAAAGAGTGTTGGTAAAGAACGGTCCGGGTTCAGCAGCCCCGCGGCGCAATTTGAGGTCTCTTTTTATTTATTTATTCTTCTGACTTTGCATGGTCATGTTTTTTAGGAAAATTTTCTAATGCATAGTCATTTAATGCAAAGTCATGTTTTATGACTTTGCGTAAAACAGGCCCGCCGGTACTCATCAATAAGAGCATCATGTATAAAGTTTCTAATTCTCTAAATTTTAAGAAAAACTACAATTTTTTTTTATTATTTATAGAAACCTCTCTTCATCTGATTTCCTGTTTTAGGAAAATGTTTTAGAATGTGAACAGTAAATCTAACTCATTTTTTATAAATATTTTATTATAATAAATAAAATAATTTTTTCTTCCAATCATCTACAATTTCTGATCTCATGCTCATATTTATTATAGTTGTAAGTAATAATTTTAAAAATAATTTAAATAATTACAAAAATGTAAAAATAATTTTAAAAATATTATCATACCAGCAAAAAAAAATTAAAATTTTTGTTTAAAATATTCACTATATAGAGAGTAATAGTTCAAAATATAAGAAAAAATATAAAATAGTAAGTAGTTAAGTTTATAAATGAAAGTTAGAGTAAAAAGTAATAAAGAAATAATATAAAATTATTATTTTAATAGAATAGAGAAATAATAGAGAATCAGATATAGAAGATTTTTGAAAGATGAGTAAAATTTAAGAAAAAAATTAAAAATGTATTTTTTAGCTAAATTTTAGAAAAATTTATAAAGAACTACTCAATGTGAATTATCTAATAGCGCCAATTGCACAAGTCATAAACGCGATAACAAAATCTTTTCATAATCCAAATTCAACATTACCATAAAAAGTCAGAGAATTGTTTCGTTGCACCAAAACAAAATCTTTTGCTGTTTCTTCCGAAAAGACCCCTGAGTTGATCTCCATTAATAAAGACATGATCAATTTTTACTTCAAATTGAGACTCTACATTTTTAGGTGCAACCCGGGCTAATGGAACCAGTGCCGTTCCCCAGAGTTAATTCTAATTAATTAAAAACCCTGGGAGATTTTGGCCGTGGCCTAGATAAAGCAGCTAGCTAGCTGGGCGAATTATTCGACCAAGTCCATCGTCAACTCAGCATTGCTTGCTTAAGCTAAACTCTCTCCATTATAAATAATATAAGCATTTCCTTCTGAAGCGTTAATTCATCTTCCCATTCCAGATATCATGAAGTCTGCAGCTTTTAATAAAATGCATCATGAGAGACGGTCTGCCAATTATAAGCCAAATATTTGGAAATACGATTTCCTGGAGTCTCTTGATAGCATTTACGATGTGAGGATCATTCTCAGCCATATTTAATTTTATGCTAACAGTTCATGTTACTATATAGTTTTAATTAACGTGCTTGTATATTATAATCTGTATAACGTACATTCATTCCAATAATGGCATGCATCTTGATCATAATTTGATGGTAGTTTCAGCAATTTCCATATTTTCTCGCAGCAGCAGCAATATTATATTTGATTTGCATGTTTGTTCAAATTTGTCAGAGATTAATATTAATATAAAACGATCGGGGCGATCGATCTACTGATCTACTTTCCATTGAGATTTGAAACGATGATCTTTTTGCAGGGACCAGAATATAAAAGACGGGCAGAGAAGTTGATAGAGGACGTAAGAATTATATTTGGGGAAGCGGTTGACTCAGAGGCAAAGTTGGAGCTGATTGACAGCGTGCAAAAGTTAGGGTTAGCCATCCACTTTGACATGGAAATCAAGGCGGCGCTAGACACCATAGCAATAGCATCCATCAACAAGAACAATCAGAGTCCAGGAGAAGTGGGTCCTTTATACGTTACTGCTCTGTGCTTTAAGCTTCTCCGGCAGCATGGCTATGGTGTTTCACAAGGTAATTATAAATGGTTATAATGTTTTAGGTATGCAACTTCCACACATTTATTTTAAAAAAAATTAAAAATAGAGTCCACAGTAAAAATGTGATCAGTCTTCTCGTGTGGATACCAAATGCATTCCCAATTACTGATTATTCATTGAACTCCGATGCATTACGTGAAACCCACATCAGATATGTTTAGCGGCTTTATGGATGAAAAGACAGGAACATTCAGGAAAAGCACGCACGAAGATATCAAAGGAATGCTGGAGCTTTTGGAGGCCTCGCACTTAGCTCTAGAAGGTGAAGACATTCTGGATGAGGCTAGAGAATTCTCAACCACAACTCTCGAAGAAGCCATTCCCAATTTAGACGGTCACCGTGCGAAGCAGGTGGCCCATGCTTTGGAGCTTCCCTCACACAGGAGGGTGCAGTGGTTTGACGTCAAATGGCACATCAACGTCAAGGAGAAAGACCGGCACACGAACGCTATTTTACTTGAACTTGCTAAACTTAATTTCAACGTAATTCAAGCCACACTCCAAAAAGATCTGAAGGAATTGTCTAGGTAATTACAAAAAAAATATACTTATATTAATGTACCGATTAAGGATAAGAACTTATTTGTTGGTTTTCTTTTTATTTATTTTTTTTATTTTTATTTATTTATTTTTTTTTTTTGTCATTTAGGTGGTGGAGGAATCTGGGCCTCAGAGAGAGCTTGAGTTTTGCAAGAGACAGACTGGTCGAAACGTTCATCTGCTCAGTAGGGTTTGCTTTTGAGCCTGAGAACAGATGTTTCAGAAAATGGCTTACTAAAGTCCTCATTCTAGTTGCGATAATTGATGATGTTTATGACGTTTATGGCACGTTGGAAGAACTAACACACTTCACCAATGCAGTAACTAGGTTAGTATCAATTAATGCAATCATGCAAGCATGGTTAATGTTCTATAATGTTAAGAATTCTAATCTCAACATGTTAAATTCAGGTGGGATGTCAGGGAAACTCAACAGCTTCCAGAGTGCATGAAGACTTGCTTCCTAGCACTCTACAATACAGTCAATGAATTCGTTAATGAAGTTCAAAGAGAGAAGGGTTGGGACCCATTATTACCTCATCTAAAGAAAGTGGTACGTACTCACCTGTTCATTTCCTGTACTTTGAACATCTTCCATGGATAATTTATAAAGATCATCGATATTGGAACCTTTAGCTAGAGAAATTAAATCTCTTAATATTCTTGCGTTTAATAGTGGGCAGGTTTTTGTAACGCATTATTTGTGGAAGCAAAGTGGTACAACACGGGCTACACTCCATCTCTAGAGGAATATCTTAGCAACGCATGGATTTCATCATCCGGCTCTGTGCTTTTGGCCCATGCTTTTTTCTGTCTAGAGCACAAGGTAACGGAGGAGCACGAAAACTTTATGGAGAAAAACAAAGAACTTCTGTATAATTTGTCCATGATAATTCGGCTCTGCAATGATCTTGGAACATCATCGGTACGTAAGATCAACTGTTTGAATCAATAAATTAAGGTTAAAGAGAAACTTAGAAATATATATGACTCCTTTCTTAATTGTTCATTCATTATTCTTTGGTACAATATATGACTTTGGGACCAGGCTGAAGTGGAAAGAGGCGATGCTCCTTCATCAATCCTGTGTTATATGAGAGAAGAGAATGTTTTAGAAGAAATAGCTCGGAAGCATATCGAAGGAATGATAAACAGAACTTGGAAGAGATTAAATGGGCAATGTTTCACCCAATTGCCCACTCTGCAACCATTTATCAATATGGCAATGAATATTGCTCGTGTGGTGCACGGCCTTTATCGCCATGGAGATGGGTTTGGAGTTCAAGATGGAGAGACTCGGAACAACATCCAATCTTTAGTTGTTGAGCCTCTGATCATGCACTATTGATCAGTTGAGATTACTTTAATTTTGAAAAGAATTAAAGTAAGCCTCACATCCCACACTACAGTTATTTTAATTTTTTTATTTATTTTTCTTATAATAAGTATATAGTATATGGATGATAAATAAAACAACTCAATTAGTTTAAAAATAATAAAATAAAATAAAAAATAATTTTAAAATATATAAATATGTGGTGTGGAATGATGTGTAGCATCCCTCTTTTGAAAAACATTAGTGGATCAAGGAATAACATTATTCCAAGAAAAATTGTACTTATCACATTTTACGCCGCATATCAATATGTAATTTGTTATTTTTATTATTTTATTTAAATGCATATATATTGATGTGTAAATATATATATTTAAATAAAATGACAAAAACAACTAATCATGTATTAATATATAATGTAAAAAGGATCATGATTAGCATTTCTGTACCCAAACTAAGACTGTTCATCTAGGTTTCGGACCGGATTTTCTGGTATACCCGGCCCGGAACCCGGGCTTCAAACCCGAGCAGGGTTTCGGCTCGAGTACACCCGGTTTATGACTCGGGCTGGAACCCGGGTTTCTACAACCCGGAAATCCGGGTTCCAACTTCAACCCGGGTTTTTTTTTCTTTTTTTTTTTTTAAATAAAAGCCTACAGTATCTATTTTTTCTAGAAAAAAAAATAAAGCTCAAAAAGTTTTTTTTTTAATCTAAAAGCCTATGTTACTGAAAAGTTGGTAATATATATATTTAATTTGAAATTAAATGATCATGTAGATGTAATATATTCCATATTCCAGTATGATAATACTACTGTTAAAAGTGATCGATCAAGTAGTAGTACTTCTAACCTCTACTACTTCTAACCTTCAATGGCCATGCATTATCATGTAAAATGCATGCAATAATGTAATTTACTACATATTAAATTAAATTACATTACATTACATTACAAAACACAAAATTATAATATATGAAAATTACAAAATGCTTCAATTGAAAGTTTGAAACTACCATCTATTCAGCTGCTTTTGTGTCCTTCAAGTGTTTACTAATTGCATCAGCACGTCATGAGAAACTAGGGAACCTAAAAAAAAAAAATTACTAATTACAAAATATAAATTGCTATGAACATAATTTGTTTACATATTGACATCAATTTTCTTTCAAATGAAAGCAGAAATGCACATTCATGAACATAGTACTATCATGTTTGCCACATGCCCACAAGTTACACGTCTAAACTTGATTATGTGGCTATCTAGATTTATATATATAAGTTGAAAAACATTGGGAATGTGTCATACCCAAAATAATGGATCACTTACCCAAAATAAACATACCCAATTCATATTTCATGTTGTTCAAGGCTTCTTAAACAAGGATGAGCAAGGTATATACAAGATTTGTATGACTTGAATAAAGAAACAAACTTTAAAATAGACAGCAACCCACATATATCTTTTAATGCACACACATATGTTAATCATACAAATAAAAGAGTTGGTTGATTATGCAAGAAGAAAGTACTTACTCTAAATTTTTTTCAGCATCAATGGGAAAAGAGACTCACAGCATCCTCTGTTGAAAATGAAACTAGATGATCATCTAAAAAAATATTAAAAAATGAGTTAGATAGATAATAAACCGAGATAGATAGATATTAAAAAAATATTTCAAATTTCAAACTTACCTTCAAGGTCCATCGACTATACGTATTCTTCCAACTCCCGGATGTCGACAAATTTGGTTCTTAACCAATTTTGGGTGCAAATGAGGGCTTCGACAATTTCCGGAGACAATGAATTCCTAAAAGGATCCAATATTCGTCCTCCAGTACTGAATGCAGACTCCGAGACAACAGTGGAAATGGAGGTGGTTAACACATCACGTGCTACCTTAGCAAGGACAGGATAATTGGCGGCATTAACTCTCCACCAATCTAAGATAACAAAACCGAGCGAGTCATTTACACATGCCTCAGACAAATACCTATCTAGCTCCGATCTAAACTCTATAACACCCTGCTCCTCAAGGAATTTGGTAAACATGATCTGAAATTTAGTCGAAGGCGATGTTGGCTCATTAGAACTCCCCCCACTAGTAGTGTCTGGCCTCCCTTGAGCCACATTAGAACTCCCTCCACTAGCCACACGAAATGTATTATACTACCCGATCAGGCGGCCTGAAAGGAGTTTAACCTTGTCCTCTATCTTATCCGCCAACTCATACCCTTTGCACTTTTGCAACCAAAACTTCATTGCCATCATTTTGTATCGTGGATCAAGCACAAAAGCTATATCATTAAATTGAACCTATTTGTGCTACCCCAATATTTGTCGTACTTACTTCTCATATTTATGTCCATGGTACAAGTGATAATATCAATACTCAAGCACATATCATTTAATACATCTTCAATTGTGCAAAGTTGCTCAAAATATACATTAGCAGTCACATACAAAGAACCATAAATGTTCAATGTAACATCATAAAAAATTTTCAGCAACTCTACAAAAATCCGTGCATTTTTCCAATCATCACTAGTGCAGTTCACAAAATGTTCATCCACAAAAATAAATTGATTAAATGCTTGTTTATGTTTTTCAGTAGCACTCAACATCAAATATGTGGACTTCCATCTAGTAGGAATATCCAAGCAAATCATTCTCCCAATGTTCTTTTCCTTTGCCGTACAAATCTTGAACTTCGCAAATCTTGATGGCGAAGATTTCACATACCTGACGGCATTCCTAATCTTTGTTACAAATTCATAAACATCATTTAAGCCGTCCATAACAATCAGATTCAATATATGGGCAGCACACCGCATGTGAAGAAATTCACCACCCAATATAGTGCAATCATTGTCTTTTATTCTCCTCCTCATGTAATCAACAACAACATCATTTGAGGAGGCATTGTCAACTGTGATGGTCAAAATTTTATCAACACCTCATTCATGCAATCACAAGTCTAACACCCTCCCAATAGTTTCGCCCCTATGGTCAGGAATTTGACAAAACTTAAGTATTTTTTTATGCAATCTCCAATTGCAATAAATAAAATGTGCAGTAATGCACATGTAGTTCATATTTTGCACCGACGTCCAGGTATCAGTGGTAAGATAGATTCTTTGACCATCCAACAATTTCTTTAATTGTATCTTCTCTTCGTTATACAATTTAATACAATCCTTTTTTAAAGTGATTTGGGATGGCAAAGTAAATCGAGACTCTAAATCAATCACGAACTCAACAAACCCTTCATGCTCTACTAGCCTAAAAGGCAATTCACACCTAATAAAAAACTTAGTGGTTGACACCCTAAATTTTTCTGCATCATACTTCACTATACCTTGTGGGCTACACATTCTTCCCTCCGCATTCCTCTTAACACTAGATTGACTTTTTTCAACTCCTTTAAGTCTAAGAGTGGAAGTTTTACATGCATTCTGGAGATGATGTAGCATAAATGAAGTGACATTCTTGTAGTGACAACTGTATAGCTTAGCGCAATAATTGTACTGAGCTTTTGGGTTATCGTGGTCAATAGGTTGCACTTTAGTAAAGTGTTCCCAAACCACCGATTGGTTACTAGGTGTTTTTTTTTTTAATTTCTTGGGTAAAGGTGAGATTGAATGGGTAGTCTATTGTGTATATGTGGATGAATGAGTCGGAAGACTCTCATGCTCCTCCACATCCACTGGAATAGACGAGTAGTCACCACCAACCCCTTGGGTCGTACTGATATTACAACTCACAGAATCTTCTTCCATCTGTTATTGAGTAATAAAAAACACAAAATACAATAAATAAATAATAAAACACTAATATAATCTACAATACTACAAGCAGATACAACCACCACATTTACTACAATAGAAACTTTTTTTTGGAAGAAACTTACTACAATACAAACATATTTTTTAAGTGGACACCTATGAAGTATACATGTATTCAAGAATAGAAACTAAAAGTTACAATCCCCAACTTCAAAAGATCAACAAATATGTAATACCCCAGTCCCACATTACTGGGAAAAAGAAATTATCCAAAGCATGGCTAAATTATAAAGGTAATCATGGCAGCTAAGTTATACATTGGCTAAAAAATTATTACACAATCACTGCCATATAAACCCACCTTATACATGATTTTGTTCAATGAACTCAACAATATAGAAATCAATCAGCACTACTTGAGCAGAAGAGGAAGCGTTATCCATTAGACAACAAAAGATACTCAAATAATTTTCAACCTAAACCCAAATCAGACTCACGGAGAAACCCAGAAATCCAAACCCAGATCTGTTCGATACTTTTCTCTCTTGGAAAGCCAAACGCATAAATCCAATGGAGAGAGAGAGAGAGGGAGATAGAGAGAGAAAGAGAGAGAGCAGACTCACGGGTTCACGATGGAGGTAGGGACTTAGGGAAAGGCCAACGGCGACAGAGATGCGGCGGCGACAATGGGTCGCGGCGACAAAGAGGCACGGACTTAGGGTCTCTACTTTCTTGCAAGCGTAACGAGAGAGAGAGAGAGAGAGAGAGAGAGAGAGAGAGAGAGAGAGAGAGAGAGAGAGTGAGAGTGAGTGAGTGAGAGAGACGAATTCTGGGGGGGTTTTCCTTAGGATGCGTAAAGACCCGAGTATCGGGTTTAAAACTGGGTACCCTGGTTTGTAACCCATATCTAGGCCGAAAAGGTTCAAATTTTCCAAGTTCAGGACTAGGTAGGGAAAAAACCCGGCCCAGTTGAACAGTCTTAAGTGTAGGCCTCGGCCATGCAACTAAGCATTGTGGTTTACAAAAATAGCAAAGCCACTACCAACTAGTGCCATCGGAGGATGCTGTAAAATCTTACTACAGTAATAGAAATCCTCATCGTTGTAGAATATTAATCTAGTACGTGAAGGAGATGCGAGTATTGTCAATGCTTCTTGCGACAATGTTGTATTGACAAACAAGGGGAAAGTCAAATTAATTAAGAGGATTAGTGATATTCATACTATTATGTCTATGTTGTAAATATCATTGATGATAGTCAAATTTGGTGTTTGTTTGGGGAAAGGAGTTATATTTTTTGAGAACTTGCCTGATCCATCCTCCTAATGAATAAATAACCAATTTCTTTAAGAACAACATGATGATAAGTAATTACCATGTACCAAAATTATTTTTTCTACTTTTCAATCTGCACCTCTACCAAAGGAGAAAATAAATTATATATATATATATGTACATATTTACACAATGACACTTAGACATCAATTATTTTATAAGTAGGGAGTCATTCTATTAAGTGGACACCTATGAAGTATACATGTATTCAAGAATAGAAACTAAAAGTTACAATCCCCAACTTCAAAAGATCAACAAATATGTAATACCCCAGTCCCACATTACTAGGAAAAAGAAATTATTCAAAGCGTGGCTAAATTATAAAGGTAGTCATGGCAACTAAGTTCTACATTGGCTAAAAAACTATTACACGATCACTACCATATAAACCCACCTTATACATGATTCTGTTCAATGAACTCAACAATGTAGAAATCAATCAGCACTACTTGAGCAGAAGAGGAAGCATTATCCATTAGACAACAAAAGATACTCAAATAAATTTCAACTTAAACCCAGATCAGACTCACGGAGAAACCCAGAAATCCAAACCCAAACCCAAATATGTTCGATACTTTTCTCTCTTGGAAAGCCAAACCCAGAAATCCAATGGAGAGAGAGAGAGGGAGATAGAGAGAAAGAGAGAAAGTAGACTCACGGGATCACGATGGAGGCAGGGACTTAGGGAAAGGCCGACGGCGACAGAGATGCGGCGACGAAGATGCGGCAGCGACAATGGGGTCGCGACGACGAAGAGGCACGGACTTAGAATTTCTACTTTCTTGCAAGCGTAACGAGAGAGAGCGAGAGAGAGAGAGAGAGAGAGAGAGAGAGAGAGAGAGTGTGTGTGTGTGAGAGAGTGAGAGAGACGGATTCGGGGGTGGGGCTTTCCTTAGGAGGTGTAAAGACCCGGGCACTGGGTTTAAAACTCGATACCCGGGTTTGTAACCCGTATCCGGGCCAAAAAGGTTTGGATTTTTCAACCCAGGTTCCGGCTCGGATCAAAATCCGAGCTGAACCCAAAACCGGATCCCAGTTTTTCGAGTTTTGGACCAGGCCGGGAAAAAACCCGGCCCAGTTGAACAGTCTTACCCCAAACCTCGAAAGTTTTATGTGAAGTACTCTACAATGTTTATTTAAAGTTTAATTAATGCTAGATGAAAATTTGGGTGAATAACAATATAGTCGCATCTAGAGTAGTCTGGTCAACTTGATCGATAGGGAAAATGAATGTTTTTATTTTTATTTTTTTCATTTTTCTTTTCAAAATTTTTAAGTTGTTTACATGTGTTTTTACATGTGTTTTTACATGTGTTTTTCATTTTTCTTTTCAAAATTTTTAAGTTCTTTTCATTTTTCTTTTCAAAATTTGGGTGAATAACAATATAGTCGCATATATTTACATGTGTTTTTTTTAAGTTGTTTTTTGATTAAGAAAGTGTTTTTAATGATGTTCTAAATTTATTTTATTTTTAAAAAATATTATTTATTTTACTTCGTGATTAAGAAAATATTATTTAATAATATTATGATTTTTTTTATTTTTTAAAAATATTTAAAAATTCTATATAAAAAAAGAACTAAAAAATATACATAATAAAATACACTAGAGTTCCAACGAGAGCTCAAACATTTTCCTTTCGACATTAATGAAAGGGTTTGATTTAGGAGGTTGATGTGATGTTTTCACACTCCATGCTTGGTGTCAAAATGGGTAGAGTAATCCAAACTGTACCTGGAGAAAAATAACATATTTTATTAACACGTGCTGATACACATAAAATCATGGAGATCCAAGTCCAAAATTGAGCATTATTGAAGGAAATCCTAAGCATGGAGTAAGCACATCGTATTATATACATGATAAATTAGGAAAATTCTTCTCTTCATCCGGTTCTCTTATCACACGCCACACGAATGCTGATGTGGCAAACCCGATCAATTTACATTCTGGTTCGGTGGTTAAATGCAAAATTCCCTATCCCTTTTCCCTGTGAATCCTTGAGAAAAAAATCCCTTGACGATTTCATCTTCCCCATCTGAAAACTTCCTCTCCCCGTGAGTCCCCAATTGTGATTTGAGAAATCATCACTCTCTCCCGTGATGGTTTCATCTTCCCCCATCAGAAATCATCAATTTCTTCTTTTGCTAATTTCGGGCCTAACGCAACCACATTTGTCGTGCTAGCTAAGATTTTCCCAACCAGATTACGGTCTACTTGCCACGGCATATCTACAGCATCGGAAAAGCTTGGAGCCATAGTGGGTGCGTTTGGTTTCTTGTAAGGCTTCATGTGGGAGACTAGGAATTACAAATGATTTTATGGCATATAACTGCTAGGGTTCCTCTTTTTTGAAGAAAATTTGTCTAAGGAATGAAGGGAAAATGTAGAAAACATAGCTGCAAAATATTCAAGTTCCTGTGGGAGACTTTTCTACTCGATTTGCTCGCAAAACTTGAGCCTTTGATGTGTGCATTTGGGTTCTCGTATTTCTCTAAGAACAAGGCCAAGACCAATGCAACGTGAGGATTTTGCTCCTCCTGTTGGGGGAAATCAACTTCTCGCTTATGACATTTTCTCTTGTGGAACTTGAAGCAAAGAGGAAGAGAAGGGTGGAAATTGGGGAGGGAGGATAAGAATAAGAGCAATTTTTGTTGTTTCCCATACATCTTCAGACATGTTAATTTACATGCCAATAAACATGGAGTTTCTACATATCCTTTTACAGGTAAATCCTTTGGAGACCAACTTTCATAAGATTACTTACATCAAGAATTTCCAAATACCACTTTACAAACTCATCTTTTCACCTGAGAATCAGCAATCAAGAAGGAAGTGACTTTCTTCATTATCTCTATTATCAGATAATATTAACCTAAAACTAATGTGACTCAAATATGTCAATTTATTTATGGATAGTGCAATGCTATGCTATGCTTGATAACTATTTCGTAAATTTAAAAAGCATAGCACTCTCCAAGGAAGAAAACTCTAAACAACAGAGACCATTCAGTGTCCACGGTCTCTAAGCACTTCAAGACCAATCTCCATGGGGTCAGTGACCTGAATCCCATAATGGACACCATCCAGCTCTCGTCTGATGGATGGGTTCTCGTCGGTCGGTCGTAGCTTTCTCGTTGAAGATCCCAGAGGGTGGCAATGAAGGCTGGCAGAGGAAGAACTGTCGAGGGAAACCAAACCTGCTTTGATTTGGGTATTAAGAGTGTAAAACTAAACGCATCGTTTAATTAAAAAAATAAAAAACACATCACTAATTTCGCGTGGTGTATGAGAGGAGGAGGCATATTGGTAGGTTTACCAGATAAACTAAAGATAATCGAGAAGGCCGACAAGAAGAGGACCAGGTGTCGAGCAGCACTACTACAAAAGGGCAGAAATAGTGCCAATATGCGCACCCATTGATGTGGTAGCATTTATTTTATTTAAAAAAAAAAGGCAGAACTCGGAAGGAAGAAGAAAAAAGGAAAACACCCAGACTTTTCATTTCTCTCTTGGCTTCGTTTCTCTCTTGGTGTCGTCTCTTTGGTTTTTGTTTCTCTCCCTCTCTTTTCGTAGCAGTCTCAAATCGGTGTAGCTCCATCGTTGTTGATCAGTTGCAGCAACCCACGCCATCCTCGGCTACTACCCACATTTCGGCATCGAATCTGGTAAGAAGCTTGAAGCTTTTTCTTCTGTTTATCTTTTCTCTGACTTTGGGACTGTGTGAGTGTGAGTTTTGAAATTTATCAAATGAATGGGTCCTCACCATGCGGTAGAGATGTAAGAAATTGGATACTGAGCATGGAGCTTGAAGCCTTGTTAACTTCTTCTTTTTGGTTGTTGAATGCATTCGAGCCCCTGAGAAAAAGCCGATTCATTGTAGGAATTTTGTTGATTTTATACATATTACAATAAGAGAAAACAAATTCAACTCCGAACGGTTTGAAGTGAAAAGAGTGAGAAAATATAAAAGAAGAGAGATTTTGAGCCAAAAAAAAAAGAAAAAAGATAGAGACGAAATCGTTATTCCTTTTATTTAACTTCTTCTTTTTGGTTGTTGTACTCTTTGAGGACAAAATTGGATTGTATTGAATGCCTGCGTTTAGAATTTTTGATAAAAGAAAGACTTTTTGCTATATATATGAATAATTCCCCAATAATACTTATGTATAAATATATATATATATATAAATTGCCCAATAATATTAAATGCAATATGGGGTTATAACTTATTAATCAAAAAAGAAAAAAGAAAAAAAGGATCATGGATGGGACACAATATTTTGCTGAAAATTTATGGGAAGTCAATCCAGGTAAAAACTTGGTTAAGGTTTGTCAACTACTTAGATCTAAGTGGAACGTACAAAATGTACAAACTAGAGAAGAGACAAAAGGGTGAAAAGTTAGAGCAGTGTTTTCAAGAGGTAGAACTGCGATGAAAGCAAGGGATGCATACATATATATACAACAGAAGCGCTGCCAAGCGGTCCATCCGCTTTTCAAAGAATAACAGCCCTCCAATAGGAGGGCGCCACATCAGAGATGTCACCATAATAGAATTAGAATTGTGCACACAGGATTAAGCCGTGTAACACTGCAGAATTGACTTGAAGAGGCTCATATACATCGCGTGCGTCGCCAACCAAAGCACTACCACCAGCATCCGCCACCAGCATCCGCCACTAGCATCCGCCGCCAACAGTTGACCACCTTAAGGCCAGTTTCGCAAACACCCATTTCGCCCACTACGCCGATTTCGCGATTTCAGAAACACCCATTTCGGCCTCGCCCACTACACCGATTTCGCAAACACCCATTTCGGCCTCGCCCACTATGCCGATTTCGCGATTTCAGAAACATCCATTTCGGCCTCTACGCCGATTTTGCAAACACCCATTTCGGCCTCGCCCGCAACGCCGATTTCACCCACTATAGTTCGTCAACAGCTAAGTTCATGGCTGACTCCAGTGACGTATTTGTGGTATTTCCTCTTCCATAAGCTATGCTTTTCAAAACAACTATTTTTATCTGCTCCATTGATTTTTTGATTAGTTATACTCAAGTATTTTAGTGAGTTGATCATTTAATATATTAGAATTTGTCTCTGAGTTCAATAAATTGATTGTAAATTTATAGCCAAAGGCCATGGCAATTGATGTTGTATCTTATTCTAAAATGACAATCGGAAATATAAGTATTTTAGTTGGATTGCATTCTGGTACTCATTCTCATTCTGGTGTGAAAATGACAATCAGAAATATATACTTGTGATAAATTAAGACATCTGTTGCAATAAAAATTCAAGAAAAAAATTCAAACTCTATCGCGTTAAGCATCTATATCCTCTCATAGTAATGGCATTGGAATAACCATTTGTTCTTGTTAGTCATGTTTTACCTAAATTATTCTTATTTTTATCTACATTTGAATATGTTTGAATAGATAAACTTGACTTCAACCATAGTGATTTTATGTATTTTAGGTTGATTATACATTTCCTCTTGTAAAAATATTGTCTGATCTTGGATTTTTCAGTTCTAGTCTTATTTTTAGATGGAACTTATACATTTTGCATATGTAATTTGGTGATTTTCCATAACTAATAGATTTATAATCATGTGGTTTTGTATTGAAGGAGCCAATTTATACTGTTGATAGTGACGAACTTGAGGCTGAAAGTGAAGACGTTCAATGTGATGTGAATGAAGATAGTGTCAATGTTGAAGATGGAGTGAATGTGATTCCCTCTTCAAGTAGTGGTCCGTTAGAGCCATTCATTGGTATGGTTTTTGAGGAGGTCGAAGACGCCCAAGCATTTTACAAGGCATATGCAAGGCGACAAGGATTCGCAATCCGGACGAATCATACTCGATTGTCGAAAGATGATAAAACTCTTTGTGCAGTAGATTATGTTTGCACGAGGGAAGGATTTCGGCGAGTGAGTCGGAAAGACACAGATCGAATAGTCCCTGAACCCGCTGAGACAAAGATTGGATGTAAGGCAATAATGGGAATAAAGAAAGATGGTGAAAAGTGGATAGTCACCAAATTTGTAGTTGGACATAATCATATTCTGCTTACAACGAGAAGTACTAGTTTCCTTCGTGGACATAGGGGAGTTACTAAAGTCCAAAAAAATCTCATTATGACTTTGAATGAGTCCGGCGTACCGACAATGAAGATAATGTCGGTGTTGAGTAAAGATGCAGGTGGTGAATTTAATGTCGGTTGTATTGGTAAGGATGTAGAAAATTACCTGGGAACCAAAAGGAGAAAAATATTTGAAGAGGGGGATGCACAAAGATTATATTCATACTTTCTTGATCGACAACTCAGAGAACCTGGGTTTGTGTTCTCCATGCAAGTTGACAAGGATGGGTGTATAGGAAGTTGTTTTTGGGCTGATGCGAGATCAAGAGCTGCATACCAATATTTTGGGGATGTTGTTACATTTGATGCCACTTACCTGACCAATATTTATAAGTTGCCATTTATTCCATTTTCTGGAGTTAACCATCATCATCAGACCATAATGTTTGGTTGTGCTTTGTTGATTAATGAAACGGCAGAATCATATACATGGTTATTGAGAATATGGCAAGAAGCAATGCTTGGGCGTGCTCCTTCAACGATAATTACCGATGATGACAAGGCGATGGCTAAGGCAATTATAGAGCTACTCCCAAATACAACTCATAGGTTGTGTTTGTGGCACATTTTACAAAAGTTTCCCGAACACTTGGCTCATGTATACAATAAATTTCCTGACTTTCAGAAAGATTTTCATCATTTCATACATGAGACAATTACTACTGATGAGTTCGAGCAAGAATGGGCTTTGATTGTGGTGAAGTATGAGCTAGGAGAAAATACTTGGCTGCAAAATCTGTACAGCAGATGGGATATGTGGGTACCGGCCTACTTGCGTTCGATATTCTGTGCCGGTATGTCAACAACTCAGAGGAGTGAAAGCATGAACAAATTTTTCAAAGACTATGTTCGTTCAAGCACTCTGGTTAGTGACTTTGTGCATCAGTATGAGAAAGCTATAGATGCACGTTACTTTAAAGAGAAAGAGAAAGATGTGCGGACAAAATCCACGCGGGCGATAATGAAGACACCTTTTAAAATTGAAGAGGAGGCGGCAACTATTTATACAAGAAAGTCTTTCATGATTTTCCAAGATGAGCTGTTTAATAGTCTACGGTACCAAGCAAAAAAATTGTATGTTAGTGGTGAGGTGAAGACATATGGAGTGACAGTCCATGGCAAAGAAACACCTCTTTACCATGTGACGTTATCGGGTGATGAATGACATGCTACATGTACATGCCATATGTGGGAGTTTATGGGAATTCTTTGTAAGCACATCTTGTGTGTTTTTGGCAAGAATGCGAAGTTAAATATATTGCCACAGCATTATGTTCTGGATAGATGGACTATTAATGCTAAGAGTCGACCCATTCCCGCCATACCATGTTCTGATAACCAAGTGCATCAAGTACAAGATGAGCCGACGATGAGAAAAAATAAGTCAATGATACTACTTTATGACATTGTTGAACTTGCATCACAGTCAGCTGAAAAGCACAATCACTTCACACTTGCTTTAGAAAAGGTTCAGAAAGAGTTGCTTGCAATGGAAGATAATGTACAATGTTCACAAACGGTGCCCACTAATGATGATCAAATATTTAGAAGTCAAGTTATATCAAACTTTTCACAAACGGTGCAGGATCCTCCACAAGTGCCCACAAAAGGATGCCCAAAATCACTGAGATCGAAGAACCCAAAGGAAACACAAAATACAAAGAAAAGACATTGTAGTATTTGCAAGAATGAGGGACATACGAAAAATAATTGTCCTTCAGTGAGGTATAATAGCTTTATACCTTTGTAGTTATTTGTATTTTGTTAGTTTTTAATTAAATAAAGTAATACAGTTTGTTGTTATTTGTAAGCACATTGGGTCAACAACTGAAAACATATCGGAACACTTGGATTCATAGTGCAAATTTGAATATATCTCGTATGTGATATATTTCTTATTCTCTTTAGCTACATCTTGATTGCTTTAGAAATATAAAAAAATTTGAATTCCTTGTGCGTGCATCAATGTTCAGGTGGAGGTTTTTGAGAACAACTTGGGAGAAGCTAAGAGTGTTGAATCAGACGAGGAGAAGCTAAGGGTTTTGAAGAAAGAAAGCTGTTGGAGCCATTTTGTTAATTGTAATGAAACATGGAAATTGAACTATATTGTGTTTTTTTTTCCCAGACATCTTGTATTTCCAATGGAACCATCTTGTTTTTAATTGGAATTGAATATTTCACTTTGTGGTAAATTTTTTTGATGTGCAATATTCAACTGTTACGACATATTGTGATGAGTAGCAACTTCACACTGAGATAAGTAAACATATTGTGATGAGTAGTCATGACATTACTAAAAGTAGGTCATTACATCCATATAAAAGTAGTCATTACATTAATTGTCCTTCAGTAGTCATTACATAAGAGAATGTAGTCATTACATAAGTCCTAGCACTGACTGAGATACATTGTAATTTTTTGGATACGTAACAATTACACGACAAAATATTATAAAAATTAACCATGACAAGATTAACACTTTCAAGACTCTCTTGTACTTCTTCTCCATTGCTTTAAATTTGAATTCTTCGATGCGTAGCCGCTCATTAAGTATCCTATCATTCCTCCGTTGAGCTAACTCCAAGGTTGTCTTACAACAGTTGTTTTGCTCTTTTTGAAGATCAATCCACTAAAAAAATCCACATTGTTTGCCCATCTTATAGTTTGGGCAATTGTAGAATCTTCTACCAAAACTATTAGATTTTCCAGAAATACGTAATTTCTCTTGGCAACCACAATAGCAAAGTGGTCTCTCCAAGCTACCACTTGCAGTCCAAGAACTTGAATCAGAATGAGAACTAGAATGAGAGCCCGAACTTCTCCATGTCTGTCATAATAAAGAAAAGTCATGAATTTTAAAAGAAAGTAGCATGCTCACAAAAGAAAATAGTGAGTTGTTGCTGCACCAACAGATTCTTATATAGGCCAATCACTTGCACAATCATTGAGAAAACTGCTCAATGGTCAAGTGCAAACTGGGTGTTGCAAAAGAGCTAATTAAGTGCAAAAAAAATTAAACTGATGCATGCTGACAAAAGAAAATAGTGAGTTGTTGTTGGTGCAAAAAAAAAAAAAAAAAAACTGGTGCATGCTTACAAAAGAAACTTGGATTCATGCTCACTAAAAACTGGGTGTTGCAAAAGAGCTAATTAAGTGCAAAAAAAATAAAACTGGTGCATGCTCACTAAAGAAAATAGTGAGTTGTTGTTGGTGCAAAAAAAAAAAAAACTGGTGCATGCTCACAAAAGAAACTTGGATTCATGCTCACTAAAAACTAGGTATTGCAAAAACAGAAAGTGCTTGAGGCATTATTTATCAATCTCAATTGCAATAAGTTTCTGGAATAGTATCTAATGTGGTTCTCAATTGGTAGTGGCATAGTATCTAATGTGCTTGAGGCATTATTTATACATATATGTGTAACTTCGGGTGATGAGGCATTATTGGCAGTGGCATTCAACCAAATATACCCAAACATCATTCATTCGGACAGATGGACTAATATGCACAACAACATGTTTGTATATGTGTATTTCATCCAAATAGACCCATGCCAACGACAATACAATGTAAAATAGACAATTTGAGCATAATGTTTCTTCATAGAACTTTTACCAAACACTTTCTGTGCATGGCATTTTCTTAGGCTTCCAACGTTTTCTCCTCTTTCTTGAAAACCAGCTTACATCATATAGAAACCAAGCAGCAGAAATTATAATGGCTAACAACAACAAGAAGCATGCAACAACAATATAGCTCAATCAACATCGCCCAGTAACAATTTTCAATTTAAACTGTGAAATACGTCAAGAAGCATGCAAAAATTGGACTTTTTATGGAGATCTCAGTCAAGAACCAAAGCAAAAATTCTCGTAATATTGAACAACTTCGAAAATCAGCTTGGTACACAAGTGGAGATCTCACAGTTTTCTCTGCAACTCGATTTTCCTCCATGACACCGCTTGGGTCGAGCCTCGTCAGGGGGTTGAGTTGCTGACGAGATGAGGCCGAGTTCCGTCATGGGGTCGGGATCGAGTGTGGGGTCGAGTTCCGTCGTGGTGGGGTCGAGTTCTGTCGTAGGGGCGAGTTCCGTCGTTGGGTCGAGATGGTTTGGGAATGGAATGGAAGGGAAGACGAAGAAGTGAGGGGGCTGTATCGGGTGTAGACAAATTCAAAATAAGCTTCATAAGATACATGCGTGGCGCATCAGTATTGGATGGCTGTTTATTGAAGAATAACAACCCGACCGGCCACCAGGTATTCTCTTTTCTTAAATGTGTATGAAAAGAAAAGAAATGAAGAATGAACTAGTGGTGGTTAGAGTTGGGTAGCCGAGTGGTAGGACCTTGTGAAATTAGATAGATAAAGTCAAAGATAATTTTTTAAAAGTTTGTTAATATTGAAATTTGTAAAACTTATACTTGCACTTTTGAGTTTAGGTAATGATTGGGTGAAAAATTAAAAGGTCTAAATAATTTATTTTTTTTAGATTTAAATATGTTTAATTTGATTTTGAAAAAATCAAGAAACTTCTAAACAACTTGTGTAACCAAACATGGCTTAAAAGACTAATTTAAAAAATATATATTAAAAAATTTCTAGTTTATAAGATTTTTACATTTTGAATTTAGAAAAGTTAAAGGAGGACCAATTGGCAATTATAATGTTTTAAATCCATTCCGTTTCAGCCTGAGTGATCGTACCGGTATAGTGGCTGGTATGTTGCACTTCCCTGTTCCGCTTTGTGGTCAATTCTAGTGCATTTCGGTCAATTTCGGCAAATTGCGACAAATTTCGTCCAAAATATAATTAGTAGACATGAATGCTACTTTTCTCAATTGTTAGGCACCATACTACACGTGATGTTACTTTAATGAAAAAATATGTTTGCACTCGGGAGGATTAACCCCCGCGTAAATGGGACCCCACGTGGATAAATGAAATGCTACGTTTCATTTGCAAATTCCCTTCCCTACATTTCAGCTGCAAATTCTCTTCCCTTCGATACAACACAAAGCACATCTCTGCTTTTATCTCTCTACATTCATTTTTACAGGCAAAGAATGTACCCATCCCAAGTGAAGAAGCTTCGCCATGAGAACCAAAGCCAAATACCAAACCAGTACCACCATTAAAAATCTAGAAAAGAAAAATACAAAATCAGAGCTGCTGATACCCACGATGAGGAGGAAAATGAAGAAGATGAAGACGAGATGGGGCTTCGACGGCACAGCGGTGCAATTTTGATTGCACGAAGATGAGATGGTTGATGCTCGTTGCTCAGATGGGCAAGGAATGAAAATAATGAAGACAAGTTCTGAGATGCAAAACAGGGATGAGTTTGGCGCATGAGAATTAGGAAAAACTTGCGAAAAGTTCCAACGAGAATACTAGAACAAAGAAAAACCTGATCTTGAAGCCAACATAACCTACTTTCTAGTACTTTACAGCTTCTGCAAGAGCCAAGCTGATCTAAGTTTCTTTGAAAATAACAGAAATTTTCGATCAAGATGGAGACTTTTGCAAGGGGCTAGAATTTGAGGTAGGTGAAAAGCGTGCCTAGAAAAGAAAGTGCTGAGAAAAATATGATCTGCAGGAACAGTGGATTGAGAGAAATATATAATGGTTTCTCATGACATGCTTTATTTGCAGATTAGTCATCGAGTTTTTTTTTAATTAAAATAATAATATAAATGTGACGTGTCACATGATTCAACAACAGGTACCCAATGGCGGGTACCTATATCAGAATTGTACTTTTATTTAGCTTTTCTCAATGGCTAGTGCTATTTAACGGCACAATCTTGACAGTTGGGTGTGTCCACTTGTATAAATTTTACTCATTTTTTATATAATATATTTAAATATTTTTAAAAATAAAAATATACATTATACACTAATAATTATTTTCTTAATCAGTACATAAAAGAAAAAAATTAAATACATGAATGATCAAAATAAAGAAACAAAATGAGATACCATAATAGCATTACTCTTTCTCAATTGTCAAGTACAATAATACATGAGGAAAAAAGTACAATAATACATGAGGAAAAAAGTACAATAATACAAAGTAAATATTTATTTTAATGGGAGCTGCTAGGGCATCGATAATTTTTACAGAGGATTTCTAAGGATATTGCAAATTTTTTATTTTTATTTTCTGTCTTTTTTTTAAAGCATTTTTTCTTTGTATTGTTTTTTTTAAAAAATAATACTAAAAAAAAAAACACATTCGGTAGCTTTTATCGGTAGGATTTTTCAGTGGATACAACATTTTCCTATTTAATATAGTTTACCTTTAAAGATCTACTGCCTATGGCTCCAACTCTCATGTAAAGTCCAATTTAAAATATAAAATTATAGAGAAACAATTAATTAATTTATGCATCAAGGCAACAATTCAACTTGTTAAATAATAAATATAAGTTTATAATTTCATTTACATGCCCCTTGCTTATTAAATTTATGATTTTGTCCATGATCTCTCTCATTTTTTATGTATTTATATTTAGCTCTTAAAATCCAAGATACAATTGAGAAATTAAAACCTAATAAAAGAAGATTAATGATAGATATAATCATGAGTTATGCAAGCGCCTCACACTCATTTTAAAAAAAGATGAAGTCTACTGTTAAAAAATTAATTATTTCTTATTAGTCCCCTATTTAATGACTTTTTTCAAAAGGAGTGTGCCTCTTGCGCATTCTATGAGTACAAATATCATTTCTCATAAAATAATAACACTATTAACTGAATGGTCCGGCCCTACGATTAGCCGCCATGAACATTCTTGTTAGAGCAACCCATTGATTGGATTGCTTGAAACCCTTACTATAGGAAAATCTCACAATAGGAAGGAGTGTGCTAAATTTAAAATATTGTTATGTAAAATGTTGTAAAAAGTGACGTGTTTATCATTTTACAATTCACATATCTTGAAGTGGCCGTAAAAGAGATCTAAAACTCCTTATACATTTTTGGATAGGATAAGTGGACAAAACCATTTATTGACAAAGAAAACACCAGCCCACTTTTGGAAAAGTGGTGTGAGAGTTGAGTATTATGGAAATGAAGATAAAACTTCCATAAAACTATATATGAGAAGTGTGACATGCACATAAAGATTACATAAAAGTAAATCTATAAAGTGACATACTTTCATGTGATTCATTAAATTTATTATACGATAAAAGTAACTTTACAATCTAACGCACTATATCAAATCACATTACCTTATAAGTTTATTTATATGTAATCTCTTTATGATTAAAATATTTTTCTATATATATGAAAAATAATTTACAACTATTTTACAACTCACTTCGAATCAATTAACATTTTCAATTACTCATTTCGTCAAAAAATATTTTCAATTTTACATAATTAACATTCATTTAAATATAGCAAAATAGTTGTAGTTTATCATTTTCCATACAACTATTGCAATGGCTCACAAGTATAAGAGGAACTGCTGAGGTTTACAATCAATAGATGCATTGAGAAAAAAGAATCCCATTCCAAAAACGTATATACACTATTGCAAGTTATTACATAATTCACACGTAATAATTACAGCATCACTTCCTCTTTTTTTCCTCTCTCTCTCTTTCAAGGATAACAGGAGCTGCTGGTATGCTGAACCACCATTCTCTCAATCTCCTCATCCATCTCTCTGTGCTTGCTTTCCTTGGAGGTGAATATCTTGTAAAAGTCTCCAAAAAAATTAGAAGAACGATGAACTTACTAGGTACAAAGGCCAGAATCAAGGCTGCAATCAACAGTGCCGCTGCGAATTTTTGGCTTGCCTGATGAACAGATAAATAAACAATATGAATTGGCAATGAGCTAGTGACCGTTACACTAAAAGAAACTCGTAATCACTAATCTTCTGTAAAGTGTGTTTATCATTTTTCATTTTTCATGTGCCTATAATAGATAAGAAGAGACAGAGATGAGAAATATGGAAATTGGAAGGTGCAAAAGCCAGTAGAACAAAGGAAGAATGAAAAACCTGAGGGAAAATGCACAGCAACAAGGCCCGCATCTTGAGAAGAAGAATGTTACCGTCCTGGATGAGCCCTTCAGTTTGAGAGATTGCATTTTGAACTGCCAAGAGCTGCTCCATTGTTTTCGTTGCCGGGGGTACTATCACCTTTACATGATCAACAGGCTTTCCTTGGCCACAAAATCGGTTGAGTACCATGAAAATTGCAATAAAGATGAGCACTAGAGCAAAGGTGTAACCCAGCCATCCCCTGAAATGCATGCTGTAATTATCAAAAAATATATCTACCAGTTTGATGTGTTCAAGAAACTATAAGAGATAGCACCAAATTATCAAGCCAAACTGACCAAACTGAGGGGTGCATGGGAGAGTTTGAGGGACGCAGGGGAGCAATTGGAAGCATATTCACTATCTTATATTACGTTGCGAGGCACAAATATTGGCTACATAAGATGTAGTTATTCCCTTTTCACTTTAATATAACCTTTGAAACACCAAGTCATCACATGCCTATCTCACTACAATTTTCAAAATCAGGTTCCCTTTATAGTTGTCATATCGTTCAGATAAGCTGCTTCTAAAGCAGTAAACAGAGTGCAATCACATATCAAGAACCGCCCTCATAATCTTGAAACATAATTGCATAAATATATTTCTGAATGAATTACTCAACACAAAGAAATGGAATATTTAGCCTACTTGCTGTCATTTAATTTTAACTATCTTGGTAGCAGAGCAGTATTAAAAAATAAGCAAAATCTTTTAATTTTTCAACAACAGATGGTCTATGATTACCAGTTTTATGTTAAAGAGGTGCATGTGCGAGTATTTGTGTGGAGACGAAGACGCCGGGTGCGCGGGGTTATGGGGTGGAGATGGAGGAAGGGAGGAGTTATGGTAGCTGTGATTTTAGGAATTGTGGTACAAGGACACTTGACAACCCCCCCCCCCCCCCCCCCCCCACACACACACACACACACACAAAACCCAAATCTCTCTCTCTCTCTCTCTCTATGAATTCACCAGATATAGTCTGTAAAGCACAATCAAATCGCTCAAATAAGAGTTTTACCTGAAAATGATGTAACTGAAAAATAAACAAAATACCAATGACTTCACATAATCATCCCAAAACGCCAAAGACAGAAGGCACTTCCCGAGTTCCCTCATAGGAGAGAGTAACTCCTGCAAGTATACAATCAACTTAAGATGTTAAAACTGTATGATTCAAACTTGAAGATACCCTAGTTTAAGTGAGAAGCATATCCCAATATAGACAGAATACAAGCAAAGCTGACTATTACACAAGTGTTTGTTCACTCTTTTTTTTTGTTACGAAACGATTGATGATAACTGAGTGTGCATGAGAAAGAGAGCGAGCTCTTTAACTGCGCTTTGTGCCCATCACTTGATGCTAGTAAGTACATACGTGTTCTACAACTTCCATCAACCAAATCCTTATAAATAGATTTTAAATTGATTTTATCTTCACTGTTTTTTTTTTTTTTGGGGGTGGGGGAGTGAGGCCACACAAACAAAGTCAACAGAACAAATTCTTTAACCGGCATAAAAGATACCTTCATAACTGCTAAATTACTGTCAATGCCATCCACTTTAACTCCGTCAACTGTTTCTTGTGCTAGCACCACTTTTTCATAATTGATTTTAGATTCCTTAACTGCTCTTTCCAAAGAACTCATCTCTCCCACAGTTATCTCCCCCACAACAAGTCCAGCCTCATTAGGATTATTTGAACTTGTTCCAAACACAAACCCTAAGTTAGAGACCATGTCTAAGGCAGAGACTGAATGCATTTCACCTCCAGCCTTCGAATTGTTAGTCCGGTCCAACTCCCTGAGGGTTGTCATATTTGCAAGGGTTTCCAATATCAAGTCTCCACCTGGAAGTTGGTCACAAAAATTGAACATGAGAAGAGTCTCACACCGTAGAGGATTAGCCAAACTAATATCCTGAATGGCTTGTACTCGCAAAATCCCGAGTACGGCTTTTGAAAGTGCTTCAGCTCGTTCAACTCCCTTGATCTGGTACTTGTTTATAAATCTATGAACATATAAAATTTCTCGGATGATTCCTAGCCAGTAATCACGGCGAGTATGCCCCTTAAGCTCAGGAAACTCGAAGACAACCGATTCTGATCTACAAGGGAAAACTACAAAAAGTTATGGCCACTATAATGCTTAAAAGAGGGTGACCCATAGTAACATAATGGAAAAATCCTCGCAAGATTGAACACTAAAAATAATAAATAAATATTTTACAGCAATAAAATAAACAGATATGCATCATACTTACAAGGAAATTGATTTATATGACACTGCCTTGTCAAAAAGCCGAGTACCCCATGGTCCAGTCATCTCAGGTTTAACAACTTGTTTCAGATCATCTGCTAAATCATAAGTTTTTGCCTTGTCATAAGACACAACACGGAGAGCTTCAAAGTAAAGAGCATGGTCCGTCATAACTAACCGACCTGCATACACATCACAGCAATGAGCAATCACATAAAAATGTCAGAGGACTTTAATCTTTAAACTCCTATTTTGTAAAATTTATGTTGATGTTAAGTATGTTTTTTTAACCTATAAAAAAGTAGATAACACCATGGCTACAGTCAATAAGAATCTTTTATTTACGAATATAGGTCAAGTGAATTTATCCAACAAAATATCTTCATCCTATGAACCTACCAGGCCATGCAGACATCCCTATATGCTCAAGAACTGGTTGGGAGGTGACTGTTCCATCCACTTCAAGAACCTTTTCTCCTCTTGCTGATCGAACAGAAGAAATAAGAGACGACTCTGATTGGTTCTTCATTTTTCTAATAACTCTGCAAAAATTATACCAAACAAAATTTGAGAATGGATAACTGTAATCTTGACAATGGAGTAATTTGTGATACTTGAACTTAGATGTAGTTAAAGAATACAAAAAAAAAAGGAGAGAGAGAGGAGTTTCAAAGTCCAATAACCTAATCATATTACAATCACTTAGCGACATTCTTGATCATATCATTTATGACGCTCAGTATTTTAATGTTCAAGGCCGATTGCAATTTTATATGTCCATTTCAATCTCTATAGTCTCCATATGTAAGTTTTGAATAATTAGCATATCAATCATTCCAACATGGAGAAAAAAAAAAGGAAACTATATCCTGAAACATCCATCGCATGTCCAACACATCTGTCAAATACTGGCTGAGCAGAGGAAGACAAACTGAAACATAGGTTGATACAGCCCCGACATAGATAATAGGGCCTCATGGAACTTTGCTTTTGAATCAACGTGAAATGGTCCCAATGTCCCTTCAGGGACTTTATCTCAATATAGACATTACATTTTTTTCTTTTTATCAAAGTTGTTTTCGACTTTTTTCCATTCAAATAATAGCTTTCACCACTGACTGGCCATATTAATAAAAAATAATTAAGCGTATCATCCATACTATAAAGCTTCATTCCACTCATTTGGTTAGAGAGCTCCTCCCATTTTGTTTAGTTGCTTCAGTTATCAGGATAAACTGCCAAGTGGCATAAAATTTTCACTTGTCCACGATTTAAGATTTGAAATAACCAGACAAAATTCCAAGGAAACAATGATAATCACTAGAAGTAACGGCAACTTCTGTTTATGAAATTAGAGATGGGTGGGGGACATGAAGAACTCTAAAATATCTCCAATGTCATCCACCTTAAGATTAGCTTAGATTGGCATGAAAAAGACCAAAATGGTCAATGGGAAAATAAAAATAAAAATATCCCCCTACTGCTGCCATCCCCCCAAAACCCCATAAAGAAAAGAAAATCCCAAACCACCCGAAAATGGAAAGAAGTCAAAATAATAGCAAACTAATATGGAGATGCAATTACCTTTCTAGTCCGCTTAAATACTTTTCGTAGATGGAAAACTGAAGCCGACCACCAGTTGATTTGGTAAGCACCTCAAATAAATTTTCACTAATAACCACATTTGCAATAATAGGGACTGCTGAAGCTATTCTTGAGAAGGCCTCTACCCCAACAGATGCATCCTCTTCGACCTGTAGATAGATTTTGCCCGTGCACGGCAAAACTGTCAGGAAGCAACAGACTCATAGTAATAAAGACACCATAGTTTACAGAAAAACTCGAGATAAGGTTATAGTAAGTGAATCTAAATTTCAAGAGGATCTCCAAAAAGTGAAACAATATTATTAATTACATGAGAGTATGTGTGAGTGAGTAGGGGAGAGACGAGAGAAATGTCATAATTTTTTTATGACTAGATTAACTAGGTTTTATTCTAGTGATTTAAATTGTATGTTAATCATCTCTGCCTCCACTGCAGTCCGCGTGGAAGGAATAGATTTGATCTTCTGATAGACATGTTATGAGTCAAGGAAAAACACAAACCAGCCAGGCTATACTTGCGTGCAAGGAGTTTCTCAGGCACAGGGTTGGTTGGATGACTCATGCCTCTGTGTGAGTGTGTGGGTGTGTGTGTGAGTGAGAGAGAGATCTATTAAGCCTATAATGTGGAGAGGTCATAACATTACATGGTAGAAAGGCACTTCCACTGCAGAGTTCACAACTTAATTAGACAAATAAAGCTTACATTTATTAAAGGCTGGCTGGCAGCTGCCGGAGCCTCCCAAGCTAGCATCATGTCATACGTTAAGCGTCGAAACTTTTTATCGGCGAGATGACTTGTAACTCGTATTGACAAGGCTAGTGTCCGGAAACAGCAGTATTCCAACAAGTTCCTTGCGTACCTTGATGGATGCTTTATTGATTCAGCAGCCTCTGCATTGAAGCTTTCTTGAAGCTCAATTGGAGGAACACCAAGGACTCTACATCATTGGGATTTCTTCGTTGGAATAAATATAAATAATAAAAAATAACCACATTTGACAAACAGAAGTAGCACAGAACACTAGAATGGAAGGTTTCCTATATTCATCTAATATTCAAGAAAGCATGTAAAATTAGAGTACAAGATAGAAAGTAATAAGCTCACTTTGAACATCTACGAACAACCAGATTTGCAACAGGAGAAAGCTGTGGTATCCAATTCCTCTGAGCAGATGGGGACCTTCCCATCTCTTCAAATTCTTCATCGAAGGAACTGCGTTTGCCAAGTAACCATTTGAATGATCCTTCTCTTACTAGACCTTCAAGCAAATTTCTTGTTTTGCTACCCACAGCCATCTCCAACTTTACACTCACTATCTTCTCAAACTGGACAGAAATTCACCTCTCAAATGCCTGTCATACATCTTGCATTCAATTAGAAAACCTCAATTTCATTGATACCACTGTCCAAGTGAGATACATTTGATGAAACCTGTGCAGATTACCTTTTAATTTGAAGTTCAAAATCAACTTTGCCCAATGTAACATATAGGAACCAATATAGATCACCCACTCAAAACCTTTCAATTTCTTCTACTTAGAAAAATCATTACAGGTTTCTCACTCAATACAATTTAAGTTGAAGCCCCAGCATCAACTTCAGCTACCACACTTAACTGCCAGACACTTAATTGTTCAAAACCTCAAGTATCAATCTTCAACAATGAAACTTCTAATACCTTTACTTTGCCAGCAGTCCACGGATTTTTCCTGAAAAAGAAAAATCCCCTTTTCTACTCAAAAATCAAAGCCCAAGGACCAAAATATTTAGCATCCTTATCCCGAAAACTTTTATTACCAACGAAGAAGAAAATTCCTAGTAACACTAACGAATCCCAAGTATAAAATTATACACCGACACTTTCAACCTATTCAACTTGATAAAAACCCATAACGAATTCCTCGTAAGAAATAAAAACCAAATAATCCAAAACCTAAGAACCAAAATTCATCAACAAGACAATCCCAACAAGTTAGTTTATTTATTCATTGTTTGCCAGCAAAGCTCAACATAAGGAATCTTACCGCAAAATGGATGTTCCGGGCCCTAAAATGTCAACTTTTGCATTCAGATTCTCCACGTCCGAACAATTCTCTTCGTTTGCTTAACATTGGAAGAAACCCATCTCAGATTATAATTTATATGTCGCATTATCTTACAAACCCGTTTCACCAATTTGCGAAACTCCTAGGATTAAGCAAACTGTAAAAGCAGGGGAATCATATCGGACAATTTCCAATACAGACATCAAGGTTCTGGCGTGATAGAAAGGAAATGAAAGCTGTAGGTAGAGAATAAAGCGACAGGGAGAGATGGGGAGGGAGAGTGATCGAGGAGGAGCTTCCACCCTCTGAACCTATCTGTTCGAGTTTCGTGCTTGGGAGAGATGATCAGAAGATCTCGGGTGCAGAGAACAACGACACACTCACACAAGTGTTCACGTCGAATTGGTGTAAATGAGTTAAAAAGTCAAAATAGTCTATTGTTTGAGACTCATTGCCACGAATGGTAGTGAAAATATTTTATTTTATTATTATAAATTATAAATTTTTAAAAAAATATAAAAAATAATTTAATTTTTTTAAATTTTTAAATAATAATAATATTAAAAAAATAATATTTTAACAATAATCTCCTTATCCAAACCACATTTCAAGATGAGGAAAATTCTTCATCATTTATTTGTTGGTGTTTGAAATAAGAGAAAATATAAATAGCACTCTACTATATATAACAGCCGCTGCACACTAAGAGTATTGGGTAAAAAAAAAAAAAACCACAACACGGGTGTGCTGCGGCTATGGACTGATGCCCAGAAGAACTCTTGAAATAATTGATGTTTGAGATACGGTTAATGATGCACTTACATTTCTTTTATTATTGTTTTACGATGTAGTTATTTTTAAATTTTATGTTCTTTAAATTTAGATTAAAACTTTCAAAACATGATTTTTTTGTATAATTTAAAAATAAATAAATTTAATCAACTAACATAATCATATAATTCAATTAAAATTAAATTCAGTTTGATAAAAATTAACCTTCTTTTGCTCTATGTTTATAAAAATAAATTTAATTTAATTTAATTATATGATTATATTAGTTGGTTAAATTTATTTTCTTTTAAATTATACAAGAAAATCATATTCTAAAATTTTTAATCTAAATTTAAATAGCAACAAGAAAAAAAATAATAATTGAGTAGTAAATAAATTGTAAGGATATCATTATCCTTGAGATAAAAACTTTTGCTAGAGATTTTTTATTTTTATTTTTGTAAAATTATTTTTCATTTTAGCATTTTTCTTAAATCATAACTAATTAGATGAAAATTACTTTTGAGAGTTAAAAATTTAAAAATATTGGTTTGATATGTAAAAGGTATTCAGATTTGAAATCTCGTAAAAGTTTTTATCCGAATTTTATAATCTAAAATTGGAAAGCAATATAGTAGTGAGTTATGTGGGGGTGCATGTAGCGGTCAAACCTAGGGGTGCATGTAGTGGCAAACTAGTATTTTCCTATTTTATATGTCTATATTTTTTCATTGAGTACTAAATTTTGGATAAGATGTTTAAAGAATATTAATTTGTCAAAGATACTTAAATTAGAAATTAAATTATTTTCCAAATAGAATTTGAACTTTTTAAAAGATTTATGGTCCCAACATTAAGTTGTATTTGGTTGTTAAACTAAATTCAATTAATCTTAAATCAAGGTATCTTTGTTATTAAACTCCTCTTAATTTATTATTACAAATTTTTTAAATAATAAACAATTTAATTTTTTTAAATCTCAAAATAATAATAATATTAAAATTAATATTCTAACAATATTTTATCATCTTAACTCAATTTAATTCAATTCAATTTAACATCTAAACGCAGCCATCATTGAGAGATCACTATTTTTTTAAATTTTCATAAAAAAAAAAATTAAACTCACCTCAACTTAAAAAAATTAAACACATTTTAATAGAATTCAAAAAATATTAATATTTATAATTTAATTCAATTCATCTCAATATCCAAACTTAAACATTTAAATGTAAATTTAGAATCTCAAAAGAGGAGAGATAATGGCTTTTAATTTTAATTTTAATTTTTTTTGGACGTGGCGCCTTTGCTCGATTCTTTTCGTAATTCGTACTCCATCGGGACTAAAAGGCCGAAAAAGAGAAGGAAATAGAAAACAAGCCGAAAACTAAAGCCTTAAAAATGGGCTTAGCTAACCCAATTGGGCCAATTCAGTCAGGCCTTAGGAGTACATAAACCGGGCTTTCGAGCAGACATGTTGGCTTTTGGGCCTTTTGTATTTGATACTCCACCTCTCTAGCATAAAATAATGAGAAATGGCATGATAAATAACAACAGCGGCATCAACAGCATAAAATAATGATAAATGATTTATAGATAAAAGCAGTTTTATAAAAAAATAAATTTACAAACTAATATATTTTGAAGTGATATGTCAAATTGTAATAAAAATTTTAGTATAAAATAGATACAGTGCAATACGTATCATTTGAAATTACGTCAGTTTGTGAAATTATTTTTATGAAATTAATCAAATACTTCTCTAAACTAATACATAAGTATTAAGTCTTGAACATTATTTAAATTCAAAGCAAGAAACTAACATTTTCTAAACTTTAAAAGCATAATAACTCAGAAAGATTTTTGTGCTACATTTAACACTTTCTAAGAACATCCTCCTAGAGATATATATCCCATACTCCAAAGCATTCTAGACTCCTATGCATTTGCACCTGCATATGTGAGGAGGAAAATGAAATTGGGTGTGTGAAAACTTTAATAAATTTTTTTTTTTTTATAGATAATATTAAAATTCATTTTGATGGTAAGAAATTACATCTGCATATGTGAATTGGCATACAATTACACCTCATCATGTTGGAGTATTCGCACTTCCTCTTCAACTATATGAAAATATAATGTTATCCACGAAATTAGTAGTAACTACTTATCCTAAAAGTTTAAACTGATAGACAGAGATAGATTTTATTATTTATATATTATCATACTGCAACTCCCCTTATCACATGCGGGTTGCACGTAAAATATTTAATTAAATAGATAAATTAAATGATTTAAAAAAAGAAATAAATTTTAAATCATTCTTGCCATAAAACTATGAATGAAGACATGTTATAGTAAATAAAATATGTTTTGCACTAAAAATTTATTGTCAAAGGGTTTTATAATTAATATTAATTGGAAAGGGGAAATGCATGGTTCATTCGAGAGTATTGTTATAGAAGAGATCGAAGTTCTGGAGTTGCAGATGACAAATAAATCGAGAATAAATCGAGTGGGTCACTCGTGGAATTGCAAGTAAATCTAACTTATTGTCTGATATCATACAACAGATATGGTTCTAATCGTGGGTCACACTTTGAATTAGGCAAGTAAGACTGTCCATCCCATATCATCTCTATATCAACCTAAAAGATTTGCTGTGACACATAATAAAGGTAAAATGAAAAGAGTAGAACACATCCAGATTTCCAGTCATGGGCTTGCCTCAACTGGATGAACAAAGAGTAGTAAACCGAATTTCAGCTAAGTGGGTTCTTGATAATACTGGAGGTAGTGCATAATACTGGAGGTAGTGCAGCAGTGCTTTCCTTTCTTGCACTGTACTCTTTTCAATGCCCAAAAAAAGAGGTTTGTCATATTCAGTTGAATTTTGAATTTAGAAACTATGGCATACATGCATATTAGAAGAAGAAAAATGCTACAGTCATAAAGAGATCTTACAAAAATAAACGCACAAACTGACATAGTTTCGTATAATGCATTAGATCTACTTTACAATATACAATATAATGTACCATACCAAATTACGTTAATTTGTGAGTTTACTTTTGTGAAATTTCTTTGTGACTAAAGCATTTCTCTTAGAAGAATTCCTTTAGGTTTTGCTCTAGTAGTGGGTCATAAATTAATATTTGGTGACCATCTAACAACTCTTCCACTTCTGAAGATTGAGGATCAATGCATGCCATGTACTAGGTAGGATCCTTGAACTTGCCCATATTGGTCACTATTCATATCTCCAACTCCAACTAATATCATGTGACCCTCAATCTAAATCAATAATATGAAAATCTATCCATTTACTTAACATGGGACCCTTAAGGGGTTCTCTTCCCTTCTCTTAGTTCATGCATGCTCCAAGAGACAATTAGCAAAGACTTGGTCAAAAGGGGGGGGTCAAGGAAGAAAGATTTGAGTGGGGAGGAGAAACACAAAAGTGGCTTTAAAGGTACAGAAGCTCTTATCATTTAGGAGGAGTTGAGAGAACCCACATTGCCCATCTTCTTTAGGGCATGCCCTGGCCCATTTCCGGCTGTCCTCCTCTCATCCTCCAATTTCATGGATGCAAATGCAATGCATCTACCATCGCTTTCATTTCTTTTTCTTTTCTTTTCTTTTTTTTTGGAAGAAATTTAGATACAATAAGTTACAATATTTTCTATCCCCTCCAATCATCCTCTTCATGAATTGGCAACATCCTTGAGATTTTATGCATTCATCCATTTTGTAGGATCCTTATGCTTTTTGTTCATTTGAATTCACCATATAACTTTCTCATATTGCACAAAGAGTCTTTTTTTTTGTTTTCCTTTTTATTTTTTCAATACAGGTTGTTGCCAATAATTTACTTGCCATATATTTAGACCCTACACAACATGGGGGTACATAAGAAACTTTCAATGACAGCAGATTGTGCTGGTGTCGATTTTAGGTAGCAATTGGATTTTTATTTTATTTTTTATTTTTTTTATAATTAGGTTGCAGTTGGAATTTACATCCTTCCTGATTACATTTGAGATATTAAACTCTAGATTTGACATTTTGTTCCTTATCTGATTGTAAGGTTGCATGGATAAGAACCAACCAAAAATGATGGGCAGCTTGGAATGAATTCCCATCAAAATTGATGGAAAACCTTTTATATGACCAAATCATTTTTAAATAGAGTAATGTTAGATACAGCTTTAGGATGAGCAAATTTTGCGGACCCTCTTTGAAAAAAATGGGTTCCACTATTAAAAAAATAATTTTTTATTTTCATATGGGTCATAGATCTATTCACTTTTTTTAAAGGGAGTACACGGAGTTTACATACTCTAGGATTGTAAATATCATTTCTCTTTAAACTAATTGGTATTAAGAAAGACACACGCTATCTTTTGTATATTTAATTTTTACATCTCACAAACGATTTTTTAGAACGATCATTGGAAACAATACTGTAGACATCCCAACGAATTATTACAGAACCGATATGGAAGGTTTTAAGTTAACACATGAAGAAGCCTTGAAATAACTTCAGCATATTGTGATTGTAAGATGTTACTGGTAAGAGTCATGATCTTCTGAATCAGTCTTATCAGGCTGAAATACATGATGCATGCATGTCTGTCTGGCACAAAGCTATTTCATGTCGGCAATGATCAGTAAATTAAGCACCTTGAGGGTCTGTGTCTTAATTCATTTGAACACAAACAAGACATGTCACATTTCAAATCCAATCACGGATGGTTTATGTCTAATGTTGCTTTGGATTTTATGTATTCGTAGGCATAAATGCTGTTAGAGTATCTCCATCATATTTGCACACAAAGTTCCAAAAACTCTGAGGAATTCAACTCTACTTTGGAGTAAAAATTTAAAATAAAAAGTTAAGAGCCTTTTTATTGATTGAATTTCCCAATGTGTGAGGGCTTGTACAGGTATCAATATCCACTTTGCTTTGTGCAGCATGAAGTGGTAACAAATATAATTCTCAAATTGGAAAATATTGGGAAATGAAGATGCATCTTCATGTTCATGTATTGCAGTGAGTAACATCCAAAAGTGAAGTCATAGGGGGACCATTAATCAAGTTGAGTGCAACATGAGACTAGTCCTCCATGTCCTTCCTTCCTTCCTTCATCAATCTCCTCAACCTCTTTTGCCTAATATGCCTTGGCCCTCTGCAACAACAAAAAATTTCGGCATCCATCATCAGTCATAAACTCGCATCCGACATACAAACTAATCTATTTGCAATAGTAACGAGCAATGTTATACTCCATACTGTATTTTGTTATCCTCAGTCACGTTTTATTTAATATATGATACAA
Source organism: Juglans regia (assembly GCF_001411555.2). NCBI lineage: Eukaryota > Viridiplantae > Streptophyta > Magnoliopsida > Fagales > Juglandaceae > Juglans > Juglans regia. The sequence goes on from NC_049915.1 coordinate 15,181,187, forward strand.
CGTGATTCGAGATGATAAAATTCAAGATGCATTTTCGCAGTTTAAGTGGATATTGCAGCAGTCAGATTTTGCAATTAGGAAGTGAAACAAAAGACTTGGTTTTGGGTTATATTTTAATTTTAGAGGAAGTACCTGCATTGTTTCTAAAGCATCTGAATCTGAGCTGAAGTCATAAAATGAGCTTGCTGCTGTAAGCTTCATAGAAAGGAACTGAACATGACAAATTCAAAGAAATGTAAAAATATATCAAATTAATCCTTAATTGGTAACTTAAAACGCAAATAGGGGATTATAATTTTGACTCACCTCGACCTGATTTTGCAAGGACTGGACATAATTAATTATCTCATCCAGCATTACTGCCATTCCCATGCTCTGTAATCCAAAATGCATCCATTTTTAGGTCAGAAAGTCCATTTTTCAAAAAATTTAACCCAATAATAAACTATAATTATCTTCTATTTTGTTCTAAAATTTGGTTATTTTCTTTACCTTATAGCATCCAGGGACAATGTCTTGCAAGCATCTGAGTCTGTCATTGATCTTTCCTCTTCTAACCTGAATGAAAACAATGCATTTATCAACCCCAAAATAACTTTCACGTCATAAATAAATAATTTCAAACTATGATTATTTGGGGGTGAAGGTGGTGTAAAGATTTTACCCTTTCTGCTAAGCTGTGACTATCAGTAGCTTGGCCTCTTCTAGCTCTAACATGAACAACTTCCTTTGGTTTCTGATCTTCTTCCTTCAGGGTGTTTTTCACTTTCTTCCCTTTTCCTGAACTCTGCAAAACATACAAAACAAACAAACCAAGAAGCCAAAAACTGGTCAAAATAACATACTATTTCCTCTTGTCTTCTTTCTAGTGGAAAAATATGCAGGGGAAATATCAAATATAACAAACCATTACATTTTTCCTCTTACTCCCAGTTTCTGAAACTTGAGGTCTTGAGGTTTCAGAGCTGCTCTCAGGCTTTTCCATTGATTTTCTCTTCTTGCTTTCATGGAATTCATTTCCAGCTGCAGCATTCATTACAGGCTGAGCAGGCACCAAATTCTGGCTGAACTCCTGGAGAACAGAACCGAGAAGATTTTCAGCCAAGTTTCCTGTGAATTCAGGTACTTGATGGCTGAAGAAATTGTGGTTGCAGAAAGGCATGAAGCACTGGAAATCAAGCTCTGGAGTGGTCAGCACACTTGGGTTTATACCTGCGTATTGGTTTGTCATGATCTCCATGTTTGGATCAATATCTGATACTGGAAATTGGGCTCTAAAGCTTTGAAAACCTGCTGTGAATTCAGCCATGGAATCTGAAAACACAGGGCTTTTCTCTTAGAGAGGATTACGAAAAACTGGGTTCGTGGATAATGAGAGTGGTGTCAGAGTGCTGCTGTATTTATAGGCTTATAGCGTGGGATTAAGGTCCAAGTAATGAACTTGGCGTAACAACACTCAGGATTTTAGTAAATTATTTTCAAATAATAATAATAATAATAATAATAATAATATGATGATGAAAAATAAGGCATTATTTGTAAGAGAGCATGTACTGCTGAGCGTATCTATAGTATTTTTTTAAAAATATTTTTTATTTTTTTAAAATGTATAAATTTATTAGTAATAATTTTTGTATTCACAAAAAAAAAATTAAAATACAAGAACGGGACAACCTAATATTTTCCTTCCCAAGATATATCCAATAACAAAATCGGCCCATGATAGGCTTTTTGCCGCAGTGCATGCTTATTGACTTAAATCTATCTTTAAAATTTAATCGATATTATATTTTTTTGTTTTTACTTATTTCATTTAATTTCAATTCCAACATTAGATTATCCATTCGTTTTTTATATAATAATAAAATATTATTAATTTAATAATTTTTTTATTTAATTTATTTTTATCACATTTTGTAGCTCTACCAATTAAATGTTAATAATAATTATATTCTAATTAAATTAATACTAAAAAATCATATTTTCAAAAGTCATTTAATTCTAATAACAAAAAATATTTGATTAAACTCATCTAATATTTTATCTAAATTTCTTAATTACAAACCAAATTGTATTTTTGCTTTGAGTGAGAAACTAATATTTTAATATTTGTTTGGAGCGAGAAATTAGTATTTAATATTTGGTGAATCAATTGTAGTTCTCCATCATTGACCAACTACTGTAGTAAAAATCTAAATTATTTTATATTTACCCAATTCAATGTGGGATTTTTTTATATCAATTATGCAAATTTTAGCCAATCTTTTTATTTGGCCAAGCCAATGAGGATGCTCTCATAACTAAAATTGTTTTCTCTCCTTTTTTTAATTTTTAAAAGATAAGCTTTTTTAGCTACTTCAAGAAGTTGTTGAAATTGCCCCGCTAGCTAGTATGAGTTTTTGAGTTTGGAGAGTTTAAAGAAAAAGAGAACTGCTACATTCATAAGAAAATTATACAAAATAATTTCACAAATTAACATGGCTTCATCTAATCTATTAGATTTACTTTATAATAAAAGTAATTTTACAATCTGAAAAATTACATGAGATTACTTTTGTATAATTCCTTTATGACTAAAGTATTTTCCAAGGAAAAATAGTATGTTTGATAAATTTATAAAAAATGGTTTAAGCACCTAAAAAAAATGAAAAACTTACTTTTTAAAAAAATATCAAATTGAAACTTTTGTTGAAAAGTTCGTGCAGATAATGTTACGCTTTTTAAAATACCACAATATTTAACTTTAAAAGCGTTTTAGATACATGTTTATCAAACAGTGAGCAACTTTTAATAATTGAGCTTTTTAATAAATAAAAATACTACTATCTAATTCAACTTTCCATTCCTCTCTTTGCTCTCTCTCCCTGAGACAGAATAGAGGCTTCAGTTCCTACCCTCATGTAGGTAGTTGGTAACCAATCTCTTTCTCTCCCTTTCTGGAAGTGCAAGAGAGTGATAGTTGTGAGATGGACGAGGATCTAATTTTGAGGTATGAGAAACTTTCTCTTACTACTAGAGAGTCTACAAAGGTAGTTGTAGACACAGGAAAGCTAGAGGATGTGAGTACACGAGGTGAAAAATGTTTGATGGTCAGGCTGTTTACGGAACATCAATTGGGAGGCCTTTAAACAGACAATAAGACGAATATGGAGACCGACTAAGAGTATCAAATTTCGAGATTTAACAACTGGTTTGTTACTGGTGGAGTTTGATGATCATCGAGATAAGGCACGAGTTCTCCACGATGGTCCTTGGACTTTCGACAAACAATTGGTACTAACCAAAGAATTCAAGGGCCACTTGCAAATACACGAAGTCTCCATGACTGAAGCCAACTTCTGGATTAGAATTCATGATCTCCCTCTAATGACATGTAATGGATACGGGAAAATTGATTGGGGAGACTCTGGTGAAGGCCCTGGAAGTGGATGTTGACTTTGATGACTTAGCATGGGGGGAGTATATGAGGGTCCATATAGCTTTGGACATTAAGAAACCTTTGTTGCGGCAAAAAAAAGTCACCTTAGATTCACACAGAGAATATTGGGTACGGTTTACCTATGAGAGGTTGCCGGACTTTTGCTATCAGTGTGGGTGCATGGGGCATTCTCACTGAGAAATATGAAGAATGGAAGACTAGAACTGAACAATTTACGGGAGATAATCTTCCCTACGGGCAATGGATGAGGGCGGCGCCGCCTGCTGGATGGGGTGGGGGGGGGGGGGGGACCATCAAAACGGCCACAAGGATAATGGCATGGGAAGTATGGCTATGCCTACGATGCGTGATCCGGGGTTATAGGAGAAACAAACAAAAGACTCAAATACACGAGTTATTGGGATAAGGCAGTTATGACTGAGCAGTTATTCAATGTTCCAATCCTTGAAAAGGAGGCGTGTGAGAAAGTGATTGAGGCTAGAAATTTGGAGAAGGGAAGTCCGAAAAACCAGTTACAAACCAAAGAAGAAGGAGGTTCAAAAGATTTAGATGAGGCCCTGTCTAACGGTCATAATTGTGCCTCAACAGATAAGGCAGATACAATATTTCCCCATGGGCCTCTCTTGGGTCAAGGGTTGGGCCCAACAACGAGTCCTGCTGCGGCCAACGTGGGGCCCAAACAAAAACTAAAACGAAGAACATGTATAATCTCCCTTGCACCAGAAGGGAAAATTCCTGTGAGTTCATCCAAGGTAGTACAGAAGAGGAAGGCTCCATCTACCAAGCAAGATGATGGAAGGGATGTGAATAGAATTTCTTTATGCTTATCGGGGGTTTTATTGGCAGAAGGTGATCAGCTAGAATCGATGGAGGCTACAAGGCAACCCCGCTGAGAACAATGAAATTGTTCAGTTGGAATCCTCGCGGGCTTGGGAACCCACGGGGATTTCACATTCTTCTTGATCTAATCAGGAAGGAAGCTCCCGAAATTGTCTTTCTACAAGAGACAAAAATTACATCCAGTATGATGAATCACTACAAAATAAGGTTAGGTTTTCCTAATTGTTTTATTGTTGATTGATGTGGTCGTAGTGGGGGGGGTTAGTGCTCATGTGGAATGAGGAGGTGAATTTGCATGTGCTTAATTACGCATCTAATCACATACATGCTATGATTATAGACAAGGTAGATAGCTCGATGAATTGGAATCTAACAGGTCTTTATGGCCATCCTGAAACTTGTAAGAGGTATCAAACCTGGCATTTACCTCGTTTAATCTCTACTACAATCGACAAACCATGGCTTGTATATGGAGATTTTAACGAAATTCTGGATCACAACGAGAAATGGGGACGTAGAATGAGACCTCAAAGCCAATTAGCAGCTTTCCGTTCTGTTCTTTTTGATTGTCATTTAATGGATTTGGATTTTTCTGGTCCTGCTTATACCTGGTGTAATAACCGAGAGGAAGGGGATAGAATTTGCAAAAGGTTAGATCGATGCTTGGCATCATACAGTTGGGTAGATCTATTTCCTAATTCTAAAGTCCAACACGGTTCAGTGTCTTACTCTGATCATATCCCTATGTGTCTCAATACTAAGGGACTTTCTGGTCTTTATAAAAGAAAAAAGATGTTCAAGTTTGAGTCAATGTGGGTGGGCATCATGACTGTGAGCAGATTATACAAGATACACGACAGGAGGAGCTTAGGGATAATTATATGCTTGATGTCATGAACAAAATCTCAAACAGTAGTGGAAAATTAGCTGGTTGGAATAAAAACAAGTTTGGTATGGTCCAACAGCGAATTAAACAGTCACAAATGAGGCTACAGAAGTTATAGGCCCTGGACCCTACTGGTGAGAGAACAGAGGAACATAGAGCTGCGAGGGAGGAGGTTCAATTGTGGCTAGAGAGAGAGGAGCTTATGTGGAAACAGAGATCAAAAGCTCAGTGGCTATGTTGTGAAGACCAGAATATGAGGTATTTCCATAAAAAAGCTTCCAAGAGAAAAAAGAAAAATTTTATACAGAGGTTGAAAGACGAGCATGGGGTTTGGAAAGAGGGAGATCATAGAGATAAACTTATTAGAGAGTATTTTAACTCTCTGTTTACTGCTTCATCTACAAGAGGCTTTATGGATATTCTGGATGGAGTCGAATCAAGGGTAACTGCAGATATGAATTCTGAATTGGAAAAGCCCTATATAGGTAAAGAGGTTTTTGTCGCTTTAAGGCAAATGCATCCTAGCAAAGCTCCTGGCCCAGATGGGATGCCACCAATATTTTTCCAAAAGTATTGGCACATAATTGGAGGAAAGGTTACTGCTGCTATACTTGAAGCCCTGAATAAAGGTTAGATCCCAACTGAGCTAAACCATACTCTGTTAGTTTTAATTCCCAAGACACATTCACCTACTCTGGTTTCTGAATTTAGACTCATTAGTTTGTATAATGTAATTTACAAACTAATAGCAAAAGTCATTACTAATAGGTTGAAAAATGTGCTACCTTCTATTATTTCTGATACACAATCAGCTTTTTGTGCCGGGAATACTGATCATCGACAATGTCCTAGTAGCAAATGAGTTGGTCCACTATCTCAAACAAAAAAAAAAGAAAAAAAATACTACTATAGAAGCTCTATTTTTTACCGCAATCCGGAAAGACATCTAATGTTAAAAATTTGCTATCTTTCTTAAAGGGTTAAGACTCAAGAGTGAGTTCTCTATACTACATATCTCAATGGATTCTATTAATCATTATTTCTTGACATAATATTAAATTATTAAAAAATTATTATATTTATTTATTTATTTATCAATTATTTTATGCTATTTCATAAAGACAAAGTCTATTTATTATTATTTTTATCATCATTCTCTTAACTTTTTTTTATGTGACATAAATGATAGGCCCACATGTAAAATATAATAAATAGTCTCTAATAATTTAATATTACATCATAAAATGATGAGAAGACGATGATAAAAGAGATGATGATCATGAATATCATTACTCTTTCATAAAATAATAAAAATATGATAAATAAAAAGATAATAACAATATTTATTATAGTTATAAGATTAAAATATAATTAAGAAAATGAGATTTTACATTAAGGCCTTGTTTGGATTTGGAAGTGTTTTATCCCATCTCATCTTATCACATCATTACAACTTTTTAAAATTTCCACTCAAAATATAATAAACAATTCAACTTTTTTAAATTTCAAAACAATAATAAAATAATATTCTAAAAATATTTTTTTAAACTTTATTTTTTATCTAAAACTATATCATCTCATCTCTGAATTCAAACCAACCTCAATTAGTTGTGTAGAAAAAATAATTTGTATTGTTCTTTTTTTTTTCCTTTTCCAAATAAAAACATTGGCTTTAGTTTATGTTTCAAACAAAATATTATATTTTATATTTTTTTTTCCTTTTCCAAATAAAAATATTTTCGTTTGGAAGTTGAGCTCATCTCAACTCATCTTAACTCATCATTACAACTTTTTCAAATCTCAATATAAAATATAATAAACAATTCAACTTTTTCAAATCTCAAAATAATAATAATAATAAACAATAATATTCTAACAATATTTTATCATCTCAATTCAACTCACTTCAACATCCAAATCCACCGATTGAGGTGAATGAAATTTCGCTATAGACGGGGCTAGAAGAAAAAATAAATAATATTAACGAGTAGTCAAATATTAAAGTATTTGTCTGAAAAGTGAAAAGCTAAAATATGAAATTCTTTTTGCTAAATTTTAGCTCGTCCGATATGGGTGCTAGTATATAATTTTCAAAGCATCTATTTTGTTTTATTTTGTTTTTGTTAAGAATAGTGCTACATGTATTTTAAATTTTACGTAAAAGACTCATTTTATAAGTAGTCCTTGAATTTCAAATTATATAATTTTTAGCATATTAATAGATGACACGTGAAAACTAAGTTTTTTATAAAATTTTCTTAAGTACAATTAGCATTTTTCTTTTATTAAGTTAATCTCTAACCTTCGTAAATTTCATTATTTTTTAATGTCAAAATAGCTTCTTTAATAAAACCAAATTACAAATGATTATCAGTCAAAATGACTTGATCAGAGATAAAATCTGGGAATGACTCCCACCATACATTGATATTATCCACATTCCAAGTATTCTAGCAAGCTCATGAGCTGCTTCATTTTCCATTTTGCCCACATGTTGAATTATGCATCTTGAAAATCTCTACACCAAACCCCTAATATCTTTGGTGATATTGCCCACGAGTGATCTTGATTCACATCCCTTGGGTTTCTTGGACCATTAGAAGTGAATCACTTTCTAAAATAAGCTCATGTAATCCCAAATGAATACACATTTGCAAACCCTTTAGCATTGCTATAAGTTCAATTTCCGAGGCCTTAGTTACTGCATATTCTTTTTTGCTTGCTGACATTATAACTGTAAGAATACGTAGACTGATATAGATGAAAAAAGAGAAGGCCAACTTACATTTCTAATTCAATTCATTCTGTTTAAATAATACACAAGTCAATGTGTAGGTTACAACTTTACAAATTAAAAAGGAAAATAGTAGATTTACAGGAGGAAAATATGGCAACATTTACAAGAGAGGATCAAGGAATCAGAGGAGTAAAACCAGGAATCATATCACGTTGATCCAGTTGAAGTTTCATATCTGGAAGGCTCGTGAATGTGTGTTGTAATTTCGGGATTTCCAGTTGTAGCTGCTGTTTTGAAGGGCTTATGAATGTGTGCTGCATTTTCGAGATGTCCAGTAAGATCTGGTCTAACACCCCCCTTTCAAATTGATGGGGATCAAGATCACCATTAATTTGGACTGAAGAAATGCAAACCTTGGAGTTGTTTGTCCCTTTGTGAACATGTCACCAATCTGATGAGCGGTTGAAATATGTTTGACTTGGATATCTTTATTGAGGACCTTTTCTTGGATGAAGTGGTAATCAATTTCAACGTGCTTTATTCTAGCATGAAAGACTGGACTGGATGCCAAAGCAATGGCTCCAATATTATCTCACCAAATTGTCGGAGTAGATGGAAGTTGAATTTCAAGTTCTTTCATTAGCATTCTTATCCAATATAGGTCAGCAGTTGCAATGGCTATGTTGTGGTACTCGGCTTCAGTGCTACTTTTGGAGACTATTGGTTGTTTCTTTGATGTCCAAGTAATGAGATTGGGTCCAAGAAATATGTCATAACCAATTGTACTTCGTCGGTCATCCTAATTACTTGCACAGTCAGAATCACAATAAGCATTTAGATTAATATCACCGGATGAAAAATAAAGATCATAATCAATTGTACCTTTGAGATACCGAAGCACACATTTTGCAGTAATCCAATGGGGCTTACAGGGGCTGTGCATGAACTGGCATAGTTGATTTACAGCATAAGCAAGATCTGGTCATGATATTGTACAATATTGAAGAGCTCCAACGACATGATGATATTCTGTTGGATCCATCAAGAGAGTACCCTCTTCATATGAGAGTTTGGGTCCTGATGTTGTCGAACAATTAAGAGGTTTAGCACCTCCCATTTTGGTGCTTTCAAGTAAGTCTATGATGTATCATATTTGACGGAGGTGTAGGTCATGTTTGTCACGGGTTGCCTGGACACCTAGGAAGAAACTTAGCTCACCCAAATCTTTAACAAGAAATGATTTTTTGAGGGACAAAATAAAGGAGCCAATGTCAGGCTTGCTTGAACCAGTTACAAGTATGTCATCCATATAAATCAGCACATACAATTTCACAGAATCATTTGTATAGATAAAAAGTGAATAATCAACATTAGATTCAATGAAACCATATTCCAAAAGGAATTGGGAGAGACGACGAAACCAAGCACGTGGTGCTTATTTTAGGCCGTATAGTGACTTGTGTAACCTGCAAATGTGATCTGGGTAATTCTCATCAATGAAACCTTTAGGTTGCTCCAAAAAATTCTCTTCATCTAACAACCCATGCAGAAAAGCATTTGAAATATCTATTTGACGGATATTCCAATCAAAAGACACTGCTAAAGCAAGAATCATTCGGAAGGTGGTGTGTTTCACCACTGGGGAAAATGTTTCCCCATAATCAGTCTCATATTGCTGATCAAATAATTTTGCAACGAAATGAGCTTTATAACGCTCAATGCTACCATCAGAGAGGTATTTAACCTTGAAAACCCATTTATTTCTAACAATATGCTTACCAAATGGGTGAGGATAGAGTGACCAAGTTTCATTTACCATTAAGGCATCAAACTCACAACCAATCACAGCATGCCACTCGGGAGAAGTCACTGCTTGTGCGTAGGTGGAAGGTTCAAGCTCGGTGACCACCGTTGAGAGTACCTGCAGCGAGTAGCGAGTTGAGTACACGGTGAAGTCTGGAAATTGTTTGGGTTTGGAGTTGCCAATCATTGAGCGAGTCGTCACTCGGGTTGGTGGAGTTGGTCTATTTTCGTTTCGGGTGGAGACAGACTGTGAGGGTGTTGTGGCGTTGAGTTGGGGCTGGTGTTGAGCTGCGGTTTCGATTTCAAGATTTGGAGAAAGAGGTTGAGATTGAGAGTTAGGGTTTGTTTCAATGTCAAATTGGGGTGAGATATTTCAGTTTCAGACGGTGGGGTGAATGGGTATGAAAATGAAGGTTTTGGAAGAGACATATATGAGGGGACTTCACTTGACGAGGCACTTGACGAAATGACTCCATGTTTTGTTGGAAAGTGTTCTTTGTGAAAAATCACATTTTGGGATATGTATACACGTCCAGACATATAGTTAAGACACATATACCCGCTTTGTTGGCTGGTATAGCCAATGAAAATGCACTCTCTTTACTTCGGAAAGAGAGTGTGTGTTTCATATGGTCTGAGTAAGGGAAAACATGCAGATTCAAATATTTTTAAATGAGAATATTTTAGAATTTTTTTATGAAGCGTGAAAAATGGAGTTAAGTTGTTTAACACTTTTGTTGGGAGTCGGTTTATGAGATAAACAGATGTAAGAAAAGCATCAGCCCAATATGTATTTGGTAGGTGAGATCGAGCTAGAAGAGTCAATCCGGTCTCAACAATACGACGATATTTTCGCTCAGTGATCTCATTTTGTTGAGATGTGTGAGGGCATGTTAAGTGATGGAAAATGCCATTTTCTTATAAAAATATTTTAAAAGAGGTGGAAAGAAATTCACCACCATTATCAGTTTGGAGTTATTGAATTTTACAAGAGAGGATCAAGGAATCAGAGGAGTAAAATCAGGAATCATATCACGTTGATCCAGTTGAAGTTTCATATCTGGAAGGCTCATGAATGTGTGCTGTAATTTCAGGATTTCCAGTTATAGCTGCTGTTTTGAAGGGTTCATGAAGATGTACTGCATTTTCAGGATGTCCAATAGGATTTGGTCTAACAATAACTTCCTCTTGGTTATTGCAAAGGATGATCCCCACATCTGCGTATTGTTGGTCATGGAACATAGCTCCATACACATTCAATTTCATGGCATCTTGTGGTGGAGGTTCCCTTCGACATCACTTTTTAATTCTGCTCATAGGTTCTCTTTTGATGTCTTTAAAAGTTTTTTGCACAGATTCAACATGGTTGATCACATTGTCAGTTGTCAAGTATTTATCTTCAAACACCATTTGATTTCTTCGAAATCAACAATCCCAAGCAATAAAGAAAAAAAGAAAAGAAAAGAAAAAGAAGCTCTACATCCTTCTTGTTGCCTCTCACTTATCTAACTAGCAACATCCACAAAGTCTTAATTAGGATTAGTACTATTTAATGCAAGTAAGTGTATGATCAAGCTCTCCTTCAAGGTTGGGTAGCTGCATTGGAGCAAAATTGGCAATTGTCTTCATCTAAGGCTTTCCTCTTCTTTAGATTAGATTTTGTAGGTAATCCATTCATACAAGCTATCCAAGCAAAAACCTTCACATTGTTTGGAATTTGCATTTTTCATATTTCATTTCATATGCGTTTCCTACCATCATTAGAGCTCTCCTTTTCCACCCCTCCCTTTCCCTTCATAGTAAATTTCATTATTTAATAAAACTCTAAATGTGCTCAATATTTTATTATTTAGTATAATAGATCATTTAATTTCCGTAACCTCCTCCATTCTTTTTCTCTAAATAAGCGTCTCTTTCAACAAAGAAAAATGTATCATTCTATTCTTAAGTCGGTGTAGAGAATACATCGTCCATATTATTGATGTGGTATGATTTGATTTGCAAGTTTTAAATCTATAAATGTTTCTTGCAAATTAAATCCCGCAACATCAGTAGTATGCAATGTATGCACCACTCCGGCTTATAAATAAAATTAAAAAAAAAAAAAGAAATAGAGTTAGTTTTATGATCTTGTCCAATGGTAACGATCGTTGTTAACTACACAGGTCTCTGTAAAATGCACTTGCAGAGAAATTGACTCTTCTCTACTCCTAACATAAATGATGTTAAGTGTACATTACATTTGGAATGGGATCCATAAGATGAAAAGTCAAATCTTTAATGGGGCTCATTACATGCATGTGGGATGTGTGTTTGGCATTTGTCAATTTCATTCAATTTACTTCAAGGCCTACATGTATTCCTAGTGCTTTGGAAGTCCAAATGCAATATATAGGCATTGAAAATTAAAGCTTTCCCATCCTAAAAAAAAAAAAAAATCCCTCATTTGGTACTCATTTCACTTACATTAAGCATTGATGCACATGTTCTTGTTAAAAAATTTAATGCTTGACAAAACTCATTTTTAAAGTACACACGTAAAACTGAGATCATATTTTATAAATTTGGATATTTTAATATAAAGAAAGATAGACTGAGTATTAAATTTTGAGTAATGCTAGATATAATTTTAGAATGTATAAATCCTACGCATTCTATCTGATAAAATTTTTTTTTCATCATTAAAAAAATAATATTTTTTCATGTAGTTTCTAGATTTATCCACTATTTTCAAAATAAGTGCGTGAAACTTACACATCTTAAAATTGTAAATATTATTTCTCTTAAATATCTATTTGTGGTTCAAGAAATTTTATACAAACATGATTAAATGCTAGAAAACCTATATGATGTATTTCTTTCTTCTGAATTAAATCATTTGATTAGTTAAGACAATTACAAAATATCTCAAGTGAAGTTGGAGAACCGTACGTAAGACGTAACCGTGGCTAGTTCAATAATTTCAAAGTCCATCGTGGTTGCAATATTTAGTTGTTAGAGATCTTCACTTATGGTCCAAAATTCCCATCTTACCGGTAGGTGATGCCACAGTTACTTCCCTGTCTTCAAGACAGTTTGAAGAATTAAAGGTTATGGTTCTCCATATCAATCTAGAGATGACATGATTTAGGTAGGTGGGAGAACTATGATTCTGTACTAGTACTTAGGGATGATAAATAGTCTGGTCGGACTGAATGGACCGACCGTTTCGGTCCGGACCGGATCGAAACTTAGGCTATGTTTGGGTAACCAAGTATTCTCAAAACTTTTCAAGTATTCTCGTACTTTTGAAAATACTTCACATGCCAAACTACTTAAAATACTCTCAATGGGATTCACAAACTCACTTCAATCTCCACTCATAACTATTCACAAACATTCTATAATACTTATCACTATTATATATAAATAAAAAATAAAATCACTATAATATTTATCACTATTATATATAAATTAAAAATAAAATCATTATAATATTTATTACTAAAAATAAAATGACTATAATCTTTATGAGACCCACATATTTTTCAACTACCTACCCAAAAGTCAACAACTCAACATACTTCACACATTCAAACAACTCAAAATACTCTCAATGGGACCCACAAACTCACTCCAATCTCTACTCATAACTATTCACAAATATTCTCAACATTTCTCAAGTATTCTCACTATCCAAAGATACCCTTAGACCGATCCGGTCCGGTCCACATTTTAGAGGATCGAAAAGTTTCGATCTGGTCCACAGTCTAGGGTTTTTTCGGATCGGACCGAATGAAAAATAAAAATATATATTTTATATATAATAATTGTACAATTAACAATATAAATTTTTAAATATATTATTAATACTTGTTAATATTTTATAAATTAACAATATTTTATATATATATCTTCATCTAACCTATCACTATTAACAATATAAAATTTTAAATAAGTTATTAACACTTGTTAATATTCTATGAATTAACTAATATATAATATCAATTAGTTAATTATATAGTAATTATATAAATTAATAATATAATTTTCATCTAATTTATTATCATTGACCATATAAAATATTTTTTTATTGAGTTTGTTACATAATCCACATTAATAAACACTTAATTTAATTTAGTATTTTAAATAAATTTTTTTATTAATTATTTAAAAAAATAGGCCGGACCGATAGCTTATCGGTCCGGTCCCTTTGGGTGTTCGGTCCGGTCCGGAAAAATGATGGGTCCATCGCCGGATCGGACCGGATCATTTGTAGCCCTACTAGTACTAGGCTATACGGCTATGTTTGGATATTGAAATGAATTGAATTGAATTGAATTATAAATAATAATATTTTGTGAATTTTATTGAAATGAGTTCAATTTTTTAAGTTGAGATGAATTTAACTTTTCAGGTTAAAATATATGAAGTTTGTTGAGATAAATTGACTTTTTTTTATGAAAAATTGAAAAAGTAACGAGTCTCTTCAATAATTAATTTGAGATAAATTGAGTTTGGTTCAACAACCAAACACAACCGAATATTTTTAATAGCAGTAGCAAACGATCTGGCACATTGTCAAAGCGATGAGTTTGAATCCAACTTCATTAACTCTTATATATGCATTATCAGCATCACCTAAGAGAGATTATATAATAAGCATATTTGACTTTAAGTGTGAAACTTCGAAGCTGATGAGTGTAGGAAGTGTATAGTATCCAAATTAGAAGTTTTTGTTCTTTATAATAATAATTTTTCTAAAATTCTAATTATATATTAATTAATCTTTTTATAATATAATCCAGTTGTGACTTAAACCTCCCAATGATATTAAAGTTTATTCTAACTAGGAATGTACGAGTTGTGCCATCTATGATGAAATAACCCGAAGATAAAAAATAGTCGAAAATTTAAGTTGGGTAGATTACGATTCTAATGAGATTTTAATTGTATTATTGAGTAGTCTTTTTAAAGTAGAGACCTATATGTGACTTGAGTCTCCCTTGAGACATTATAGAGTGACCATTCATCTTAACCAAAATTACCTTTTCAACGGCTGCAAAAAGAATAAAAAAAGAAAAAGAAAAAAATACTGCAGAATTTCTTATGATAGTTAAGTTAAAAAGCGATGGAGTCAGATCTGAAAAATTAAAAGTCCATTGTAATATGTATGCATGTAGAGGCAATTGGAAACTTCCATATACATTATGTATTGTGAAATTAGTTCCAATAGCGCGTTGGAGAAAATATTATCTTCGAAGTTTGTATTTGAATTTGAAGATCTCAAGTAAGAAAAAGAAAGACATATAAACTAGACCTTAGATCATTTATTACTGTCATGTATAAATATTTCGAACAACAGATTTAATACTCATCATCCTCAAATACTACACACCACACTTATTTTTATTTTTTAAAATTTTTTTATTTTTTATTTTATTTTTATTTTTTCTAAACTAATTGAGTTCTTCTACTCATCATCCATCTATCACACATTTGATAAGAGAAAAAAATTAAAAAATTATGTATGATGTGTGGTATAAGGATGATCAGTAGATTTTTTCTTTCGAATAGTAGTCTAGTTTGTATTCGTAACTCATCTCGACCCATCTCAACTCATCTCATCTCATCATTATTTTTTTTCAAATTCACACACAAAATATAATAAACAATTTAATTTTTTCAAATCTCAAAACAACTTTATCAAATTTCCACACAAACTATAATAAATAATTCAACTTTTATTCTATTATTCACAAATCATGTCAACTCATCTCTAAATCTAAATCATTCCTAAAGCTTGCTTTCCAATAAAAGCACTGCTACCAATACAGAAGGAAACACAGGGTATATTGAACAAACTTTATACATATACATATACATATACGTGTAAGCATATATAAATAAATAAAGGAAAGCCCTTCAATAGTAAGCATATATACACTGTATAGTTGGGGATTAATTTCTTTATTTTTTCGCTCATTTATATTGAAAGGTACTAAAAAATAAGTGCACCCGGGGATGGCGCGTGTGAAAACAAAACGAGGCGTTTCGTTGAATTCGGCTAGTTTGAAACAGAAACCCACAAATTGATTTCATCTTCTTCTTCCCCGCGTACCCCACCAAGCTATTCATTGCAAAAACGATTCCGTGAAAAAATGTTCATAATAAAAACAAAAAAGCCATACTTTCTACTACAATGCGCAGGCATTTAATCTCTCTTTCTCTTTTCTTTTCTTTTCCTATGCACAAATGCAGCATACCTCCAAGTTCTAGATCTGTTTTATTTCATCCATTTTTTTCCAACCACATGCACACGGAAACACCCACACGAAGCTGACGAACAGAGATGTACGTTCATCCATCGAATCTCATATTTGTAGGATATTCTATTGTGATTTTTCTCTGTTTTCTCGGCAACCAAACAGACTGTTATGGACTATTGCATGATTTTTCTCTATTTTCTTGGCTACCAATCACACTGTTACGGACTATTGCGTGATTTTCTTCCGTTTTCTCGGCAACCAAACACACTGTTACAGACTATTGCGTGATTTCCCTCTATTTTCTCGGCAACCAAACTGACTGTTACGGAATGTTGCGTATTTTCCTTTGTTTTCTCGGCAACCAAACACTGTTGCAAGAACTTGTTCTTATCCGGATGAAGAAGCAGCGCGAGCCTACAGGACAGTTTCTTGTCCATGGCTTTTGGTGGTTTCAAATACTAGGTGAAGATAAAAAAAGAGAGAGAAAAAAACAATAAAACTTACAAAAGAGAAGTGATGGAAGATTTGCATCTGAGATTCCATTTTTCTGGGATGGAGTTGCAGAACCCATTTGGCGCTGTGTAAAGTTGAAATCGTTTTTTTTTTTTTTTTTTTTTTAATAATATCAGCTGCACGTCAGCCGATTCCCCAACAGGTACCCAACGCCGGGTACCTGTAGCAGAACTGAAAAAATAATTGAGGCCTTCCAATTAAGGTAGAGAATAGCAAATATATATTATTTCGAGAATAGAGGATCACTTGATCACTGTTGTCTATGTAGACAGCCAAGGCCCATGGAGCTCTGAGGCCCAGTCTAAAGAGGCCCATGATGACAAACAAGGCACCGTACATAATAAAATTATTATAAGTAATAAGCTGGCACAAACTAAGGCTATGTTTGGATATTAAATTGATCTCAGATGATTTAAGTTGATTTGTGAATAATAGTATTTTATAAATTTCATTGAGATGTGTTTGAATGTATGAAATATGTTAAGATATGTGTTTAAATATAAAAAGTAGGATAATATATATTTAACTATTTACAAGAAGTTAAAAAAGTAATGAATTTCATCAATGATTAGTTTGAAATAGGTTGAAATGAGTTGAGAGTCAAACATAGCCAGGTGAGTGAGATGTTATCAAGGTAGAGCTCACACAAAAAATGTCTCCCACAAGATTGCAATAACAGTAAAGAAATATTTAACATTACACAAAAGTAAGTCTACAAAATGAAATTATTTGATGTAGTAAGTCAGATTATAAAGTTACTTTTATCGTAAAATATATTTAACGGATTACATAAAGTAACGTTAGTTTATAAATTTACTTTTATGTAATTTCTTTATATCTTTAGCACTTCTCTTATAAGTAACCGGAGACAATGAGAAATGACTCCTTACATCAATTAAATAGTCGAGTTTAGATATGGAAGCTTGCTTGTCTAAACATTGAGAACTTCCTTAAGAATCACAACTGCAAAACAAAAAGAAAGATGTAAGAGAAACTTCCACGAATGGTCAAGACATTAGGAGCATTTATTTATTAAAAAAAAGACATTAGAAGAATTTTTTTAAAGTGAAGTGTCCTTTGAAAAAGGCTTGGAAGAATTTTGAGGATGAGTCCAAACTCCAGGTACAGTTTAGTCCACTCCGATTCCGATTCTCCAAATGGGCCAAACTATTTTTCTTTCAACTTTTTTTATTTTTTCAGCATGGGCCAAACACTTAATAATTATTAACAAGAAAAAAATGGATGTTTTTTCTAGAATAACTTGAATATTTAGTCAATTTTTTCGATTCCATAAAGAATTTTCTTTTTCCTATATGATTAAAATATTATTTCCATTTGTATTCATATTAATTTATTTTTATTTAGTAGTGTAATTTTTAGCTATTAATATTTTTCTTCCTTCATTTTGCTATCTCCTTTTTAAAAAGGAAAATGCTCTATCTATACAGACTCGTTTCAGTTACATAATGACGTGACACTATCATTTGTTAGTGTCATGTCGAGAGCTTAGGCTTAGAGGTTCGTAAAATACTCAAAAATATCGATTATACTTGTTATGAAATTGAAATAATTAACGATATGACAATGTGTAATTTTTTTTTGAAAAATTCTATTCTTAAGCCTCATACACCACACACCATCTTTTTTATGATTCCTTTAATTTTATTCTCTTATTAAATGTGTAGTATATGGATTATGAGTAGAATAATTCAATTATTTTAAGAATAATAAAACCAAAAAAAACTTTAAAAAAATTTTGGTGTGTGGTGTATGGGCTTATGAATAGCAATGTTCTTTGTTTTTATAATTAGCGATAAGAGGTTACTATTTCTCAAAACAATAGAAAATTTTCAACCAAGATGAACAAGCTGCCGTGTAAATCATGGTCAAGAATTACATACATAATGCTCACCAACATATTACCAAAATAATTTGACTTCAATTCGATCGTAAAGTTTTGGAACACTGCAAAAGAGAATTTTGGTGCAATCTTGTGGTGTTGTGAAATAATGAATATACGTGACAATTTATCAAAAACTAATTACTATTAAGAAAACAAACTCAAATTTTTTTTATAACATTTAAGATAGCTCTCGTGAACATGCCTTAACAATTTTTCTTCCCAACGAGGCTCATAAAACTCTTTAACTCATAATCTCTCACTCTTTGATATTACTTATTTGACTCGTTTGTTTTTACAGATAAGATAAGATGAGTTGAGATAAAAGTTGAAAGTTAAATAAAATATTGTTAAAATATATTTTTTTTAATATTATTTTTATTTTAAGATTTGAAAAAGTTAAATTATTTATTTTATTTTGTATAAAAATAATTTAAAAAATTATAATAATATAATAAGATGAGATGAAATGAGAATAATTATAAAAATAAACGAATACGTCTTTTATAACATTTGGTATCTTTATCACGGATTATACGTATTTTTAAAAGAGTGATGCTAGACATTCATACCCATAATTTAATGTACGGCATATTGCCGACACCAACAATATTAGTCAAATATATATCTAATGTTTTCCAAATGATATGACAAGGCCCTAACTAAATTCTTCTCATATACTTGTTCAAAATGTGATGTCATGTATATATATATATATATATATATATATATATATATATAATTATAAAACGCGCCGTTAATCACGCTTAAGTCTTCTTTCCCTCGATGGCATTGTCGTCGTTGTCCCCAAGTTGTTATATAGAGTAATATATAAAACTTGACCCCAGCCATGTCATTGTATCATCGTCACCATTCTTGTCTCCACTCTCTTATCTTCTGATCTTTTTAACAGATAGTTTTTAATTTGATATGAAATTATTTTTTCACATTAATGGCTCTCGTAGAATATTTGACTCATCTTCATTTTCTATATCATGCATGTCAACAATCACAGTTAGCACGTTGGGTGGGTCGACCATGGAAATTTGTGGAGAGAACAGTCAGGTATTTAATTTAACACTAAGATACAGTCTTATAGAGTGTAATAAATTCTGTATATATATATATATATATATATATATATTTAAATGAAAAATTATATTTATAGTCATACGGTGTGCAAATTCTCTATTTGAAAAAAATGATTAAATTTTAAGAAAAACTTATTTTTTTTAAAGAGAATAATCGAAACTTGCACACATTAAAATTATATATAGTATTATTTTACTCTAAAAGTGGGCAAATCTAAGAGCTAAATAAATTTTTTTAAAAAAAATCTACATTTTAATGATGAGTTCTACTATTTTTTAAAATGAATATGCAGTATGAGATTTATTAACTTTAAAAATATATCTAACAGTACCTTATATATATATATGAGAAATTTTATTTACAATCCTCAAGTGGGGACTGCATATACAGGTACATTATTAAATGAGAGAAAATATTATTTTAAGAGAGATAATTTTGTAATTTTAAAAAATTTTAAAGTTAAAATAACTTAGACCTGCACATGCAATCTTTAAATGAGAATTATACCTAGCACTGCTATATATATATATATATATATATATGTCCTATTAATTTAGAAAAGTACTCGTTAAGAAAAGTATGTTTTTTATTCCTTACTAGTTGGTTTGGAAATTTATTCATCGATCGTCATATCTGTCAAAGTTTATTAACTACGCTATGATGACCTTCGGTTCGAATGGCACGTGCATCACTTTGTCATGATGGGATGAAGGTTCGAGAAGATTATGCGGGTATTGCATGCGTAGAGTTACCTAATCTATAACTGTAAATATTATTTTTATTTAATTATATAAGATAGGGTGTAAAATCAAATTTAAACTCAGTAATTTTACTTTAATACTAAATAATATTTTATCTCATAAGATAAAACTAATCAAAGGAAATAAATTTAATTATTTAAATTATATCCCTCCTAGCCTAACCTTTGACCAACAAGTTCTTGTTGCAACGACAAATCTTGTCACTATTAGTTATCACGTGTGCCGCTTTGAATATATTTCCAAGGAATTGATTATAGTGAGGGATGGTATAATTTGGGACGGCTTTCAAATTGTGTATTATTGTTAGTGGCGAGTTGATGATAAGTACTTTTTGAGTGAAATTTAAGGATTTGAATTTAATTTAGAGAATGTTTGGATAATGAGATAAAATGAGATTGATAGTTATATAAATAGCAATGAAATGATTGGCCAATTTGAATTAATATGTTTTATTTGATTTTGAAAAATAAAAGAAAATTTTAAATAAAAATATTACTAAATTAAAAAACTGTTTGAATATAATTTTTATTTTAAGATTTAAAAAAATTACATTATTTTTTATGTTTTGTTAGAAAATTTGAAAAAATTGTAATGATTATTTAATTATTAGATAAAAAAGTTGAACATTTGAAACTGAAAAGTGTCATGTGTTTAAGTAATATTTAAAAAAAAATTATGAAAAATTTTAAGATAAAATCTAATATCATCTAAGTTCCCAAATAACCCCTTATCCTAAGTAAATGCTTCCCCATCATTACAATTTAGAAAAGTGCATACTTTTCTAAGTTAAAAGTATGCACTTTTCTAGAGATAAGTCACTATAGCAGTACATACTTTACACTCACTGTGTGGCTGCTTTTAGTTAATTGTTCCTAACACTCACTTGAAGAGATGTGTGGTAAACATGATGCCACATCATGGATACAAAATAGATACTCCTAATAGTGACTTATATCTATATTTATTCAAGTTAAAATCACCAAACAATTGATACTAAGGATATGCTCTTTTTGTGTCATGAAACTTTACAATTTCATAGCAATTTGTGTAACAAATTAACAATTCATTCTATCATCAGCCTAATCTTACTTTTGCTCTATCTCCTTCGTTTGGTTTGATGTGGTACATTATATTATAATTCTCTTTTTTACTGTATAAGAGAATTGGAATATTATATCTAATTATATTAGTTTATAAATTTTAATTTTATAAACAAGACATTTTTCATATATATGGGTTAATTGTAAAATTAGTACCTAGACATTTTCACGTTCTTACAATCAAGACATAAGTTTTTTAAAAAAATTAATACCTAAACTTCAAAAAATTTAAGTATTCTCGTCAATCTTTTTTGTTTTTGTAATGGAGGATTATCACGTGGCATACCAATGTCGCGTCCTTATTTTCGATTGGTTGACACATGACATCAATTTACAACGTTAGCCAATAAAAGACCGACATGTGACGCGCTAAATTACTGAGAGAATTTAAATCCCAGTTGATAAAGATTTTTAATTTCAAATTTTTTTAGATTGAGATAATAATTTTCAGTTTTGATAAGTAAAAAAGGAAAATTGGTGTACTATTTTTTAAACTAATCCTCAATATTCTGAGAAATGTTATAGAAAAGTCTTACACGCACATTTATATAATTAATATGTGATTTATTATTTTATTTAAATATATATTTAAATATTAATATATAATGATAAAATTGATAAATCATATATTGATTAAGTAGATATATATTATATAAAATTTAAGAAATTATACTTACAATTGTGAGTGTACAAGTATCGTGCAGTCACTTTGAAAAAAATAAATAAATATGAGACTCACATAAAAAGAAATTAATTTTTTATGAATAGACTCTACTATTTTTCAAAACGATTGCACAGCATTTACGCATTCTACGACTGTACGTAGCATTACTCATAAAACTTACGTGTAAAATTTTCTCCATATTTATTTTAAGAAAGTTATTCTCATCAGCCGGTTTAAAGATTTCACACCCTACACCCTACTGTCAACCGGATTTACAAACAAATGAACCGGTCCCAAACTCAAGTTTCTCTCTTCTCTCTTGCCTGACACCTCCTCTCCTCCTATTTTCATATCCTCTAAAGAGAAAGTATTAACTTATAATACTTGTTATTGATTCTGAACATTACATAGCTCTATATACGTACAAGGTAATATTAGAAAAGGAAACTAATAAAGGAAATCAATGCCGGAAGTCAACTGAATATTTACACATAATTACAAATCAGGAAAGGATTGTTTCCATATGTATGAGGCCACAATTGAGGGAGAGACTTGTAGCTTGACTTGAGGAGCGATGGATGCCTTAACTGAAGGAGCAATGAACGTTGTTAACTTATCATGCCCTCGCAAGATTGACTGGCCTTTTGAGGACACCAATCTTGGTTCGATGAGTGTGGAAATGTAGACGAGGTAATGGTTTGGTAAGTGAGTCAACAAGTTGATCAGAGGTATGAATATGGGAAACTCGGAGACGACCTGTAGCAACTTGATCACGAACGAAGTGGAAGTCAATGGCGATGTGCTTCATACGAGAATGAAAAACTGGGTTGGCACAAACGTACGTAGCACTTACGTTGTCACAATAGATGACTGGAGCGGGGGATATCGGTACACGCAGTTCTTGGAAGAGATTCATTACCCAGTTTACTTCAGCAGCGGTAGAAGCGATGGCCCTGTATTCGGCTTCAGTGGATGATCGAGCGACTGTCTTTTACTTTTTAGAGCTCCTGGAGATAGGATTGGTGCCAAGAAAAAGGACATAACCAGAAGTCGAAGTTCGATCATTAGGATCTCCCGCCCAGTCGGCATCCGCAAATGCATGTAGTGTCTGAGGAGAGTTTGTGCGAAGCATGATACCATAGTCGAGAGTTCCCACTAGATAGCGAAGTAAGCGTTTAACTGCAGACCAATGAAGAGTGGATGGAGAGTGCATGAACTGAGATAGCTTATTGATAGCAAAGGAGACATCTGGACGTGTCAAAGAGAGGTATTGCAACGACCCCAAGTGTTTGAAGATACAGTGTAGCATCGGTTGGTGGAGAGCCATCAGACAATTTGAGAGCTTCAGTAGTGGCAAGAGAGGTGGAGACAGCCTTGGCATCTGCCATGTTGATGCGATGCAAGAGGTCGTTGATGTATTTCCTTTGAGACAGAAACAAACCATTAGAGGTAAAATGAGCTTCAACCCCAAGAAAGTATGAGAGATTACCAAGGTCCTTGAGAGAGAACCGTTTGGCAAGAGTGCTGATAAAGTGATTCACATGAGCAGCGGAGGAACCAGTGATGATGATATCGTCAACGTAAACCAAGAGATAAATGACTGAGGTGGAAGAGTGAAGCATGAACAGAGAGGTGTCGGACTGAGAGTTTGTGAAGCCTTCCGAGAGAAGAAAATTGCGAAGCTCATGGTACCATGCACGAGGAGCTTGTCGAAGCCCATAGATGGCCTTGCGGAGGTGACAGACGTGATCAGGAAAATCAAAGTGAGTAAAGCCAGGTGGTTGGTCCATGAAAACTTCATCAGATAAGGATCCCTGCAAAAACGCGTTGTTCACATCCAGTTGGCGAATGGACCAACGGTTAGACACGGCAAGAGTGAGTAATATTCTAATTGTTGTTGGTTTAACAACAGGACTGTAGGTTGCAGAGAAATCGATCCCAGGTCTTTGATGAAAGCCTTTTGCCACTAAGCGAGCTTTATAACGAGCTATGGACCCATCAGGATTCCTCTTAATTCTATAGACCCACTTACAGCCAATAACATTTTGTGTGGTAGTTCGGGGAACAAGTGATCAAGTGTGATTAGAGAGTAAGGCATTGTATTCATTGCTCATGGCTTGGCGCCATGAGGAGTGTTGTTGAGCTTGTTTAAAAGTGGAAGGCTCGGAGGTGGGAGTGAGGGTGGTGATGGTATGAAGATCAAAGATCTGTTTGGGCTTGGTAATGTGATTACGCAGCCTGGTATTATAGGGATGGGTTTCGGCAGGAATAGAGGAGGGAGGACTTACCTGCGAGGGAGGACTTACCTGTGAAGAGTTGGTTGCATCCCAAGTTGGAGGCGTGGAGAGAGAGCCCGTGCATGAGATGTCCTGATTCAAGGAGTCAGTCCTGCAAGGATGCGAGTCACCACAAGGGTTGGTAGAGGATTGAGTGAAATGAATGATAGGTAACTTAGAGATATTAGGAGAAGTGGTTGGAATGGACTCTTGGGTAGTATCTTGAGGTGATTTGGATAACCAAGTAGCAGAGGAGGGCAGAACTGGCAAAGACTCAGTACACGATGTGTTGCTCTGAAAAGGAAAGGTAGTTTTCACAAAAATGACATGCCTAGATATGAAGAGTTTATTTGTGGAGGGATCAAGACACATATAAGCATGATGTGAGGTTGAGTAACCAACAAAGACACAAGGACGAGATCGGGGTTGGAGTTTATGAGTGGAGTAAGGTCTTAACCAAGGGTAACACAGACAGCCAAATATTTTTAAGTATAAATAATTGGGTGGCTATTTGAAGAGCTGGTAGAAAGGAGATTTGTTGGTGGTTACTAGAGAGGGCATGCGGTTGATGAGATACACGGCAGCTTGAAAGGCTAAGGACCAGTATTAGAGTGGAATAGATGCATGATGGAGCAAAGCAAGAGCTGTTTCAACCACATAGCGATGTTTACGCTCGGCAGTGCCCACATGTTCAGGGGTATGAGGAGGTGATTTGAGATGTTGAATTCCAACTCGAGAGAGAAAGTGACCAAGGTTGGTGGCTTCACCACTTCCACCAGTATAAACAGTTTTAATCTTTGTAGAAAAATAATTTTCAACAAGGATTTTAAAGCGTTCAAATACGGAAGTGACATCGGATTTATTTGTTATTGGATAAAGCCAAGTGTATTTGGTGAAGTAGTCCACAAATATAACGTAAGAACGAAAATTATCAAAGGAAAGGAGAGGAGCAGGCCCCCAAACATCCATAAACAAGGTTTCCAATGGTCTCGAACAATTTAAGGAAGAAAGACCAAACGGAAGTTTATGACTTTTATTACAAAGACATGCATTACAAGAATTAGAAGGTGAACTGGTCTTAGACAAGGGTAGTTTATGAGAAGCAATGATTTGATGAAGAATTTTAGAGGATGGATGACCGAGACGACTATGCCAGTGACTGATAGTAGGAGAGGAGGAGTTGGAACAGGTTGCTGTGTGAGTGGAGAACTGTGGTGACGAGAGGGATCTGCTCATTGAAGTCGGCCACTCATACACATTTCCTCTACTCTGGCCTTGCACCAAGGATGCCCCCGTGACAAGATCCTTCACAAGAAAGAAACCAGGAAAGAATTCAATAGATATGTTATTGTGCGTGCAAAACTGAGAAACAGAGAGAAGATTTTTCTTGATTTTGGGTGCACACAAAACATTGTTGAGTTTGAAAGTGGTATCACAAGAATTAAGGGTAGTGAATCCTGTATGAGTGATAGGTACGTTATTACCATCGCCAACCATAATGTCTTCATTGCCACCATACTCATAATGAATGGAGATATTTTGCAAGTCTGAAGTAATGTGATGTGATGCTCTTGAGTCAACTATCCAACCCCGGCTGATTACCTGAGTTCTCGTGAGCTGTGAAGTTGGCTTGTGGCCAAACGGAGGGTGAAGGACGAGACCTGCAGACTTTGGCAACATGACCAGGTTTGTCGCACAATTGGCATACAACTCGAGATTGATTGCCATTAAAGTTGGACCTCCAGTTTTGAGTTGAGTGGTTGGGCGAGAATCCTTGAGTATATGTGTTGTTGGAAGCGTTTTGGTTGCTGCGATTTCCTGGATTGTTACCATATGAATTCTGTTGGGATTGCATGTTGCTGTTTCCTGGATAGCCATTATTATTTCCTCCAAACTTTGTTTGTTTTTGAGAGGTATTGAAATTGCCACTTCTACCTTTCTTGTTGTAGTGCTTCTGTGAGTATTGAGCAGTGATACCAGACTCTTCTTTTGTTGAGTCCGATTGTTTCAGACTTGTTTCATAGTCTATAAGTTTTTCCACCAATTCTTCAAAGGAGATAGGTGAGTCTCTCACACGTAGTGCAGCTTTGAGCTCTTTGTAGTCATTGGTGAGACCATTTAGCGTATGCACTACAATTTCTCCATCACTCAAGTCATGTCCAATCATAGCAAGATCATCAATAATGGTTTTAACAGTTTGCATAAATTCAGAAATGTTTTTTCCTTCTTGACTAACCTTGGTGAGTGAATCAATGAGACCAACCATCCGTGTGTTAGATCTATTGGCATAAGTAGCTTTTAACTTGTGCCAGGCCTCCTCGGCATTTTTGCACCGTGACACAATTGGTGCTGCTGGTCCAGTTACTACTGTTTGAATGGCAAGGAGCAGTAGTCGGTCTTGCAGAATCCAAGTTTTGTACTCTGGATTATCAGTTGATGGGCATGGATGAGTTCCATCTACAAATCCCATGAGATCATATCCAAGAAGTAAATTTGTCATTTGTGAGTTCCACATAGAATAGTTTCCTCCTTTGGAGAGTTTATGAGGAATGAGTGTGGCTGTGTTGATGGAGACAACATGTGGAGAAGAAGGATTTCCACTGTTGGACATAACCGTGACTTCACTCGATTCAGTCATGGTTGAGAATTAGTACGAGATGAAGATAGAGCCTAGGGCTCTGATACCATAAAGAGAAAGTATTAACTTATAATACTTGTTATTGATTCTGAACATTACATAGCTTTATATACGTACAAGGTAATATTAGAAAAGGAAACTAATAAAGGAAATGAATACCGGAAGTCAACTGAATATTTACACATAATTACAAATCAGGAAATGATTGTTTCTAGGGGTAATAAACGGTCCGGTCGGACCGAACGGACTGACCGTTTCGGTCCGGACCGGACCGGACCGAGACTTAGACCGGTCCGGTCAGGTCCATATTTTAGAGGACTGAAAACATTCGGTCCGGTCTACGGTTTTTTCGGACCGGACCGAATGAAAAATTAAAAAAAAAAAAATTATATATATTTTATATATAATAATTGTATAATTAACAATATAAATTTTTAAATATATTATTAATACTTGTTAATATTCTATAAATTAACAATATTTTATATATATCTTCATCTAACCTATCACTATTAAAAATATAAAATTTTAAATATGCTATTAACACTTGTTAATATTCTATGAATTAATAAATATATAATATCAATTAGTTAATTATATAGTAATTATATAAATTAATAATATAATTTTCATCTAATTTATTATCATTCACCATATAAAATATTTTTTTATTGAGTTTGTTACATAATCCACATTAATAAGTCACTTAATTTAATTTAGTATTTTAAATAAATTTTTTTATTAATTATTTTAAAAAAAAAGAGGGCGGACCGACTGGACCGGACCGGACCGATCCGGTCCCTTTAGGTGTTCGGTCCGGAAAAATGATGGAGCGAAAATTTTCGGTCTATCGCCGAACCGGACCGTTTGCAGCCCTAATTGTTTCCATATGTATGAGGCCACAATTGAGGGAGAGACTTGTAGCTTGACTTGAGAAGCGATGGATGCCTTGACTGAAGGAGCAATGAACGTTGTTAACTTATCATCCTCCGCTGCTCGTGCTTCATATCGATACACTGGCTTTCTAGGAATCATACTGAGCCATTTTGACGTTCTTGTTTCTTTTTTTTTTTCTTCTTTTACACATCGTTCTCTTTTCTCTGACGGACGGTCAAAACTTTCATCAACTTCCTTTATGGTGTTGTGGTATTCGGCTTAATGGGTAGATTTTTTTGATGGGTTTTGCAGCACCGATGCTGTTCAAATGGTTATAGCTTGGATTTTGTGCTAAAATGTAAAAACTGAGACATAGGAAAACAATCCCTTGAATTGGCATGGGTTTTTGTTTTATTTCTCAGAAAGTGGTGGCCTTTTAAGTTTTTAGCACCTATTTTGAATTGCAAGTTTTAGAGGTTTTTTTATTCTTAGATTCAGGGTTTTCAATTTTGTATTCATGGAAACTGTTGGCTTTGAAACTTTTATGCTAAGAATTGAAACGAAGAGAAATACTTATGTTGTGGAATTAGGTTATTGTATTTTCTGTGGAAACCCCATCTAGAAAATCCTGATTGAACGGAGTTTGTGGAAGAGAATCCATTTGTCGTGTTGGGGACTTTAAGCCGACTTGTCTCCTAGGACTTTTAGCCCATTTCGGAAGATCGATAAAGGGAGGTAAAAAAAAAAAAAAAAAATAGAACTGGAGTCTGCAGAAGAGAATTCAAGAACCAGACGTTGGCCAAGAATAAATATAGATAGAAGTTATTATTAAAAGTATTTATTTTACAAAGATGATATGATATCATCTAGATTATATATCTATCTAAATGAGTGTTAGAAACAATCAACTAAAAGTAATTATACAGTGAGTACAAAATGTGTATTGCTATAGTGACTTCTCTCTAACATTATTTTATTGGGCAAAAGAAAAGATTTTATAAATAAATATAGATAGAACTTACTATTGAGAGTATCTATTTTGTATACATGATATGATATCATTTAGACCATATATCTTTTTAAATTAGTGTTGAAAACAATTAATTAGAAGAAACCATGCAAATAAGTGTAAATAATTATATGCGTGTGGTATACTTAGAAACAGTAGATTGATGTATAAATTTACTCTTATTTTTATTCTCATCCATTCATCCTTGCATAGATTTTTCCAAGTATCAAAAGTAAGATGACAAGTGAGAAAATAAGTAGGAAATGTGCATTAATCTAGAGTCATACAAAGTAACAAAGCTGCACTTGACAAATTTTGCAGACTTTTCAATGATCTTATCAAAAGGCGATAGGATTTGGAGAGACAGGAACCACATAGGGAACGGGCAGTACGTACTGTTGTCATGCGTAGTGGGACATCATCCCACCAACCAATCCAAAACCTCATCACTTCACAAAGCCAAAACCCAAAACATCATTTTTTAATTAATTAATTAATTTAATTTAATTTATAAACACCACGTTTTTCAGTTGTTTCGGTCAAGCACGTTTCGTTTTACCCATCTATAAACAACCTTGCCTTGATTTCATTTTCAAGAAAACAACTCCTCCTTTTCTTGACTTGTCCTCCCAACCCTACTGGGGTCCTTCAATGCACCATATCATCATCGTCTTTGAGTAAAAGGGTAGAACTCTTATCACCAAATCTTATATTATATATTTTTTAAAAATAATATTTATAATTTTAAAATGTATAAATTTTACGTATTTTATTTTTTTTTAAAAAATAAATTTAACATGATATCTTATATTTTACAATATTTTGAATAATGATATCTGCATAATATATTTTATAATATATATTGTAAAATAAAAACATTTTGATAAAATTATGTTATTTTTACAAGTTAGTTTATAAAAATAACATGTTTTTTAAAATATATTATTTTTCTTTAAAAAAATACATTTGGATCCTTTTCTTCATTGCCGATCAACAATTAAGCTAGGCAAGGACTTGTGTGTGTGATGTTGATTTCCTAGCTACTTGAGCTCCTCCTATATATATAGGGTTGGCTATGGACAAATGGTCATTGAAAGCTTCTAATATGTCGTCTTCTTCGTTGGGCGTATTCTATATTTTATTTTTTTAAATACTTAAAAAAATAATATATACAAATTTATTAATACTTGTTTTTTTTTAACTATTAAATAAAAAAAATAAAATAGACAAACTAACAAATTGAATGAACTAACCAATGTTTTGAATATTGTACTAGATGCTGTATTGGTCAAGGCACTGGAACGAAATATTTCAATACCGGTATCGTTTCGTGTACCGTTTTGAGATAGTCAATATATGTATATATAATTTATATTCTAAAATAATAGTTTATATATGAATAAATTATATAGAAATATATATATATATATAAATTATAAATAGTCTAGTCTGAATTAAAAATAAAAAAATGAGTTTATAGTTTGAAAAAATGAAAAAAAATAAATTAAAGATCGAAATATCGGCTAGTACGGACTAAAATACAGACCAGTATAGATTGAAATATAGGTCAATACAGCCAATATTTAGACCGATATAAAATATATATAATACATGTACCGAACCAGTGATCGAGATAGCATATTCCGACCGTACCAACTGGTATGGTACGATATTTAAATCAGTAGAACTAACTCAAATGACATAATATTAGAGCTGGTTAGTTAATTAGAGACCACCTAATTGTCCAATGTATAAGATATATATATATATATATATATATTTTTTTTGTGTACTATTTTATTAGTTTTTATTTTTGAGGCCTCGTGGAAGGTGGATGGAAATTGCATCTAGGAATTTTTATTCTCAGAAACTACTATTGAAAAGGTGCTTATTTAATTAGTACAAAATATCATTTTGACAAAGTCTCAAAATAACTGAACAAATAAAAAAATATACAGATATAATAATTTTATAATTTTTACACACCACTTCAATAAAATATTATCTTTTTTTTAATGTATTTGAATTTTGTTTTGACTTTAATGGTTTGAATTAAAAAACTAGTAATATTTTATCTTATTTTATTTAAAAGTTGTAAGATAGTTGTGTCTGTATCATTTCTGGTCAATAAATATATGCAAATCCCCTCGGTGTATAGAACTTTTTTTGTAAGATAGTTTTTCAAGAAAATATAGATAATTTTTATTTAACTTTTTCAAACAAAAAAAAAATCATAAAACTCAAAACTAATTATTTTTAAAAGCAATTTTTTTAAAAATTTTTTAAAGTAAAATCATAGGGTAAGTTTGTCTTTTTAGTAAGGTGGGGGACATATGAATATAAATTATAAGTATAGAATGTGAAAGTAAATAGTCAATGATGTATAGTAAATTCTATATATGCGTAGGAAGGCGAGAGTCACGTGAGCCTTGTAACATGATATAAATGTTGGGTTTGGCTGTGATTTGCTTCACTTCAGCCTTCAAGACTCCAAAGTATTATATGCATATTTATGGTTTTGGGGCACTTTGTTAGCAAGAATCCCCCATGTCTACTTCTAGCAAGAGCTTAAGCAGTTCTAGTGAAGATGATAGCGATCAGCTTCGCAGGGGGCCCTGGACTCTTGAAGAAGACACTCTGCTCATTCACTACATTTCTCATCATGGTGAGGGCCGATGGAATTTGCTTGCAAAATGTTCAGGTAATCTCAACGATAATTGATTTCTACCTCAAACTGGTGATTGACTTGGAATACAACAGTACAACACTTTAGTTTCTTGATCATTAATCTTGATATCAACCGTTTTCTTTTATCTGTTTTTTCAGGATTGAGGAGAACTGGCAAGAGCTGCAGATTGAGATGGCTAAACTACCTCAAACCAGATGTGAAGCGCGGAAATCTATCCCCACAAGAACAGCTTTTGATTCTTGAACTCCACTCCAAGTGGGGTAATAGGTATTTGTCCAATTTCATTTTCATCATTTTAGTAATCTTCTTCTCATCGTCTTCTCGTGATATGGCATTAAATGATTAAAAGGATGACGAATAACAATTCTCTTTTTGGATCGAGACGTTGACGTGTCGTCTAGATACTTCAAAACCTTGAACATATCACTCTGTAAAACTCCTTCTCACTGTCCTGTGAACTGTAATTTGTTTGTGCAGTGAGGGTGTAATCTGATTGAAATTCGGTTCTTGACCACTGAACTCCAGAGTTTTGAGTTTTTGTCTCCCCTTTCATAGATTAATTTTACCTGGTAATTTTAGGTGGTCAAAGATTGCACAACATCTACCGGGAAGAACAGACAATGAAATCAAGAACTATTGGAGAACTCGGGTGCAGAAACAAGCAAGGGTTTTTAAGATTGATACAGATAGCACAAGATTTCGTGATATTATCCGGTGTTATTGGATGCCAAGGTTGATTCAAAAGATAGAAGAATCATCTACTTCAGGCATGGAATTCCAACACTCAGAAATCTTTCAGCCTCTTGACAGTTCCCACAAACATTCAGTAGCAGAAGCACCAGCACCAGCACCAGCACCAGCACAAGTTACTGGACAGGGACCTCTTGGTTTCAGCCAACGTTTGGATCTCCATGCAGTGCAGAATCAAGACTCAGAGCCCTGCACCAGTTCATGCATTTCCTCAATGGATACCTCACACATTTCTCTAGTTTCAGAGTATCCAGCTAGTCCATTTGATGCCATGGTTAACAACGAATATGAAACATTTTTGAAGGCTTGCTGTTATGCAGACAACTGTAACTATGAGATGGAAAACCTCAACCTGGAAAGTATACCACCACCACCACCAGCAGGGCATTTTGAGAGTTTTATTAGCAATTCCCATTCTGGGGAAAGAAACTGGGGTGATCATGATCTTTCAGGTAGCCTGTGGAACATGGATGGACTATGGCAAACAAGTAACTAGCAAGGGCAGAACTCAGGGTCTTGTCTTTGGGTGAACCCACCAAAAAAAAAAAACAGTTAAGTTTGTGGGAGATAAGTTTCCAGTATTATATCATAAAGGTCATGATATCCATGGTTAATTGTATTATTGTTTTCATCTAAATGGGAAAAACATCAAAATTTGTTGATTCGAATCTTTGACTTAACTTATTCCATTTTGTTGCAAAAGTTCTATTTACAAGTCGGTATGGATAGAAAATACATCATCCACACTGCTATCGTGTTAGAATTAAAAACTTAAAATTCAAATTTTAGGGCATGTTTGGGAACACAACTGTTCTTAGATATCTTTAGACTTCATTACTATTTACAAACTATTCACTACTATTTGTACTACTAATCATAAACTATTTCACTACTATTCACGGATCAATTGAAATACCCTTAGTATAAACCTTCTGTTGCAAATAAACTAAAGAATTGCTAAGGTCAGTAAATTGTAGCAAAATCCAGGAACAGGTGGGAATAGGTGTAATTCTGACCTCAGGCCAAAAGACAGACATGCTAGTTTACTTGAAATACCAAAACATCTTTTCTTTCTTTTAAATATTAAAGCTCCAAACTTTCAAAGCTTTTTTCCCCCCCCCAATGTTTCTATAATTTGTGCAAGTTGGGGGATGGTGGAGAATTATTTATATAGATTTTAATCATTTTCTCATTTGCTTTCATCGATCCGACTAAAGCCATCAGAAATGGACAAAAAGAGAGAGAAAAAAAAAGGGGTGCTCTAGTTACTTGAAAGCTTTGATTTTTTCCATTGTTCTCTTGTCAAAGTAGCTTGATCATTCCCATTGAAGCACTTGGAATTTACTTCACTTCCAAATCCACCGGACTCCAACCAACCAAATGAGCCAGGTCTAGGAAACAAAATCTTCTAAATTTTCTAATAAATGCAGCCTAGACTTCTCATGGAAAGACCCCACCAAGACTAATAGCAGTAACTTGATTAGAGGTGACATGGAGGTAAGGAAGGAATGATTAACTAGTAGATATTTCTAAAATATAAACATATGATACCAGAAGTTTAAGCAGTGCCATTCAAAACTTAATACCCAAATAAATTATCAATGATCCAGAAATTCTAAATAGACAAAAAGGAGAGCAGATCTTAATCATTTTTATAAATTAGCTTTTAACCATATCTAATTCTGTATGTTGTATGCTGTCAAAGCCTTGAAAATTTACTGCCATTGAGCCTAGCTAATCTCACTAGATAAACTGATCCATCCTTGTGCTGTACACAGACAAAATTCATTTAGGAGGGAGTCAGGCAATTGTTACTGTTTTCTAGCTTATCTTCATGACATGCTCAATAAATGTAGAATTTAGTAGGTTAACTAACATTGACAGAATGGGGTGTTGGAGTACTGTTTGGGGACACCAAATGATGGAATTGACAAGTTGTTAACTATTTTCATAAATGAATGTTTGGAAGAATCTGTTTTTTTCTAACCCAGAGAATTTTCAGGGACTGGAATACGGAGAGGCTTGACAATGATCATCAATAAACAATTATATATAAATTAGTGGGTTTGAATTTAATTACAATTTGACTATTATCACAGTAACAGCACACCAATTTTGTTAGGAAAAACTCATATATGGACAGAATTTCACTATTTTTAGTCTGCAATCTTTTTTTTTTTTTTTTTGGGTGAGAGAGAGAGAGAGAGAGTCATGTTGATTTTAGAATTCACATGTGGGATTTGTTTTTTCAAGCCTTACAAAAATAATAAAAAAAATGCATGATATGGACTTGGAAATTGTTTTATTCCAAAATTCTCCAAACTTTAGTCAAAGATAACTTAATATATATAGTAATTCAAAGGTACTTAGCTGTAGAATCAATCTTTGAGCTTTTACTGTATTGTAAAAAGCTATCTGGGTCCATGGATTTTACTGTAAAATGTTTCCTAGAAAAGAAAGAAAATGTGTGAATTATGGCGCTAATCCCATTTGCAAGAATCCCTTGGATGAGATGGATATATACAATATCCTTCCAAACTAAGCCACTTTTCATGTGAAAGTCAGAGAAATCTGAATAAGAAATGACAGGTTTATCTGAACGTATTGCACATCAATCTAATGTCAATTAGTCTTGTTCCTGATGGCATTTCTTAAAGAAAAATGCCAAGCTCCCGTTCCCAGCTGACATTTTTTATTGTTTTATTGTTTATTTTTGTGATTAAGAAAATATTTTTTAATAATATTTTGATTTTTTAAAAAATTATATTTAAAAGTGTTAAAAAAATACATGTAAAAAAAGTAAAAAAAAAATACATCAAAATAACTAGTGGAACTAGGAAAATGACACTCACCACTAATTATTACAACTCTGTATTACTGTTGAAATTTTTTATTTTATTTTTTAATTTTTTTACTTAGTGATTAAGAAAATATTTTTTAATAATATTGTGATTTTTTTTAATTTTTTAAAAAATATTAAAAGTATAAAAAAATAAATGTAAAAAAAGACAAAAAAAATAGTAATAATAATTATACATAATGATAGCTCCCAACTAGGAGCGATGGACGTAGCACCATCCTTTGTTAAATGCTTGGTCTAGATCACTGCTTTTTGCTGGGAGAAACATGCACTTGTTTGGATAGTGAAATGAGATGAGATAGTTTTAAATGAGTTAAATAAAATATTATTAAAATATTATTTTTTAATATTATTATTATTTTAGAATTTGAAAAAGTACTTGAATTATTTATTATATTTTATGTAAAAATTTAAAAAAATTATAATGATGAGATGAGATCGTTTCTCTATCCAAACAAGCCGGCATTAACATGTGCAAATTATTGACCAAATGATGGATGAACAAAAATGAGAGGAGGAAAAAAAACCCACCACGCATGCATGCATGTAGCACATGCAAGTTACTCAACCATAATGTTGGGGCCCCTCTTTCATAATGTTGCTAGTACGTACTATTTAGATAAGAAAGGCTACAATATTCATTACATGATCATATTTCTCCAAATTAATTTGATTATGATCACTTTAAATTTAGATTTGCATGAAGACATGCAAAATGATCAGATTAAGTTAATGATTCAAACAAAAGATCATCATCCGTATCATCATGCATGTATCATGATCTATTAATTTATCTATCCGGATGGTCCCAAAAAAAGTACCAGCCCCTTTGATTATGACTCCCTACTTTGGCTGACTTTAAAATGGGTTGTTCATCTTCAATCAAAGTGCCCCAGCTCTCATCTGTCACTCTCACATGGAGGCGTGAAGAGACTGGACTCTCTCTCTCTCACACACATATGATAATTGATAGCCCAACACAACTTTCTTACGTACGTACGTATAGCCTGAGAGGCCATTTTCATTGCTGCGGGCTGCCGAAGTTCGTGATAATTACCTCACCAAGTTCTTAAGAGACTCGTTTTTTCAATTCTCTGCAGAATGAAAACGAGAAAAGCCTGTTTCAACCTATTTTTTGCATGGCAATATTCGATCGTGTGCTGTGAATTGTTGTTTGTGAGATGTTGCGTGTGCGTTAACTCTCATTGATACGATATCGGTGGTCACAAATTCATGAGCCGTGACAATCATTTTCAGCACATCATGCGCACATGTCGTCGATAATTACTAAAAAAACAAAAAAAGTAATTAATGCTACTACACTTGGTTATGAATTTTATCAAACTCAATCACGTCAGTTGATCATGTTGTTGGAGTTTTGCCACATCGATTACAAAAGGAATTGGTGGTCAATTTATATATTCGAGTAAAAGCCTCACTTCTTGACTCTTGAGCTAGTTTTTAAAGTTGAAAGAGGTCCAAAACCACCAAACATTGATATCAAAGCCTAAGTTTACCAATAATTTCAAGCCCAACAATATTTAAGCTGCTCCTTATACCCAGAGAGCCTGATGTGTGAGAGAGAGATTATTGAAATTGTCTCACATCGATTATAAGAGTTGGTGGTCAGTTTATAAATGTGAGGAAAATAAATAAAAAATATTAATTAGTTAAAATGTGACATGCATCGGTTATAGAAAGAGTTGGTGGTCAGTTTATAAATGTAAAGAAAAACCTTATCTCTTGAGCTAACTTTTGAAATTGAGAAAGATCTAATAGATATAATTCGTGAATGAATCATGCACATAAATAAAACATTAGTTAAAATGTGACATGACACCAAGTAATTAATGTCATTGAGGAGATGATAAAATTAAAATTCATGATGAAGAATAATATTTCTTTGATCTTTGAGTACTACTTGCTGTCGATTTACTTTGAAAATGCATGCATTAATTGGCGCGATACTAGTAAATTGTAATCATCTTGATAGAATGAGGAAAAACTGACAGCTAGCTAGTACCATTTCCTACTCGAGGATCGAAAGCTTGTTTTCTTTTCATTATACATGAGATAATTCAACGACTATATAAGTTTTTTATTTTGATATCATCTTAAATCTGATGATAATTTTTGAAAATTCATAGAGTATTTTAATAAAGAAAAATTTTATTCATCATCTTCACAATACACATCATAACTATTTTTTATTTTTTATTTAATTTTTTTTTATCTTACCAATATGTAGTATGTGATGATGAGTATAAAAATTTAAGAATAAAATTTAAAAAAAAAAAGATAAAAATAAATATGATATATAATATATAAAAAGGATAAATACGAAAGTACTTTAACAAATGGTCAAACCTCAAACAGACCATTAAAGAGCCGAAAAAAGCCGCCAATTGGGGACCTAACTTTTTTGTGTTCATTTAAATCCAGAGGACTGGGGCTAGAAAGAATGGATCCAAGAAAATTTAAGCCTAATTTGTTTTTATAGATGAGAAAAAAATTTAAAAATTAAATAAAATATTAATAGAATATATATTTTTAATATTATTTTTATTTTAAAATTTTAAAAAATTAAATTATTTATTTTATTTTATATAAAAATTTTAAAAAATTATAATAATTAAATTAAAAAATTAAAAAATTAAAAAAAAACAAACAAGGCTTTAGAGCAACCTACTACTGTGTGGCCCTGGATCACTATGCTATTATTTCTAATCATCCATTAACACTTTTCCTTTAACACCAAGTACCAAGTGAACCCTTCTAGATCTACATCCTAGGATTTAAGCCAATAGGATTCCAGCATTCATTTTGAGTGGATTTTTGCCAGGGCAATTATGATTTAAAAACATGTCAGAGAAGCCACACGCCGACTACAACGCACCACCCACACTGCATGCCACCTTCCATGCTCCAAACCGCCATATGGCAACGATGCATAACCGGGTGTAAGTAACTGCAATTGTTAGATCTAACGTGTAAAGAGTTTTTAAGGCAATATTATTTTATTAATTTTTTTTATATATGAAGAGAGAGATTTAATTTTTGATTCTTTTAATAAAAAATTAAAGTGTTGTCAATTTGTTCAAAAAATCTTGGAAATGAGTTTTTTAATTTGAGAGTTGGGTGTTTGGATATTAAATTTAGTTTAAATTTAAACTGAACTGAATTGAATTTAAATAAATTTAACAATCAAACAGAACTTTAGAAAAATCTTCTTCAATTGAACAAACCTATACCCAAACGTCAGTTAGCTTGTGTTGTCGATCTCTGGAAAGCCAATTTCATAGTCAAGCATCATTAATGCACGGGAAATACTAGTTGGCCCGCTCTTAAGTCCCGTTACGACGTAGCCTACACGTTTGCAACAATTATTCATTTTAAAACACAAGGAAAGCAACAGAACCCAATCTCCTCCCACGCACTCTTTCCTTCTCGCCCATTGACCCTGTTCGGCCTCTTCATCTCACCCATCAACCCCGTTCGGCCTCTTCATCAACCAAGCTCCTCTCCGACCTCATCTTCCCTCCCTCCATCTTCGACCTCATCTTTGATCTCATCTTTGACCATAGCTTTTTTCCCACCCCAGACCCATCGACTTTGCCCTTCCCAGACCCACCATTTTGCCGTCCCCAGCCCCACGAGTTCGAACCCTACTAGTTCGTGGTCCCCTCTCGGCCATCTCTCCTACGGATCCAAGGTCTTCGTTTTATTTTTTTTTCTTTCTCAGTCAGTTTCCCCTGCACGGGAGGCTGAACGTGATATTTCATTTTTTTATTGTTTGTCTGGATTTTATTTTCTTCTGAGTTATGTTGCAATAGTATTGTTACGATCTTTACTTATTGTACTAAGGAAGGAAATGGAAATGGAATAATGGATAAATTTGTGAAACAAAGGATTGCAATTGATGTGTTTGTGAAAATCGAAAATGGAAATGGAATTGTCTCTCGGTGTACAATGTAATGCAATGGTCATTGCCCACAAACATTGATATATACCATCTTCTTGATTGCAATGGTCACTATTTTCAACATTGATATAGCTCATGCATTGTTTCTCTCTGTGTACACTATTTTCAACATAGATGTCAAAATGCTTATTTCATTATATATTCATCTCTAACTCTCATATTACAACTATTTTTATAAAGTTTTATTTTAATATCCTTGTTTCACTTGTTGTATATTTGTAGATAATTTGAACGTTGCAATAGATGCCGACATAGAACTTTCAAATAATGAGTGTGATGATGTAGAAATTAATAAGGAGATTGGAGGTGATGAAACTATTGAAAAACCTACGATTGTAATGCAATTTTCATATGTAGAAGAAGTGCATGCTTATTATATGAAGTATGGTAAGAAGGAGTTTGGCGTGTCCAAAAGGAATATTAGATAGGATGACGATGGGACAGTAAGATGGTTTTGCTTGGCATGCGCGCGAGGAGGCATATCAAAGAGTACAATTGCCAATGTTATGAAACCAAGACAAATAGTAAAGATGGGATGTAAGGCTAGGATTAATGCGGTATTAAATGTTGAGGGTGGATACACTTTATCTAAGGTGATATTAGATCACACCCACGCCTGTAGTCCAGGAAAGACAAGACATTTCAGATGCTTTAATAAGGTTGATGCTCGTGTTGCTAAGAGGCTTGAAATAAATGACGAGGCAAGAACAAGGTTGTCCAAAAATTTTAAGTCTGTGGTTGTTGAGGCAGGGGGTTATGAGAATGTAACATTCAGGAAGAAAAAGTGTCGAAACTACATTGACAAAGCATGAAGACTTTGCCTCTGGGTTGGAGGTGGTGTAGGTCTATGTAACTATTTCGAAGATATGCAAAAAAGAAATCCGGAGTTTTATTATAAGATTGACGTTGACAATGAGATGCGGTTAAAGAATGTATTTTGGTCAAATGCCTGGAGTAGAGTTGTGTATGAATCATTCGAGGATGTGATTACATTTGATACAACATATCTGACTAATATGTATAAAATGCATTTTGCACCGTTTGTGGGTGTGAACCACCATGGACAATCAATCCTACTTGGGTGCGGATTGATATCTAATGAGGACGCAGATACATTCGAGTGGTTATTTGAGTCATGGTTGCAGTGTATGAATAACCAATTGCCAAATGCAATCATCACATACCAAGCCAAGGCCATGAAAATTACAATCTTGAGGATGTTTCCAACTTCCAGACATCGATTTTGCTTGTGACATATAATGAAAAAGCTTCCTGAGAAATTTGGCTCACATTTTCGATACGGAAAAATCAAGAGTACCCTACATATGTGCATATATGACTCTTTCAGTCAGCATGAGTTTGATGAACATTGGTACCGTATGCTCAATACATATGATTTGCATGAGAATGCATGGTTAATATCACTATATAGTAATCGACATTATTGGGTGCCGGCCTATGTTAGAGACACATTCTGGGCAGGAATGTCAACCACACAGCGAAGTTAAGGAATGATCATGTTGTTGGAGTTTTCCCATGTTGATTATAAAAAGAATTGGTGGTCAATTTATAAATGTGAGTAAAAGCCCCACTTCTTGACTCTTGAGCTAGTTTTTAAGTTTGAGAAATGTCCAAAACCACCAAACATTGATATCAGAGCCCTAGTTTACCAACAGTTTCAAGCCCAACAATTAAGCTGCTCCTTATATCCAAAGCTTGATGTGTGAGGGGGAGATTATTGAGATTGTCTCATATCTATTATAGAAGGAGCTGGTGATCAGTGTATAACTGTAAGGGAAATAAATAAAATATTAGTTAAAATGTGACATGCATCGGTTATGGAAACAGTTGGTGGTCTAAGTGCGAGAAAAATGCTCATCTCTTGAGCTAACTTTTGAAATTGAGAGAGGCCCAACATATATAATTGGTGAATGAATCATGCACATAAATAAAACATTAGTTAAAATGTGACATGACACCAAGTAATTAATGTCATTGAGGAGATGATAAAATTAAAATTCATGATGAAGAATA
The DNA here is from genome assembly GCF_001411555.2 of Juglans regia. Lineage (NCBI taxonomy): Eukaryota > Viridiplantae > Streptophyta > Magnoliopsida > Fagales > Juglandaceae > Juglans > Juglans regia. The sequence goes on from NC_049915.1 coordinate 15,222,284, forward strand.
ATATTTCTTTGATCTTTGAGTACTACTTGCTGTCGATTTACTTTGAAAATGCATGCATTAATTGGTGCGATACTAGTAAATTGTAATCATCTTGATAGAATGAGGAAAAACTGATAGCTAGCTAGTACCATTTCCAACTCGAGAATCGAAAGCTTGTTTTCTTTTCATTATACATGAGATAATTCAACGACTATTTAAGTTTTTTATTCTGATATCATCTTAAATCTGATGATCATTTTTGAAAATTTATAGAGTATTTTAATAAAGAAAAATTTTATTCATCATCTTCACAATACACATCATAACTATTTTTTATTTAATTTTTTTTTTATCTTACCAATATGTAATATGTGATGATGGGTACAAGAACTCAACTAATTTAAGAAGAATAAAATTAAAAAAATAAAAATAAAAAGAAGATAAAAATAAAAATAAATATGATATATAATATATAAAAATGATAAATACCAAAGTTCTTGGACAAATGGTCAAACCTCAAACAGACCATTAAAGAGACGAAAAAAGCAGCCAATTAAGTCTGAGCCAATTGGGGCCCTAACTTTTTTGTGTTCATTTAAATCCTGAGAATTCGGGCAAGAGATAATGGATCCAAAAAAATTTTTTAAGGAGTGGTTTGGATTTATAGATGAATTGAGATGGATTGAGATGGTTTGTAAATAGTAAAATAAAAGTTGAATTATTTATTATATTTTATGTGAAAATTTGGAAAATTTATTTTAAAATTTGAAAAAGTTGAATTGTTTATTATATTTTATGTGAGAATTTGAAAAAGTTGTAATGATGAGATGAGATGAGTTGAGATGGGTTGAAATATGTTACGAATACAAACGAGACTTATTTATTTTTATAGATAAGATAAAATTAAATAAAATTAAATAATTAAATAAAATATTATTAAAATTAATTTTTTTAATATTATTTTTATTTTAAAATTTAAATTATTTATTTTATTTTATGTAAAAAAATTAAAAAATTAAAATAAAATGAATTAAGGAGTTTGGAAAAAAAAGGCCCTAGAGCAACCTACTGTGTGGCCCAATTAGGACTGGATCACCATGCTATTATTTCTACATTTTTCCTTTAACATCAAGTGATCCCTTCTCTAGATCCTAAGATCTAAGCCAATAGGATTCCAGCATTCATTTTGAGTGGATTTTTGCCAGGTCAATCATTGGACGATACGGATTCTCAAAGGGCAATTATGATTTAAAAACATGTCAGAAAAGCCACACGCCGACTACAACGCACCACCCACGCTGCATGCCACCTTCCATGCTCCAAACCGCCTATATAATTATAATATTAAAATTTTTTAATATTATTTATTTATTTATTTTTTTCAAAATTTAAAATATATTCAACTCAAACTATCTCATTACTATTCATAAATTATTTTATTACTATTTATAAAATTATCATCTCATATCTTTCTCCAAACCAGCCTCAATGGCTAAGTTTGACAAATGAAATGAGATCACAAAATTCTCATCACATCTCATCATTACAACTTTAAATTCTCAAACAAAATATAATAAACAATTCAATTTTTTCAAATCTCAATTTAAGTTTTTCAAATTCTAAAACAATAATAATATTAAAAAATAATATTTTAAATTGATCTTAAAAATCGCATAACACCATTTAGACTTGAAAGCAATACAATTCTCAAGAGATTTTAATTCATAAATGGAGGAGTAACAAGAATAACATCACTCGAAGGACAGACAGATCATTCTTGCAAAGGATCTTATCTGATTTGTCGTGTAATCCTTTATAATATTGAGTAAAATCTTGTGGTATTTCAAAAGCAGCTATATAATTTCTCTGAACTAATCCTTTACTTAGATTTTCATGGTAGGTTACAGTTTTTTTGGTTTTCAAAGGGTCTAAATAAACTTCGTAAGGACCAAAGCAATGATGCATTCATTAGCCCAACTTCAACTAATTGTTGAAAAAAGAAGAAGAAGATCTGTATAGAAATGCTTGGAGATGGGACCAAATTCATTTAATTCGGCCACCAAAGAAGAGGACTCATTATAATCAGGTACAAGTGAGGCAGATATCTTGATATTATAATTCTCAGAAATTCATAATACTAACAGTAGCTTGCAAGTAACTAAACTAATTTGATGTAATCTGAACAGTCAGTCAAAGGGGCACGACAATGGGCCCTGGTGGGACCCGGCTCTGAATAGGTGAGCAATCCCACCCATTTTCCTTGCTATGAGACACAGTAAAATGCTTAGGAACCCAACTTTCCTTGCTCCCTCTGTTTTTCCTCAACAGTTGTCTTTGCTTCTCTTGCTTTCTCCCAGTCTTTTGCTCAGGATGCACTGGCTCACCTCACTCCACACCACAGCTGATTCACTTGGCCACAATTCCTATTGGCAGAAAGACAATCTCAAATCATACTCAGATACACACAAAGACTCACTTGAAAATGTACATGAAATTTAGCATCCATCTTTGCGTACACGTCCCTGACATGTATATTTTACTAGAAGACAAAACAACTACGTGCCTAACTATTGATTAACAACATCATCAACAGACATGATTCGTGCATGCAGTTCTTTTAGTAGCTCAGTATACCTCAAAAAATGGCCCAGCTTAGATTGTGTTAAGGAGTGGGATTCTACATAGAAATTTTGGATTATCAATAACTTCAGTAATGCTACAAGTGTTTGTATACAAGTTGCAGTCGTAATGTGCTTGAAACTAAATGGTAAGGCCATTATTTCCTATTATGTTTTATGAAAGGCATACTCAAGACAAAAAGAAAAAACAGGAAGAGAGAGAGATGAGGGTTTCACAAGTGAATTACATTAGGATCCTTGACAATAGTAGCATTCAGCCTTGAAATGACTTCTTTTGCATTGTATATATCTGTAAGTTCCCCACTATTGATGTGCTTCACTCTGACAATTCTGCGATAGGAGATGAAAAGGTAGCATTTTACTAGAGAATTGAGTACTCTTTATAGCAAGAAAGGAGAATAAAGACACTTGTACCTATCCCAGTGACCATCAATCTCATAAAGAGTCTTCAACGATGATGACTCGAATATCTTTTTTTTTTTATAAGTAAAATAAGTTGATGACTCGAATATCTTCCCTTTAATAGATCAATGATTTCCTCTGCGCCACATAAAAGAACTGCTCTTGCAACAATACTCAGCTTCCAGACCAGTTTCTTGGCACTGGATCCTGACATTGCCAACCCGAACCCAATCTGTCCCAGGACCTGGAAGAAATCTGATTGATAGACTTGGCGTATTCATAACATAAGTTTCTCCATGATTTAGTAGCTTCAGCTGCCTTTTTCCCTGCAACACAGCTTCCACTGAAGTACCTATATTGGTTTTTCAAAACATGCAAGTACCTACTGCTTGAAGGAAGAGAAATATAATATATGTTGTAGCCAAAGCACAATGTTATCTCCACTAGTCAATGTCATAGACCTGTGCTGTGCACAAGAATCCTAAATTTTTCAAACTAAAATAGCATACGTTGAATCATTTACAAGAATTCGAAAATTTGGTAAGTGAACTTCAAAACAAAAAAAAGCAGAGAAATATATCCTTACTTGGGCAGTTCTTGTTGGACAATATACTAGAGAGACTCTGGATCAACACTAAGGTAAAAATAGCAATAAAAGTATACAATTGTATCAAATATTCCTATCGATCAATACTACCAGAATCTGATCCCATCTACACCCAAAAAACATATAGTAAAAAACCAGAATCTGTCCCTTCTAAAAACCTTCTGTATCGAACTGTCCATAAACATATCAGGTAGATAGATGCATCACTTAAAGAAATCTTGATCTTGGTGTGGAAGTAGGGGTGGTAAAGGACTACAAAAGAAAGGTGTAAAAAACTCCTGGAAAAACTACAGCTGTAAATTCAAGGTTCATATACTGCCTTCTGCTTGCATCTACAGACAATACAAGGGAAAGATAACAGGTAAGTTCCACACATGGACCGTAATTTCCCAATTTGATACGGCAAATAATTAGTTCACAATTTCAAAGCCTTTTTTTCCAGATACAAATGAATGGCCATGGTTCAACTTACATCACATTAAAAAGATGTACTTGCTCAGAAAAAAGTAAAATCATAATAATTACTCTACTAAAATTCATGTACCATGTAATTTGGGGGTACACTGACACCAAGTCAATTTGACATTTTCTTCCATATTGGTTGCATGGAGTGCAGATACCGGTGGGTGATGCGAAACCTGAAGACAGGACAAGGAGTGCAGCCAAAGTAAGGGAAAACACAAATAAATCTGCTGTTCAAACCAGGACAAGCTGTTCTTGCATCAAGATCGAGTATGGCCAGGCCTTTATAAGTGCTTGGTACTAAATGTGGCAATCTTGAGACAGCCAAGTGTGTTATAAATGTTACCCTTCCACTGTTTGCTCTAGAGAGTTGTAGAAAGCTAATAAGAAACTCAAGTAGAACATCGATATTTCCGCTTGCTAATAAAGTAAAACAAATACCTGTTCAAGTATAAAATTCAAATTTCCCCTTGAAACATGGTGCGTCTCTCCCAGAACAGGATTGTAAGGAGCAACACCAAATTTCACAGGACGAAGAGTGGAAATGCTCCATGCTACAACAGCTATGAATCTTTCATGTGGGCCCTCTCCACGGTTGCACCTGCTTAACATATCAGTAGCAGTGCAATACACTGTTTCTCCATAGCTCTGAAGTTGCAACTTTGGAAGTGTGATACCCCATATGATATGGATAAGGGTAGGTTGTGTATGGGATCCCACATTGCTTGAGAATGAGAAGTTCTTGCTCTTTATAAGATTCTAATGGGGCTCCAATTGTATCATTGACTAGTCCTTTTGGAGTATAGGCTATGTGGTTTGGGCCTTTCATTGGGACGTTATAGGTTGAAGAGAGGGGGCACCTCAACTTGCAAAATAAACAATAGGTAAAATTGGTAACACGGTAACGCCATGTTACCATCACACCACTTGTGCTGTTGGAAATCACAAACTCTCTACTACATGAAGGTTCAAATATGAAATGTGATATCATATTGCCACTTGAGGCATCCTCACTGAGGAAATAGGAAATGCAGCATTATTACCACCTGTCCAAAACTGGATTCCTACCACCATAGCCATTTGCGCTTTATATGCAGTATGAAACCGACCATACTCATGTACAAAGAAAGATTTTTTTTTTATCAACAGGACATGGACTCTTAAAACAACCCTCAGAAAATGCCCCTGTACTATGTTCAAAAGCATTTAATAATCAACAACATAATAGTTACTTCAAAATTGCCCTTTATCAAGTAAATCAACTATGAACAGGTAATAATTAGTCACCATAGCCATCTTATATAATTGTAATTGGCGGAATGAATCCAACATTCCACTACTCTTGGCTTTCTACCATCTTTGATAATAGCATGGTTACCCCTTTAATTAATAGCATGGGGATAAAAAGGAGAAATCTAAACGATGCAAAGCGTACTCGAACAGTACCTCCTAGAGATCGATACTTGAAATGCAACAATCAAGAGCCTTGTAGAGAACTGGACATGATTCAAGCTTACCCAACACCCTACTCTGCATTCCCCCCCGCGGCTCCTGCATGCATGGATTGCTACCGTTACACGCGATCGCTGCCTTCTTGGCAATATGCAAGAAATAGAATGCTCTTAATTTACTAGTAGTCCTTGGGCCAACTTTGCTTTAGGGCCTCTATTCAAGATTTACAAATTCTGTACTGAGCTTTATTCTCTACTCTTTGACACTTTGTCCGATTGTTGTATGCTTTATTCGGAGCTTTTCCCCAATCCTCTGTAAACCCTTTCCTTCTGCAAATGTGAATCAAGTTTTGATTTTTCTTAGGGGGGGAAAAAGGAACTGCTTATATAAAAACTTAAAAACATTGGGATTTTTTTTTAAGAAAGAGGAAGGAAAACATAGGGAAATAGAATCTATATACCTGCAGCTGCAGGCAGTAACACATTGTTCCTGTCTTGCGTAAAAGGTAGAGGAAGCTGCGAGTTCGTTTAAACAAACACTACTTTTCCAGTTTTATTAATAGGGATGTATCCAAATTAGAAAGCATTTCTTTTGCTAATCGACCAGCCTTCTGCAGCTCCCCTCTTGAACAGAGTGAAGCTATGATCGAATAGTAACAGTCGAAGTTATGAAATTGAGATTTTTTCACTAACCTATCATAACTTTCCATCGCTTTCTTTACTTCTTCTATGTTAGAACGACCATATCCCAAATCAGTTTTGGAAGGGTAGCTTACAGAAGTTGATGCAACCGTATCAACTCTTTCCTGTTCATAAAGATTGCATGGTGCATCTAATTTTTTATCATAAGCCTTGTACCATCTTCGGACTGGGAAAAACACAGAAGCAACTTGGTCAAGAACTGCAACAGCTTCTTGGATACTTCCTTGCTCACATAAAACAAGAAGAAAACTTCCTATCGACTCTGTTTCAACCTCAGTGTCAACTTTGTTTATAAGATCCAATGCAGACTGGGATTGAAGCATTTCTCTCAAGATGCTCCTGGCCTCTTCCATCCTTCCTTTGGCACATAGACCTCGGATCAAATACAAGAAACCCAAGAAATCAGGAGATATGCCTTTCTTCTTGAACTCCATGAAAAACACAAGGGCCCCTTCCATGTCACCCTTTTGGTTATAGCCACTGATAACAGCACTAACAGTGTATTCATCAGGCTTTAGGCATTTAATCTCCATATCAGACAGAAGCCTAAAGGCTTCCTCCATTCTACCGAACTTGCAATAACCATTGATCAATGAGTTGTAAACACGTGTATTTGGATTAAAATCCTTGAGAACCATTCTCTCAAACAACTGCTTGCCATCTAGCAGAAACCCCTCCCGGCATAATGCATCAATCAATGTAGCATATGTTATTTCAGAGGGAACTAAACCATTTTTCTCCAATGAATCAAATAACCTAAATGCTTCAACAAGGTGACCCTGGCAGCACAGCCCGTTTATAACTGAATTATAAGAGATGATGTTTAGGGTAATCCCTTTCTTTTTAACAAAAGCACAAACATCTAAGGCCTTATTGACATGCCCTCCCTTGCAGAGTCCATCAACTATGATTGAATAATCAACCACATCCATAAGGGGTAGATACTCTTCAGCCTCCACAAGAAGCTTATATGCATCTAAAACTCTACCACTCCTTACAAGTTCCTTAAAAAGCGAAACAGGGAAAGTGACAGCTGAATTATTATCCTTGATTCTGTCAAGAACCTGAATCGCTCCATCAGCATCCATCAGACACAGGTAGTGTGCTACTATCCTCCTTACCCTATGCTCAGATAAGCCATATTCTTTGAGAAATGCAGTCAAAATAGGCTGACTCAATGACACTTTTCCAACACTAAAAAGCCCTTTTAAGATTGAATAGTAAGACTTGCTTGTCACAGTTGATTCTTTGTTTCTCATTGCTATGTACACTTGACTTGCAGTCTCAGGAAAACCTCTCTTGCACAAGTACAAGATAGCATCATTACACATTATACAATATATTTCTGGCCTCAGATTCTTCAACCTGCAAACTAATTTTAAAACCCCATCCGCACTTTTTGCTTCAAAAATTGCTTTGATCAACATCATATAGGTATTCACATCCAAAGCTAAATCTTTAACATTGAGTTCGATAAACACTTCAGTGGCCATATCCACCATATCCTTCTTGCAGAGCCCATTAATAATACAATTGTAGCATGCAACTGAAGAAATAGATGTCCTCCGAAAATCATCAAATATCTCAAGTGCCTCGTCAATTCTTCCTACTTTACAATACCCATCAATCATCGTACAATAAGTAACGAAATCTGCAGCCAAACCCATTTCTGGCATTCCCTTGTAGATCACATACATATCTTCAAAAGCCCCAACCATAAACAGTGCTTTGATGAGTATATTACACATGACAACATCCATGCAGACTCCAGCCTTTTCCAATCTCCTCTTTGTTTCCAAAGTCCCCGCTGTATTCTCTTCCTCAATATACCCATGTAACAGTGTACTGTAAGTAATAATATCTCCATCTATGCCCTTTGAGAGCTCATCAGCCTCAGATGTCCTCCCGAACTTGCACAATCCATTAATCACAGTATTATAGGTCACGATACTTGGATTAATCCCCCTCTTCTCCATTTCATCGAGCAAATGAAAGACATTATCAAAATCCCCACTCCTGCAAAAGCCATCAATTAAAGTTGCAAACATAAATTCATCAACTTCAATTCCCGAAACTTCAACCATCTTGAAAATAGCAAACGCTTCCTTCATTTTCCCTTTCTTGCAAAATCCCAAAATGATGCAAGTGTACGTAACCAAATTGGGCTCTATTCCATCTTTACTCATCTTATTCAAAAGACCGACTACCTTTTCCACATCCCCAAGCTTGGACAAGCCATCTATTAGTATAGTATAGCTCATAACATCTGGCTCGATTCCTCTTTCCACCATTTGTTTATTCTTTCTAAACGCCTCCTTTAAATCCCCTTCCGCTATATACCCACAAACCCAACTGCTATAAAAAACAACATCAAATGCCAATCCTTCCATCTCCATCCTGCAAACCAAATCACGAATTTCATTCACTCTACCCAACTTACAAAGAGCACCCGCAATCGCCGTGTAAGTCACCACATTAGGCCGTAAAGCTCCCGAACTCACGGAGTTTTCAAAAAACCCCACCGCAAGTTCCGGCTTTCCGATCTTACAAAACCCAGAAATAACGGAACTGCAAACAAAATTACCGAAAGGGTAACTAACTATCTCATCTGTCATCAACTCCAGCACCTCAATTGCCTTACCCATGTTTCCCTGAGAGCTAAACATATGAATCAATGAACAAAAAGTGAAAGAAGAAGGCAGAATACCACTATATCTCAAGCAAAAACGTAAGACGAACAGAGCTTTCTCTGGGTCGTTTTCTTTATCGCAAAGGTCTTGAATCATGGAATCCCACATGCGAGTTGTGGGGAAATTAGAAGCTGTGGTCTCCTGGGTCTCCATGAAATGCTCAACTTCTTCGAATTTGTGAGATTTGAGGAGGGCCCATGCGAAGATTGAGTGGGTGCGAGAGTTGCCTTTGATTTGGTTCGAACTCATTTGAGAGAAGAAGTGGATGATTGAGTTGAATCTGTGAGTTTGTGAGAGAAAGAGAAGGAATTGGTTGATGGACTTGAGAGTGGGGGAGAAGCCTCTTTTGAGTAAGGTTTGAAGAGGCGGGAGTTTAGGGAAATTATTACTATGATTATCATAAGGAGAGGAAGAAGAAGAACGAAAGAATTTGGTGCGAGTGGGAAATATTTGTTCATGGAACTTTGAACTTTGCCGAACAACGTTGTTGCTGTTAACGCGAAGACTCATGTGCAGGCCTTTGTGACTGTTTGTGTTAGAAACCTAGGTTGGAGAAGACACGAACTCGAGTTGAAGTGTGGAACTGGGGGAAGTCTTCTGCGATCTGAAGGGCTTACTTGCAAGTGCAGAGAGAGGGCTACATGCGACTTGAGGTGGCAAGACGTGGACAGCGACGGTGATTGCTAGAACGACGACAAACATGGAGAGGAGAGAAAGAAAGTGTGAGAGAGGTAGAGAAATCGGAGGGGAGGTGCTTTACGCAAAGATGTTGGGGGCTGGTCGGATGGTGCGGGAAAGGGTGACCGGCAGCATTGAAGAGATGGGCAAGGGTGTTCGGCGTAGGGGAGGGAGGGAGAGAGAGAGAGAGAGGGGCAAAGTTATCTGAAATGGGCTGGGCTTCACAATTTTCCATTTATGGCCATGGCTATATAAATCAATATATATCCGACCTGTCTAATTAAATGGATTCAACCCTAAAATTTGAATCCGAACCATTTAATTAACAAGTGGCCCGACACAACCTTTTTAACTTGTATATTAATTAATTTTTATTAGATTAATTCGAATACGACTCATTTAAATCACTTCAACCTGTTTAAGTTGTTTTATATAAACTTATTTATATTAAACTTAAATACGTTTATTTCATATCATATTTGTGTCAGATTCATAATTCTAGTCATACGATCTTGTCATCGTGCCATCCAACATGTACTATTGGGCATACTCTTATTGCAAATTATATATATATATATATATATTTAAATATTTTTAAATATATTTAAGTATTTACAAAAATATCACTAATAACCATTTCCTTGACTATTAAAAAAAATAAAAATAAAATAAAATACACAAGATGAAAATGAGAAGATAAAATCATTTTCCCTTTCATATATTGCCAATGTTACCTTTGTCTCAATAACCACTGCCTTGTTGATAAACCCGGACGGCTCAGATTCCACTTCCCCTGTTATCCCGTCGCGTAATCTGAACCGTTTAAAGATTACCACGGAAACATCGTAGCCCTTCATTAGACCCTTTATAATAAGTTATATCTACTAGTTTAGGGTTTCTCTGATCCGGCATAAAGGCAAAAACCAGAGCTTTATCTTGGCACTCTCACTCTCAGCTGCAGATCTCTTGGACCATCGCTTCCTTTCCTGGTGAATCTCAAACCCATATATCTGTAAAGCATTCTCTATGTTAGGAGTCAGTTATTTTCTCTTTGTTTACGGGGAAATTCCTAGAAAATTTCTGTGTTCTTTTTCTCAGTTTACTCGTGCATAATTTTTGTTTCATTATCATTATTTTGCAATTTGGTCTCTGATTTTTGTGTTCGAGTTCGAAAAAGGCTTCTTGCGTATAATTGCTTTCGCTATATATCGCTTTGTTTGCTTTTTGAGAAACTGTAAGAGGGAAATATAAGTGAAATATGAATATTGTATTTTTGTTACTGTAAATGACATTTGTAAGAAACGGACCCTTTTTTTGGATACAACATAATGCGATGGTAAATTATGATGGAAATTAGCATTGGCCATACAATACAAGTATTTCAATTATATAAAGCATGAGGATTCGAGCTTTTTCTATCGGTTTTCTCTAAAGGCAAACAACCGGGTAGGGACCATATGGTAGGTACCCTAGCAATGCGTTCGTGACAATTGAAATCTTATGACTGTGTTGGGTTGTGTAAAGACCATATTATATGCTGTTATAGATTATCCATATCCTGGCTATCAATCTCTGTAGTAAGACTATATTATTCTTTCAACCCAGTGCTTGGAGGTTTGGATCCCACTGGGTGCAAACAATCTTTAGAGTCCATCGGACTGTAGGATTTTTCCTTTGAATTATCCATGATGCACTTGAGGGAAACTCCTTGCGAGGGCCTGTGCACCACCGGGATTAGTCAGGATGCTGTTCTTAGACACCCGGTGCCATAAAAAAAAAAACCAGTGCTTGGTGTCAGGGATGGTTTTATAGTTCCCTAGTTTTTTTAATCCCCTTCGTGGTTGTTGGAAAATGGGGCCTTTATTTCTGATGGAGGATTGTGCAACTGTTTCTTTTTTTTTTTAACCCGAAACATATGATGTAATCAGTATGTTTATCGTAGATACATCCCAAAATAAGTTCATTTTAGAGGTCCCTTTTTTCAAATTCTTATTATAATTTGATATATTTTGATATTTGTACTTATTAAATTCCTGTCTATGTCCCTCTCATTTGGGCCCATTTTTGAGCTAGTCTGTCAACATGTTTACTTCAAGGAAGAAGATCCACAAAGATAAAGATGCTGAGCCCACCGAGTTTGAAGAGACAGTTGCGCAGGTAATTTTTGTGACTGTTTATGATATTCCTGAATCCTGAAGCCATTGCACTTGATAATCTCTTCCCATCATGTTGACTTGTGGTTATGAACTTTCATTTATATCCCACAGGCATTTTTTGATTTGGAAAATACCAACCAGGAGCTGAAAAGTGACCTGAAGGATCTTTACATAAATTCGGCAGTGTAAGAATTTCATATGGGATTGTTTATGGTTGCAACCATTTGGTTTATTGACTTTCTGCCCTTCAGATGACCAGTATTCTTACATTTCTATAACAGTCAAGTCGATGTTCTTGGGAATCGAAAGGCTGTCATCATTCATGTTCCCTACAGATTAAGGAAAGCCTTCCGCAAGATACATACTAAGCTTGTGAGAGAGCTTGAGAAGAAGTTTAGTGGCAAGGTAATAAAAAGACTTAAATGTTTTGGTTGTCCTACAATTTCATTCTGATTACCTATCCAAAAAAAAACAATTTCATGCTGGCTTTTTGGTCCAGAGCAAATGGCATTGTGGTAGAAACTTTCAAACTATAATGTTGTGTCGCGTAGTGTTGTTTATATATATTCTTTTGTTTATTTTCCTATACCCTCTTTTAATTTATGGTCTCTTCTGTGCTTTCTCTTTGGTTTTCTTCAGATGATTGACTGCTAGCAAATTAAAATTTCTCCTGTGTTCGTTATTTTAACTTTCTGTTGAGCTATATTCCAATTGTGTATAAATATTTCATGTAGAATAAGTATGAGCTACCCAGAGATAACATTTTTGTTTGAAGTGATTGAGTTTTTCAATTCCTTCCTAAAATGTCTGCATCTTTGCCCTTTTGGCATATATCAATGGTCATGGTGCTGATATCCCATAATTTACTCCCGTTCAAACCTTTTAGGATGTTGTCCTGATTGCCACCCGGAGGATAGTGAGGCCACCAAAGAAAGGTTCTGCTGCTCAACGTCCGCGCAGCCGCACACTCACTTCTGTTCATGAGGCAATGCTAGAGGATATTGTCTTGCCTGCTGAGATTGTTGGGAAGCGTGTCCGATATAGAATTGATGGATCCAAGATAATGAAGGTAACCCATTACAGTTGTGTAATGGTAAATTATTTTTTGATAAGTTGTGTAATGGTAAATTACCTCTTGCATGATGAGTTTCTTGTTGTGAGTTTTTTGAACAGATTTCCAACAAGTGATAATATGAACTTAAGGGAAGGATTACCTTATTAAAAAAGACACAAGGGTTAAGAATTTGGATTAGTAATTTCGAGTCAAATTTTAATTGAAAGCTTACAATCAGCTTGGTTAATGTATTGGTGAAATTTACTTCCATGTATTTATCCCACATTTGTGCTATGTATGGACAGGTTTTCTTAGACCCCAAGGAGCGAAACAACACTGAATACAAGCTTGATACATTTTCTGCAGTCTACCGGAAGCTTTCTGGCAAAGATGTTGCCTTTGAGTATCCAGTAACAGAGACCTAGAAAGACCTACCCGTATGAACTTTTTAATCATTGTCAAAGAACACTGCGAACTTTCAAAATATCTGTTGTTGATGAGTTGGTTTAGAAGCAGGAAATATTTATGATGGATCTTGTTTTTGGCATTATGTTTGTATGCTTTTGGCAAATGTAGGATTTGGTTAATTTAAATCTTGAATTAGCTGAGTGTAGTTTGCCTATTTACTTTATATGTTCCCCAAAAAGGCAAGGCTTTTAATCACACACTTAAATTGTTAGTAGTGACAATGCTTGCCTTCGATGTCTATATAGCATATACCTCCGTCTGTTTGTGTGGAGACTGCCGGGGTTTGGAATTTGCTGTTTCCATTAAACTTGCCAGGTTTGCATCAAGGCGTCCAAGAATTCTTGCCTGAACTTGATGAGATTCACAAAATGAGTAACATGGGATTTTTCGGTCAGAATTAAAATATTAATAAATATTAAATATAATCATTTTAATGAATATTAAATATTATAAAGCTATTTTATAATATTTAACCGAAATGGATGAATATATGTGGTAGTGCGTGGTGGCAGTTGGTTCTGTCACTGGTGTATGTGACACAAACTAATGGGTAAGCAATCGTCAATGATTGGTTGGAGAGGCGACGAGAAGGGTAGAGATTGGGAGGCAGTTTGAGCGAGAGGAGGTGATGGCGCGTGAAATCCATATGCAGCATGTATCGGTCATGCTCACATTGCATTGAGACATGATTGGTGGAGTCAAGACAAGGACAGGGATGGGAAGGTGAAGGGTCAACGCGTGAGTGTCAAAGTGGATATTAGGGCAACGGACCGAGATTACAAACATCATTCTACAAAAACCAAAAACTAACTTAAGAATGCATAAAAGGAGCAAAGGAAATAGGGAAGATGGTTGGAAAATACTATTTTCGGTGTGGAGGGAAGGAAATAGGGAAGATGGTTGAAATACCACCCTAGTGGAGCTTTTTTCTAAAGGGCAGCAATGGGGTGGGGTGGATAGAAGGCTTAGGAGGAAGGAAGGTTTTTTAAAGTAAGGTGCAGAGCCCAGCCAGCCCATTCATTAGATTGCTCTACAAACCAATCTCAAGGTGACTTTTTTTCTTAGTAACTCGGTTAAAAACCTATGGGATCAGGTCATTCCATTCCATTTTCTGGGTGAATATTGGTTCCCCCAACCCCTTCTTTTATATTTTTCTTTGTAATTAAGATGGGACCCTAGCTTTAATATTTTATTTTTATTGGGTTTATCCCATTAACATAGTTTTCATCAACCACCCATTTGAGTTCAGGGAAAACACAAACTTATCAAGTAACCATTGAATCAGTACAAATAGACAACAGACAATTGCAGCTCTCAAATGCTATAGGTAAGATTTTAAATAGCAAAAATCCGCATCAAATTACAAGTTTGAAGCTCAAATCTAAGGTATAAACTGTGAATCACTAAGATGACCATTTCCATTGGTTAACAGAAATCATTTTTTATTTATTGGGAAGATGTTCTGATCAAGCTGACTCCCTTTTTCTCACCCCTATGAAACCAGAACCTTTCATCCTGCACAATTGTAGTATAAGTGATAGTGATACATGAAGTATATATAAAGTATAATGCTACAATATAAACAACAGCAGTGAAAACATACCGAGATTTGTTAATCTTGTTGTGCAGTGCAAGGTAATAAAGAAATTAAATCAGACCCAACATAAATTTAAACTCTTAAGTGCTATTCATCATTTTTTAAACCGCTGTCCTCTAATATGATATTAAATGATTGGAAAACTATTTATCATTCTTTACTTTATCTTCCAATCACTTGATACCACCCGAAGGGATGATGATTGAAGGGGATGACAAATAGCATTTTCAATTTAAATAATTCCCCATTTGGTTTTCCATTGCATTTGATGGTATATCAGTGCTAAATAGTGATCAATGAAATAGTGACATTTGCCAGAAATGAACATAAAACATATCAATAACATATTCCTCAAAGTTCTAAAAATAGTTCTAAAAAAAGATACTAATGCTGATTTGCATCACTTCAATTCATGGATGCCCAAATGCCATTGTTTAGATTTAGATGAGGATTTTTCTAACAAATGCTTGACAACATTTTCATGAAAATTTTTTTGGTTAAGTACATTTCACTAAAATAATGTAACGTGAAGTTTGTGATTTTCAAAAGCCAAAAGATGTCCTCACCCATAGCTGGTAAAAAGCTTACATGCAATCTATATAAGAAAATAAAAATCAAACAAATCATTGCAGGTAACATGACCATGACATTGCAGGGATGGTGAATCAACTACAGTTACTACACTTCACACAGCAACTAAAATGTATTAAGTTTGTTCTTGGTAGCAACTAAAATGTATTAAGTTTGCCGGGAGAAATGATATTTGCAATCGTAGAGTGCGTAAGTGTGGCACAATCTCTTCGAAAAAAGTGAGTAAATACAAGACCCACATGAAAAAATAATAAGTTTTTAATAGTAGACCCCACTCTTTTTCAAAGCAATTGCGCAGCGCTTGCGCACTCTACGACTATATGGTAACATTACTCTTTTCCTTCTACTAATAAAATTTTGTGCACATCATACAGACCAGCTTGTGGCATTGTGCATTTAAATCCAAAACAAAAAGGAAAATTTAAACTATTTTATGCTGTAAGGTCCCCAATGATACTTCTCATGGTGACTTTGAATGTTGCCCCGTGTAGATCATGAACAATGTTCTAAAATCACACCTATTTTCTAGATGACATGCCAATAGAAACTAGAAGATCACAGAATAAGGGGAGCAAACTGTACCTCAAGACAAAATCACAAGACCAAGGTACATGGCTCCACAAAGGAACACAAACGATATTAATCCCCTGCAAGTACAGTTCTCCAAAGTTAGTGAAGCAACAAATACTAAGTCATAAGCACACCTAGCATCGCCAGTTCGACTCATAGAATAAATAATCATCAGGCAGAATTTGACTACTTCTACTCTTTGAGTGATAAGATCCTCAATTGCTCACCAAATAATGCCCCATCCGACACCATTACAAGGGCAAGGACACACTTCAGCAAATTTTTCGGCATCACTACAGTGCACTCTACGGGATATTAGATCATCATAAATATCTGCATAATTACACACAGCTTAAAGGGATCCATCAACAGGAAATTAAATTGATTGCTTCATTCTAGAGTCATACCATAAACTGAAAACAAGCTGTTCATTACACCTACATATTGAGAAAACAGAGTTAACTGGTGAGCTGATTCTTTCATACTATAACTGTGATTGAAGGAAAAATCATCCTTTTCACTAAAGAATATGGAAATAAAAATAGCAGAATTGCATTTACCAATGAACAGAATTATGTACCGAAGTATATGAACTGTTGTTGTTTCTTGCAGAACCCAAATTACACCAAGGAAAAGAATAAAACCTGGGGGCGAAGTACATAAATATCAAAACCAATATGATATATTGTGGAATGAGTTAACCATAGAAAGCCAGATTTCAAATTATGAAAATATGTACCAATACATAGTCCTCGAAGTGTCCACTGCATGACAGATAGAAAGAGGAAAGAACAGATATTTAAAATATCATCTAAAAAAGGATATCTATGATGTGCCAAACGATATCTTAAAGAAATAAAAAACAACAATAATAATTTAACATCACTGAAAAAATTCAGTACTTTTTTTTTTTTCCATATTTTTGTTCTTCTCGATAGTGAATAAAACACTGGTATTAGAATATAAAGATTGAATGATGTTCCATGTTTTACTGGAGAAACATGCTATATACTATACTCTCATCCCACTTTTTTATCACACTGAGTTGATTTGGCATTACTTATCAACCATTTGATCAACTCTTATTTTTCAAAATAATAAATTCAATGGTTCATGGTTAACGCCACATCATCCTACAAGGATAGGAGTGGAATGAGAGCATAGCATATATCAATTTTTCTTTACCGGAAATTTTTAGCGATAAAATTTAGCATTGAAATGTAATGGTTTAAGCAGAAGTCCCATGTTTACACTGAAATTCCATTTTAACTGAAGGGAAAAAATGTTCTTAGTTTCATGAATACTTACATTTTTAGCTACAAAGAGTACAACAAGTAGTGCTGCAAGAAAGCATCCTGCAGCTATTCTTGCAGTAAGAAGATTTGTGGATGCAAGAATTAAGACCATACCCCAGAAAGAAGAACCAAGATCTGGAATGTCACAAAGGAAAAAATAGAAGAGAAATTTGCAAAGGTGCAAGTTATATATTGGAAACCGCACTGATAAGTATGCATTTGGACCTTCCATTTATCTGTTGTAGCATAAGAACTATGGATGGTATTAAAAAAGAGTAAAGCTTTATCAAGGATAAAAGACATTACATCCAGCCGGCAAGATCAACCAGTAAATTCCACCACGGGTCTGTGTGGTTCCGCCTTCATCTACGTTAACCTTGATCCCCTCCACCTACAAACTCAAATATATGAGAACCCATCACATGTAAAATATGATAAATTCTAAACATAGGATATCACAAAATTTCCCAGTGGCTCAACCATTTGAACTCGCTTAATCAAACTGCACCAATGGGCTTAGCCTTTGTGCAGGAGGATGAGAATGAAATGAAGAGAGATCATTATGGCACTTTTAGATAAACACTAGGGGATCTTTAATCACAATGCAAATCAATTTTGAATTTCGTCCCAAGTATATAATTGGAAAAGCTCATACATTTTCTGCAAGCTATACAATATCATCATAGAAAGCAAGGCAATGAGAAGACATTGAACCAAATGTACTTTGTTATGAATAAATCCACTTTCGGCATGCTAATATTAAATATGATGAGTGCTCATGCTCAAAGTCTTTTCACGATAAGTTTTACCCAATGTTATATCTACTTGAAAGGGAAAAATCTTGCACCCAAAAAGACATGAGAAATGTTCAATCCATAATTTTTAATTAAGCCATGAAACATCCAGGGTTAGAAAAATTCCATGTATTGCTTTTTCTACAATAAGATATATGGCATAGATAAACACTAGTACTTATTCGCATGGATAATGAGAAAATGCAGTGATTATGTGCTAAGGGGTCTGTACCCAACATATATAAGTGATGAATACGCAGTCTCTTGTGTCAAACGAAGAGCTATATATGAAATTAGATGCATATACTAGTCCAAAAACACGCATACTTAACCTATGTTTTGCCTATACTTAACCAAAGAGATCCCACAGTCTTCTTACCTATACTTAACCGGCTCTCACTTCGTCATTTAGAGACTTATTAAAATATTAATGCTTATAAATTTGTTATTACATAAGAGTTAAGAAAAGCTACCAATCAAAGCAGGAGTTTAAACTCACATTAAGACAAAGCATCCTTAATATTAGATAAATAAGCTATCAGCAAATAATGATTCTTCATTTTTTTTGAAATATTGAAAAAAGGTTGTGCAAGAACACTTCTTTTCTCACTTTAATTTCCACAAGTATCAAAGGAGAGACAGCTCTCTGACTTTACACATTAACCAGAAACACAATGTCTTCTTGATATTACGATCATGCTACTGATACATAGTTGAAAAGGGGAAAAGGTGGAAACAAAAGAGATTCTTACATGTCCGCATGTGAGTTTACAAGCAATAGCATGACTCGCCTCGTGAATAAATACAGTGACAAGCTTGAATGGTTTCAGCAATATTGTTCTCCACAACTGCATGGACAAGAAGGATTCACATATTAGGCAAAGTTTGCAGAAAGTAATCTCTAAAAGAATGACATGCCAGTATGAAGAATTAGCCGCAAATAAAATAAAATTGGTTCTGCCTTCAAACTGACTGGACTTTTCCAACTTCCTGAAAAGCACACATGGATTCACTGTTATGGTTCCAACTTAATTCACACTGATAGGCATATTATCCATTACCCGGGTGGATTGCTTTTCATTTATTGCTTAGACTTTAGATAAATGCCAGCCCATAAAGAGAATTACGAGAAATTACAAACAGATGTGGCATGTGGCAAGTCTGATTGAAAGTCAGTTTGTAACTTCCTTTTATTGTAAATAAATCTGATGTACTCAGTTTGTGGGGTTCCATTTTGTAATTCTCTCATAAGCCTAGCATTTCTCTAAACTTTATACTGCATTGCAAATTGTAACACAATATATATATAGGTCGTTGATGATTCGTTATATGAATTTGGCCTAACTTGTTTCTGGACAATGAAACTTCAATATAGATTAGGTACATGGAGTAAAACAAAAAGAACTAGAAAGTACTCCATCCCTCTCCAATTGTTTGTCCATCTTAGAAATCCAACTCATGGGAATATCATTCCTCTCTCTCTCTCTCTCATGGGAATATCATTTGATGCTGTTACGATTCCACATCGACTAAGTATGGGATTGGTTGGTGATTTATAAGCCCCTAGGCACATTTTCCTCGTAAGCCCGTTTTCAAAGGTGAGTTCTACCTAGTGGATTCATATAAGATGCATTGCCTTTGAATAAAATTGTACACATCATTTAGAATTAAATAAAATAAAAGGATTTGGTTTTCAAATAAAGTAAAAGATGGGTTTGAAAGTTACTGAAATTGAGTTCATTGACTTCTCAAATATTAATAATCGATCAAGAAGATGGGATAGAGAGTAAAATATAAAAACAAGAAGTAAAAGGAGCCTCTGAAATTTATTGGGATGATAATTACCCAGTTTCACCTAAAGCACTACCATTACATGCGAGAGCCAAGCACGTTCACAAATTGACAGTCACATGGGCACCCCCAGATTTTGATCAATGGAGCCCCAAGGGTAGCACAATTGGTTGACCTCACGATTTCCTTCCTCGGGGCTAAACTCAGTCACTCAAATTGAAAATAAAGGAGGATTTTGATCAACGGGTTCCATCTTCCTCTACTATAATGAAACAAAGGATTAAACTTTCGTAGCATTACCAATGCTCTTAAACCAAATGTGGGCGCTTCCCTGATCTAGTGTAGTACGAGTTTTTGGTCAAGTATAAGAAGGAAAAATGAAATACGCAGTGGTAGAAGAAAGACATACCGCGAGAATAACAACAGTGCAGACAGAGACAGTAATAAGAAACAGCACTTGTTCATGGTTGCAGCAGTTCTTGAGCTCCCAATTGGGCCTCATCTGTTTGTCCGCTTATATGTCCCCAGATACACGACAAGTTTGCCTGATCTTGGTTTGCAGCTTGGGATCTTTACTAATGTTATTATACCATATATATATAAATATAAATATACATATATATTTGTGAGAGAGAGAGAGAGAGAGAGAGAGAGAGAGAGAGAGTTTATTCACAATCCCTGCCTCTTGACAGTTGAGGACTCAGAATTCAGGAATTTGGGAGTCAATTTAGCACATTTTGAAGGAAATTTTAGAACTTCAATGGAGATTTGAAAGC
Source organism: Juglans regia (assembly GCF_001411555.2). Classification (NCBI taxonomy): domain Eukaryota; kingdom Viridiplantae; phylum Streptophyta; class Magnoliopsida; order Fagales; family Juglandaceae; genus Juglans; species Juglans regia. Next base: position 15,242,986 of record NC_049915.1, read on the forward strand.
ACCCGTGGAAGAGGAAGGAGCTTACTTCAAACTTCAAAGTTTCAAAAGTCCAAGACCAGTGGTTCTGTCTTCTCTTTCTTCCTAAGGTGGAGATTTTAATACCCAATTTATGAATTTAATATTGGATGCTATTTGTCCATTAGTTCTTAGTTAAAACCAGTCTCTGTAGCAGATTTGTTTTTAGTTTGTGTTGTCTTCTTCTGTTAATTGCAGGAACAGGTAGACCAATCACGACCCCAGTAGTTATGATTTGACTTTTGTCTTGAAGTAGGGGTGCAGTATTGTTTCCAGCCATGCTTTTGAAAATCTCTAGATTTGCTAATTTGAATTGAATCCTCTCAGGACAACAACATTATCTTTCAACTCATTATTATATTTTTTTTAAATTTTAATATAAAATATAATAAATAATTCAACTTTTTTAAATTTTAAAATAATAATAATATTAAAAAATAATATTCTAACAATATTTTATCATCTTAACTAAACTCAACTCAACTCACTTCAACATCCAAACACAACCTATATTTTGATTGAGTACTGCTGGAGCTACCGTTCTCTTCAGAGGTATAGCTGGTTTTAATATATATTTTTTAATATATTTTTTATAAATTTTTTTTAATATTTTTAAATATTAAAAAAAATAAAATAAATTTAAAATATTATTAAAAAATACTTCCTTAATCATAAAGTAAAAAAAAATTATTAAAAAATATTTTCTTAATCACGAAGTAAAATAAAAAAAAATATTTTTTTATTTTACTTCGTGATTAAGAAAATATTCTTTAATGATATTATGAATTTTTTTATTTTTTTTAAATATTTAAAATTACTAAAAAAATTTATATAAAAAATATTTTTAAAAAAATACATAAAAAAAACATACATTAATACAAGCGGTAACTCCCAGCAGGAGCTGAGAGAGGGATGCTTAGCATTTTTCTTATATTTTTTCATTAAAAAAAGTACAACTAAATTCAAATTGCTATAATCGATCATATATATGAAGGAGTGAATAATATAAAAAAGATATATAAAATAAATTTTTTATTAAAAATATAATACTTATAAAAAGATTAATTTTTAAAAGAATTGAAGGTTAAAGACATGATAGTAAATAGAGCAGACGGTATAACTGACCATATATATGAAGAAGTGAATAATATAGAAAACATATATGAAATAAATTTCTTCATTAAAAATATAATACTTACAAAGAAACTAATTGTCAAAGGAGTTGGAGGTTTAAATAAATCTAAGTATTAGATTATAAAATTATTTTTATTATAAAATAAATTTAATATATTATATAAAATTATGTTAGTTTATAATTTTTTTTTTGTAAAATCTTTTTCTTTTAATAATTTCCCAAAATGATTGGCTATTAAAAAAAATTGGTACATAAACTTAAATATTCTGATTTTACCATAAACAACTGTGGAAACTTCTTCAAAGCGTTTTTTTTTGTTTTTTTTCCTATTGTTATTGAAGAGATTCTTTATTCTTTGCTTTTAGGCGGGTTGCATCAGGTCAACTGGATTTAAATCTACCACTGCCTGTAGCAGACCTACTGATAAGAAATGTTGATTATATATATACATTATATATAGCATAATTTTCAGATATTTTAAAAAAATAATAGAATTATTATTAAAAAAATAATTTTTTCATATAAATTATAGATGATTTATTCATTTTTTCAAAATGAATATAACCCAAGTGGACACTTATATATATTATATATATATATATAAAGGAAGGAGATCAATTTAGATTAGGCAGGCTGAAGATGGTCAGGTTGCTTCTATGAACCATCCCCTGATAAAGCCTATAAAATGGTCAGTGTGCAATTTCTGTACAAGTCCTGATTCATTCATGGCAGAATTACAAAGATTATGCACAGAAAAAAAGCCCATTTTTTTACTGTTTATATGTGAAATCCTGTCTATGCCCAATTCATTTCCCTTGTAATATACTTTGGCTGAAGCTTATGAATGCCTTCATTCAAATTATTAGAGTCATTTGGGTGACCTTATTCAGACAGTCCATCCTTACTTTCAAGAGCAAAGCCAACTTTGACTTGTGTCTTTTTCTCTTCTCTCTAAGGCAAGGACATGGGCATTAGGTATTTGAGAGCATTGAAAATCCATCTCAGATTAACATGAGACCTTCCATTTTTTGCATGGAAATGAAGATCTCCTTCTTTGAGGCCCATTACTGACTAGAAGTATTGGATATGCATGTCAGTAGGGCATGGGAAAAAGCTCCATACCTTTATAGGCATATCAGCAAAGCTGACATCCATATTGTTGTTGAAGAAGCCCAATACCAATCAAGAACATGAACCAACTGTTTAACATTGGCATTTTGGTCCTTTCAATTTTTATTTGCCAAGAGGTGAAGACAACTCATTCATGATAGAAGTGTGTTTACTCAAGTCTAAGGGATTTTATTTGCTCTAGAAAACATTCCATGACTTAAAAACCTTAATCAAAGAGCACTAATTGGGCATAAAGGGAAATCTATGTATTTTGACTTTTAGCATATGTTGATTTTATAGAGAATTGCACTGCAAAGTTGAATAGAAATGTTTCCACACTTTCATTTAGTAGTTGGTACAAGTTATATACAAACATATTACAAAAGCAATTAAGGAAATACACAAGAATCATGGCTATAAATATACAGCAGTTACACAAATATACAATAACTTCAAAATATTATGTGTAGCAGGATTGAAGGCTCAAATTTTGGTTTTGACCTTTGCTTGATTTTGGCAATCATCCTTTATATGTCCCTGCAAGATTAGGCTTGATTTTGGAAATTCAATCTGTTGCCGTGAAAAAGGTTTAGTTAGCAAATTAGCAAGTTGATCTTGAGTGTGTATATGCCGAACATGAAGTGTGCCACGTTGAGCCAGATCACGCACAAAATGCAAATCAATTTGAATGTGTTTCATCTTGGAGTGTTACACTGGATTAAAACTTAGATGAGTAGCTCCAAAATTATCACACAGCTGCAATGGAGGTGTCTTGACTGGATAGCTGAGCTCATGAAGAAAGGCAAGAAGCCATATTATTTCGGATCTTGCATTTGCAAGAGCATGGTATTCAGTTTCCTTGGAAGAGCGAGCAACAACTCGTTGTTTCTTGGAGCTCCAAGAAATAGGATTGGATCCAAGGAAGCTGATATAAGCTGAGGTGGATGAACAATCATCAACATTTCCTGTCCAATCTGCATCAGAGTAAGTTGTTAAACCAGAATTTGAACTTTTTGTAAGCTGAACACCATGAAATATTGTTTGCTTCAAGTAACGAAGGAGCCCCTTTGTTTCTATCTAATGTTTGATTGATGGTTTGTGTATGAATTGTGACAACTTGTTGATAGCAAGCGAGATGTCAAGAGGTGTCAATGAGAGATATTGGAGGCTTCCAATGATACGTCGAAATTCCATGCTATCGACAGATGCGGTGTCATCAACCATTTGAAGAGAATTAGTTGTGGATAGAAGTGTGGAAACATCTTTTGCACCAAGCATATTAGTATTGGACAACAGTTCACACATATATTTGTGTCGTGATAAAATAAAAAAAAAATAAAAAAAAAAAATTTTAGCATGAGTTGGAATGACTTCCACCTAAAAAGAAGTGAAGAGTTCCCATGTCTTTGATAGAAAAATTGTCACCCAATTTCTTAATGATAGAGTCCATAAACTTAGAGTCACTGTCTGTAATCACAAGATCGTCAACATAAACCAAAAAATAGCAATTGATGGAATCACATTTATAGATAAACATGGATGAATCAACTTTGAAGTTTTGAAAGTCAAGTGTCAAAAGTGCATTTTTCAAAGTTGTATACCAGGCTCGAGGAGCTTATTTTAGCCCGTAAATTGCTTTTCTTAACCGGCACACATGATTGGGCTTGGACATGTCTTTGAAACCAGGTGGTTGCATCATATAAACTGTCTTTGTGAGATTCCCATGAAAAAATATATTGTTTACGGTCCATTTGCCTCAATTTCCACCCATTCATAATAGCAATAGACAAAACAGATCGAATGGTGGCTGGTTTAACAAGACTAAATGTTTCTTTGTAATCTAGTCCAGGATGTTGATTATAGCCTTTTGCAACAAGGTGGGTTCGTTCCACAGAACCATCAACTTTTCTTTTGACTCTAAACACCCATTTGCTACCCACTAGTTGGAAATTTGGAGGAGATAGAACCAAATCCCAAGTTTCATGCCTCATGAGAGCAGTAAGTTCATCTGACATGGCATTACGTCACTTAGGTTGGGTCACAGCTTGACTCACATAAGTTGGTTCGATGGTTTGTGGGAGTGAGTGTTTGGAAACCGTATGAAGTTGCTTAGGTTTGAAAATTGTATTCATTGACAGTGTGGTCATTTTGTGGGCACAATGATTCTCAGTTTCAACATTAGGTTGGAGTGAAATTCCGATCTGACCTAGACTGGATGATGGATTTTCATGCAAGAAAGGTTCATGTGATAGATGTAAATTGGAGTGAATGTGAGATTGATCTAATCTGTTGTGTAAGCATAAAGGTGCAGAAGAAGAAGGTGCAGAACAAAGGTTACCTGAAGGTGATGCGACAGTAGCAGGAACATCCTTCGGAACGATGGTGGATGGCGATGGCGACACTGGTTGTGGCGATGAAGACAGTGGCAGGGACACTCGCATGGATGGAGACAAAAATGAAATGAAAGGGTTAGGGCACTGTTCGAAAATGAAATGGAGGCCGTAATTGGAGTTGGGCTTTGGACTTCCTGAAAACCAGGTTGGGCCTCGTAAAAAAGAACATGCCGAGAAGTGTAAAACTTGTGAGTTTTTGGATCCATGTAAATGTATGCATTTTGGGTTTGTGAGTAATAAGAAAAATACATGGGATGGACTTGGGCTGCATTTTATTGGTGTTGTAAGGCTTTTTGAGGGGATAATAGAGACACCTAAACTCTTTTAGTTTGAGGTAATTTTGTTTTTGAGCAACATGTGTCTCATAGGAGGATTTGTTGTGAAGAATAGGAGTGGGTTGGCAATTTATGAGGTATGTAGCAGTCCGAAAAGCATGTGGCCAATATAAGAGTGGTAGAGAAGCATCATGGAGCAATGTAAGACCGGTCTCAACAAGGTGACGGTGACGATATTTGGAAACATCATATTGTTGGGGTGTGTGAGAGGCGGTGGTGTAGTGACTAATGTCATGATGGGACAAAAAAGATTTGAGAGTAATGAACTCACTACCATTCTCAGAGTAAAGAGTTTTGATGTTGGCTTGGAAACGTTTTTTCACAAAAATTTTTGAATTACGGAAAAATACTCGACACACCCGATTTAGTAGCTATAAGATAAAACCACATATATTTAGTATAATGATCTACAAAAATAAGATAGTAACGAGAAATATCAAGTCCAGTATAGTGAGCGGGTCCCCAAACATCAGTGTAAATAATTTCAAGTGGAGCATTACTTTGAAAACTAGTGGAACGAAACGATTGTTGATATGCTTTATTAATGGAACATGAACTACATAATGATGACATTTTATTTTTTGAGACAGGAAGAGAAAAATTTGAAACAAGATTTTGAACAATTTTTGGGGATGGATGTCAAAGACTCTTGTGCCACCCATCAAGCGAGGTTCGTTCATGCACATTAGCAACCAATTTTGAAGGAGTTCCCCACTAGTGATTCTAGAAAAATGTAAACGCCGTTTTCACATGCACCTCTGAGTAGGATCTCCCCCATAATCTGTTCATTCACAAGAAAATAAGAGGGGTTAAATTCAACATCGACATTATTCTGGGTTGTAAAATGATGCACAAAAATTAAATTTTTGTTAATGGTTTGGAACACAAAGTATCTTTCAAGATAAAAGTTCGTTTAGGTGAATGTAGGGCTAAAGAACCAATGTGTGAGACAGCCAAACCTGAAGATCACCGGTAATATTGTGAGATGCAGTGGAATCAATAAACCATTTTCGTTCTTTTGTCGTGGAAGTGGTGGCACAATTGATAGTGACTTCATTTTGAGGCAACTGAGGACAAGTTTTGGCTATGTGACCAATCTGATCACATATCTGGCATTCAGGCTTAAATAGTCGTTGGTTGTTATTGGGTTGAGAAGATCCACGTTGAGAGCAATGCCCATCAAGAGAGGAAGCAGAAGAGTTACGTGCTTGGCCTTGCCCATAATTTCGATGAGGCCCATCTGACTTAGGGTAGCTCTTTGCTGGACCTCTAGCCAAACCAAGTTTCCTGGTTGTGTTGTTCGTGGCAGCCACAAGTCGCTGAGTAGTAGCATCTAACCTTCTTAGGTAGTTGTCATGGCCAACGAGGAGATCATGAAGCTCCTTTGGGTTCTCCCTTGCTCGAATTGGCGCTGCAATTTCGCGAAAAGCATAATCTAAACCATGCAAAACATACAAAGTTAGGTCATCATAAAAAATGGGACGATCAATAATGGCAATCTCATCTGCCAAGGCCTTGACAGCATGCAAATACTCGGTAATGGACCGATTTCCACATTGAATTAAGGGACCAATTTCCACGCTGAATTAACGTAATCTCCTCTTTGAGCTGCATAGCCCTTGTCTGTGATCTGCTAGCATACAGAGAGGGTAATTTCTTCCATGCCTCGTGTGAAGTTTTAGCAGTGGCGATAAGAGTTATAGTGGGAGAGGTAGAGGCTAGAATGACGCTTAGAATAAGCTTGTCTTGCCAATCCTATTGGTTCTTTTGTAAGGTTGAGACGGAAGTGTCATCCAGAGTCGGACAATGAGAAATATTGGTGACATAATCGAGCAGGTCATAGCCTATGAGGAGAGCTTCAAGTTGGGCTTTCCATTGGGGAAAAGTGGAGGGAGTTAGTTTTTCATTAATTTGAGCAGTGATGTTGAGAGCAATGAGAGAGATTTCGGTGGAGGAAACAAGATGAGTATTGAGATTAAGGGAGTTTTGGTCTGAGGAAGATGACATAGTGGATATAGGAATTGTTGGCTCGTTAGAGACTGGTTCTACTGATACCATATAGAGAATTGCACTGCAAAGTTGAATACAAATTTTCCCACACTTTCATTAAGTACTTGGTACAAGTTATATATAAACGTATTGCACACAAGCAATTAAGGAAATACACAAGAATCATGACTATGAATATACAATAGTTAGACAAATATACAATAACTTTAGAATATTATATATAGCAGGATTGAAGGCTTAAATTTTGATTTTGACTTTTACTTGATTGTGTTAATCATCCTTTATAGATTTCTTAGTAAATCTAGAGGTTTTGACCTTTGTTCTTCTCTATAAGCTTTCTTTTTTCTTTTTCTTTTTTGATAATTTGACTTTTATGCCCTAGGATCTCTTCTATAAAAGCTGGGCACCAGTTTCAAGAGGTAGACTTCTGTGAACCACTTTCCTTCATTTCTCTATGTTTTCATTTGTTAAAAAAGAAAAGAAAAAAGAAAAGAAAGAAAGCCAACCTAGCACTCTAATCTTAATAAGTACACATGGTAAGATTAGTACACATGGGAGTTGATAGAAAGGGAAGGAAACACAACAAAATGTTAAAGGGGAGGATGTTATAATTTTTCACAAAGTTGTTGAGAAATTGTCCTAATTCTAAATGAATTTGAATTTTCCCCATCAAATATTTGAACCTGTGACAAAGAAAGGAGAGGATATATTTGAGATCCACTTCCCTTCCTCTCCCTCTACAATGGCCTCACCTTTGAATACAGAAAGTTTTGAAAGAACTGTAAAATCTGTGTGCTTCTATATGATCTTTTGATTACATTTAACCATATGTTATACTTCATCATAAGATTTTCAGTGAGGTGGTTTAAACAGAAGAAGCATCATTGGCCATGAGTGCATCACAAACACTAATAAATTTTATTTCATGATAACTCTATTGTTAAGCAGAGAAGAGTTTGAAGTATTGAAAAACTACTTGCAGTTTTTCCATTATAGTTGCAGTTATTAAGATTTAGTTGGAGTCACTTAAGATTTAGTTGGAGTCCTTTTTCTGTCCAGAAGATGGCATTTCAATTGTAGGGTCAATGGACTTGAACTTACTCTTAAAGTAATGTGTAGATGCATGTCAATGGGGAGAAAGGGAAAAAAAGTTGGAATGATAAGTAGAGAATTGAGGAAGGTGTGTGCAACAAAGCATCTTGAAGAGAAAAAAGAAGACAGGGAGAGGATTGGGATTGGTGTGAGATTAAAGCCATCTCCCGCATTCCAAAAAGCAAAGATAAAAAAGGTGAGAAAACAAAAATCAAAACAATATCTCCATTGACATTTCAATAGTGGATGCTTTGGACATTGAGTTTATCTTACTTTCTCATGTGCCTTGTCTCTCTGATATCATAATTTACAATATTCTTCAAAAATAGGTTTTTGGATCCCTATTTTATAGGGGTGACATACATAAACACTTCACTTTTCTTTCTCAAGAGCTACTTCATGTCGATCTTAAATTTATTTATTTTTTAAAAATAAAATAAATGTACGATACTTGCACACTCTATCTAACATTACTCGTTACTCATAAATAAATGCCCAAATGAGATACTCTAACCATAATAACATGTGATAAGTTAAGGAATGAACCAGCCTCGTCTCATTCTTTTGCCCAATGCAGTGCAGCTCACTTTTTCAACAGTGCAAGAAAAGCATCTCAAAATGGGCACCAACCACCACTCATACGAGAGAATCATTCCACTTGACATGGGTCTCTTTTCTTGTGCATGCATCTATCTTTCATAAGCAAAGCTTCACTGCAATAACCACCACTTGGTGAGAGAAGGATCACTCAGATCAGAGCTGTGATGGTGAGAACACAAATGTATGAATGCTTTTATGAATGGATTTGGTATTTTTATGAAATAAGTTGTGAAATAGGTCTAAAGGTATCATGATTTTACAAAACTGTATTCCATTTAAAATTAGAATTGTAAAATATTTTATAAAAAATTTATTATCTTTATCATTTTCCCTTAAAAATTTTTATTGTATCTTTATGGGTCCTAATGGTAGGGACTGGTGGGGGGGACAGAAAGTGGGGAAGGATATAGCATTGCCAGCAGGGTCTTCTTCTTTCTTGCATCAGGGTTTTATCTTTCCTTGCTCATTCACATGGACAGATTCCTGGCCAGGTTAGAAGTTACAAGCATTTGGACTCTATCCCCCACATACTCTACAATTTTTTCTCATCATTCTTCACTGCCTTTCAGTCAAAGTCATTATCTCTGTTTTTTGAGGGAGAATACAAAGGGAACAAAATTGAAGAGAAGGATACTATCACAAGAAAGAAATACTTGAGGAATAAAAATATTTTATAAAAATAAATTCATAAATTGAAATGACTTTGATAACATTAAATTGTAACAAAAAAGAAACCCATATTATGTGGTGTAGGATTTGGGATTAAAGATATTAGAGAAATGATAGTTACAGTCGTGAGTATGCAAACGCCGTGTAATTATTTTGAAAAAAATAATAAATGCAAGACTTATATGAAAGGAAATTAATTTTTTAATTGTGAATTCTACTCTTTTTCAAAATGACTGCATGTCATTTACATACTTCACGACTGTATGTAATATTAATCAAGATATTATTGATGGCACAGAAAAAATGACTATTGGTTTGAGTTAGGAAAAGAAAGAGAAGAGAGAGATGTACCCAAAAGTATAAGGGAAGCAGTCTCCATGATGATGTCTTTGTTGCTTTGATTGGTTTGGATTCAGAGATGAGATAAGACGATTTTATATGCAAGTTGAAAAAAATATTGTTAGAATATTATTTTTTAATATTATTATTATTTTAAAATTTAAAAAAGTCAAATTGAGATTTAAAAAAATTAAATTATTTATTATATATTTGTGTGAAAATTTAAAAAAATTATAATAATGTTATCATATCTCCTTTGTATGGTGTTTCGCCTCCTTTCTAGCTAAAGAAAGGTCACGTTTGGTTAATATTGTTTTAAAAGATTTTAAAATCGACTTTTTATTAAAATAATAGTACAAAGACATAAAATCAAAATGATTTTTGTAAGTACAAAAGCAAAACTCCTATTAAAAATTCTACTACAAGTTTTCAAATCTATTTATCAACTTTATAAATTTCAATACAATATATATTTTAAAAAAATATTCATAAATTTCTATTTACCTTCTAAAATTCAATAAATATTGAGTAATACTAAATAGACAAGTCTCGCTTAGGTCAATTGTAAAAAAATGAGTCATACTAAAAAAGAATGATTTTATTTATATTTTTATAAAACATGGTCTATTTTTTTTTAAAAAAATCTTATTTAAAATTTGTACATATAAACATTACACCAATAAAATAAGTTAATTGGAACCTATTGTGATGGTAGTGAGATGAGCATAAAGTGATGATGGGACAAGACTAAGTTAAAGCGACGAGGTGACAAAACTATGGACATAGAACTAACAAATAACAATAATACAAAAAAGGTAAGAGGTTTGCACCAAAGGGTAAGGTATCAACTTGTTCATCTTCTTCTCTCTACTCTATCCATAAATATTGTAACAGAGAATTAATTTGTAATATTTACATTTTAAAATTTATTTTTTATATCAAATTATGACGTTAGCAGTGTGCTCTACAAATCGAATTGAGAATATAATTTTTATTTTAATAAAATGGCACAATTATATTGATTGGTTGTGAAATAAATTGTAAAAGAGTTATAAGTTAAATACAATTCACGCTAACGAATTTTTAAATTTAAACGTCTATTTAGTGGTGTTTCCTTGTATTAGTCACCCAACTCAAATCGGACCCGGTCCAATGAAATAAGTTCAAAGAGTCAAACCAAATAAAGTATTTGAGGGCGTGAGCCTAATATTTTGAAAACAAAAATAAGAGAACCTACAAGATGCTACATTCCAAAGGATAACTTTCAATTCATTTGGAAGGATATTTAAAAAGAGTAACATTAGATACAATTTTAGTATAATAGAGCTTGTCTCTTAAATTTTTTTTTTTTTTTTTTACATGAATCTCAAATTTGTCTATTTTTTAAATAGAATGTGCGAAATTTATATATTCTAAATTATGAAAATCATTTTGAAGATGGATTTTATGCTTTATTTTAAATGATATTGTTAACGTTGTGTTTCATACATATTTGGGCCGAATTCCAACAACTCGGGTCTTGAACTTTTTACCTGTACACTTAAGAAAATACAGAGAGTTTGGAGGGGAGAGAGGCTTGGTGGAGGTCGAGAGTCTCCGATGCTTAAGTCAGTATATCTCATCAGTAATTTGTGCGTAAGCTTAGAGGAATCAGAAAGAATTCTTCGTACCTGGATGCCGGCTTTTATACTAGATTTCTTGGTGGGACAATTCATACCTGTTTTCGAAGAGTTCATGTCATTTCAACTGTTCATTAATCATAATCCTTTAATGTGGCATGACTTTTGGGGCGGCGTAGAGTCCGGGGAGTGGCGTCATTAATGCGGCGTGGCTTCTTGACTCACTTTATCTTGTGGACGTTCCTTATTAAGTCACTCCATACCTGCTGTCAAGAGATCGAGGGTCTCATGTATCTCTCGCCCACTTGCCTGAGCAGATTCCCGAGGGTTGGGTGTCATCGGTGGGTGTCAGGGCAGCGAGTTTCATCTATCCCTACCATCCGCTTTTCCCACGCATGGATTGTTTCATGGGCGGGTTTTGTTCATGAGCCGAGTACTCTGTAGAGGCCCACTGACTCCTTTCAAAGGAGGATCATTGGGCTCGATCGGGCTCTTTAACTCACTCCTCCCAAAGATCCCTACAGGCCAATAAGAGGGGAACCCCCCCCACATATATTATATTGTATTAACATATTATGTCGTTTGGTTGTGTAATGAGAAATGACAGAACCACCAAAAAGTGTACACCTATTTTGTACTATTTATTTATTTAATGATTGAGAAAGTATTCTTTTAATGATTTTGTAATTTTTTTATTTTAGAAAAAATTAAATGGGTTTTAAAAATATTTGAAAAAAAAAATTACAGTATTCGGTAAAAAAAAAAATGTAAAATTTTCGGTGCCCTAGCACCACTCTTGTGTAATTACTCCACGGTTGGAAAAGGGTCCCAATTCAGAGATTGACAGGCCATATTCAATCTTCAACGACCTTAAAAATATATTATCGTTTCGTATAAGTTAATAGTATTTTAAATATATTATCGTTTCGTATAGTTTATAGTATTTTTGTAAAATAATGTTAGTTTTATAAAATATTTTATAAAAATATCTCTTATTTTAAAATATTATTATGTAAAGTCCGGTGTGTTTATCATTTTTCAAGTTAATATATATGACACATATAAGTATCACATCCATCAGATCCAACAAGAAAGGTTGTAATTATTTATGATTCAAATGTCAAACGTGTGCTACACTACCAAGCTAGATATAATTGATATACTCGATTCTTTAAATTAATTTTATCATATTTACTCGCATGATGCATTTTAAGTATTTGATGTATTAATTACTTATATGAATAATTAAATATGACACCCCAGTTAATATAATTAAATTTAGGGTTAATTATTAAATCAATATCTAGAATTTTCATGTTTTTATAAATCAATGCTACATTTACAAACTTTTACAATATAAAAATTCTATTTACAGTCCTGAGTGAGAGATTGCGTATGTAGTTTCATTGATAAATAGAGATAAAAGGAAAAAAAAATATTATTTTAAAAAGAATATTATTATAAATATAATTTTTTTTTAAACATAACTGTATGGACTTACATGAACAATTTCCATTTGGGTCTCGATTTTTTAAGTATTAATGTTGTAAAAATTGAAAATTGTGGTCTCCATTTTTAAAAATATAAAAATTTATGAATTGATCTCGTATTTAATTTTAAAATTTAAGAGGAAAAATAAAATATGATTTTAGGGTAAAATGTGATGAGACACTTAGGATTAATTACTTGATTAATATTTCATGAACCCACCATTAATATTGCTGACAATTAAGTAGCAATTATTGGAGGGTACTTGAGCTTAGACTTTAGACCTTAGAGTACTTCTAAACTTTGGATTATTACAATTTCTTAAATTATGGTTGGAGTGTCCTTTCATCGGCTGCAACATCACCATTTCTGCTATAATTAATTAATTAATTAGCTTAAACTAATTTGTAGATCTTTTTTCTTTTTCTTGAGAAAAATTAAGGGAATCTTTTGCTCGTTTTCCATGACTTTCGTCTGTACGTACAACGACTTGCAAGTTGATTAATATCACAAAGAGTAACGTTAGGTTTGTAAATAAAAGGAATTATATAAAAATAAATTTATAAAATGACCTAATTTTCTGAAATCTATTATATCTAATTTATAATAAAAATAATTTTATAATCTGACGTATCAAATCAAACTATTAATTTGTGGATTTGTTTTTATTTAATCTTTTTTTTTACTAAAGTATTTTCCTGATATAATTTTAAAACGTGTAAATCTTGCATATTTAAAAAAAAAGGATTTATTATTTAAAAAATAATTTTTCGTATAAATCCTAAATTTACTTAATTTTTTAAAATAAATATGTGAGATTTATATATTATAAGACTGTAAATATTATTTTTTTCTAGAAGATTTCAAAATAAGAAAAATTATATTTAAATATCAATTTAAAAAATATTTTAATACTAATATGACATGATTTGATTGATAAAAAGATATAATTTTAAATTCATCTGACTAATCAAATTATAAGCAGCACTGCTTTATGAAGATAAATACGATTCTGCATAGATTTTATAATTAATTAATTGTGGAAAATAATGATAAGTGTTCAACCAGTAAAATATAAACAAAAGGAGTGCTCAATTAAGTAGTAGATTTTTTTTTTTTATTAATCTGCTGCATCCTAAAAATATTATAATTTTTAGGTTATTCTATTACATATATAGAATTCTTAAATCTTAATCATTCTTTTTAAATTAAATAACTTAGATTTTAATTATCACCATTCTTTCCACAAGCATTTCGTGATGCCACGACTTGTACCAATCTATAATAATTAATAAATAACTTAGACAGCTGCTCATTAATTACTTTTAAATGGCACAAAGCTGGAATCCCAATCTCAAACTCTATTGCATAAATAATTTGAGATACATTACAAAATAATAACAAGAATAATAGTAATAGTAATAGTAATAATTTGAGCTATATATATACTATATAGGATGACAACTCATTTGGGATGGGACACTATATATTGAATAAGGTGTCATTGTGCAACATATAAACATCACTTTATGCTGTATATATCCATAGGTACCCTAATTAGGGTTTTTTTTTTTTAAAGAAAAAGATAATATACTATAATTTTATTAACGAGCTCTCACTTGTGACGGAGGTACATGCACTTAATTTTTTTTCTTAATTTGGGTCAAACCAGGAGAAGCTCATTAGGTTTGCCATTAAGTTACGATTGGAGCATGGAAGCAACTGAGCTCATCTAAGTTGAGTTTAAATTTAAGATTAACCCAATATTTAAACATACAACTCTCAAATTATTAAACATCACTTAACTCAAGTCCTATTTACACTTTGGACTATTTACACACGGGACCTACAATATTTTTCAAGTTCTCATAAATATATCTAAACTCATCTTAATATCTAAATACATCTAAACTCATCTTAGGTGGCTCCCACAAAATTCAATCTACTATCTCAACTCACTACTATTCATAAAAAACTCAACTTATCTCAGCTCAGCTCACATTCAAACGTAGTCTAAAACATTCAATCAAAGGAAAAAATAAATTCATTAAACTTCAGAATAAGCTCGAACTTTTCACTAATTATAGAGTAATTCGTAGTGTTCTTCTTTACGTGATCCTTACATTTTAAAGTAGAGATCATCTTCAACTGTCGGACTGAATTAGATGATTCAATTCTAGAAAGAGATAAACACAACATGCGAGTCCAATAACATTTAATGCTAGTTTTTTTATAATTTTTGAGTAGTATGAACTCCAGATGAGCTTTTGATATTGTCTGTGTGTGTGTGTCTATATATATATATATATATGAATGCATTGAATCATCCAATTCAATTAAAAGTTAAATTCACAATTGAATTGCATTTTACTGTTAAAAAGCATTAAAAAGATGCATGTACACTAGGTTACACGGTCCCAAATTCTTTTGTATTGATGTTACTGCATAATTGAGGCATATTGGGGAGAGAGAGAGAGAGAGAGAGAGAGAGAGCTAGCCAGACTAGTAGGATGGCTAAGAGATGATAGAGCTAGCAGCTGCAACCCAATAATTTTAATAGTTTAATTACCTTGGCCTAAAGTTTTTTTGTTTTTTTTTTGTTGTTTTTTGGTAATTGGCCTAAAGTTTTTTAAGGGATGGAAAATAGTATTAATCCAAGTATATATACAATATCACACATAATTAATGTTGATAAGAAGAGCATCTATATCTTGGAGCTTGATTTAGCATTAGAGAAGATGACAAGGGATGAAAGTACTTCAAAGGTCTTCATCACTAATCACTGTTGAAATTGAGCTTTAACCTAATTGAAAAGGATATTCAATGAAATATGTACGTGATTCAACATAGCAACAGATTTAAGTCATTTAACTCTTTCCAACGGCCAAGGTCTTCACAATAAAAACCTTGCAATTTTTTTTGTTTTGCTATAATTCTTGTTACTCACCGCCAAATTATCTTAATTGCAAGCCGGTGCGGATGATATACTTTTCATACTTTAAAATGACACGAATTGATTTGTAAGAAAATCTTATTAATTTTAATTTTATAAATCAAATCGTACTGTCCTAATACAATGGATAGTGTGTCCTTCATACCCGCTTATAAATAGAATGAGTGTATTCTTCTAAGTGAAGTTGTTGCTAATTGTTACCATTCACAATGCCAACCATTCCAACAAGGATTAACTGTTAAAAGTACTAGCTACTTAGAGCCGCTATTGTATTAAAAGAGTAATAATACACGTACAACTGTTCTACATCACTATTTTGGATGTAACTAACGAAATTGTGCCACTTCATAAAAAGTAATTTTTGATTTTAAATAACTATCCTCTATTTAAAATAGACATGTAAAATAGTTACAAGTTTATTATTTTTCAGCATTAAAATTAGAATTAGGGTTCTCTTGTATTTAGTGAAAAACTTTGTTTGTTTGTTGCAAAATGTGACTTTTAGTGAGTTGTTGCTAAAAGGCTTTTCACTAAGGCATCGTTTATTTTCACAACCATTTTCAACTCAACTCATCTCATCTCATCATTACAACTTTTTTAACTTTCCACATAAAATAAAATAAACAATTCAGTTTTTTCAAATCTTAAAATAAAAATAATATTAAAAAAATATATTCTAACAATATTTTATTTAACTTTTAACTTTCATCCCAACTCATCTCATTTACAAAAATAAATAAAACCTAAAAAAAAAAAATTATTGTAATGGATGCACTTTTTGGCTGTTGTTCCTAATTGTTAGTTTCTATTAATTCAAACCCTTTTCCCACCAAAGGAAGAAAAGAAACATAGGACATGGAAGACTTGCTGTTCTACCATAGCAAGGAAGAAACCTTGGAGAAATTTGCAAAAGAACAATGTCCCAAACAGGTGGTTTAGATCCTACCAAAGATGGTCAAATATTTTGTTTGGATTAGCCTCTAACCCCTATGTTATCAACAGACAGAAGACTCTCTTTACAACATCTTTCTTTTCTCTCTCTTCCTGTCACATTCCTTCACTATATATATTGCCATTCTCATCTCTTATTTTTCATTTTTTATTGCAACTTCTACTTCTTAGTTCTTCCCTCTGGCCAAATTTTCCATTGCCTTTTGAAAGTAGGTAACTCTGAAGATTTTTCACATTAGCCCCTCTCTCTCTCTCTCTCTCTCTCTCTCTCTCTCCATATTATTGATTCTCTGGCCTCATATCCCATATTTCTTGCTGCCTCTGATCCTAAATCAAGTTCACCACAGATCTCTGACCACCTTTGTTTCTCCCATAACGACCTCCGCCATAGATTTGTACGTACCCAAGATCACTTGTTAGATCTTCTGATTCATATCTGTACTGTTTCCTCTCCTTATTTTGTTCTTTCCTCTCACATTGACAGACAACTCACTTCTGCCAAATTGCCAGAGAAGAAGAACATTCCACCTCTGATCTTATAATTTTCTTAGAATCCCATCAACCTTCCTTGGAACTTGGAAAAAGCTGCTGCTTCTTTGTCCAGTCTGTCCCCAAAGTTGACAAATTTCTCTCCACCCCCCTTTTCGGCTTCCAGTTGCAGGTCCTGATGTTTGAGTCTTTTACATCTACTGCTCCTTAATTTCTTCAAGCGACATGCCATCATGCTGTTGAACTATTCGAACTTTTGTAGGTATTCTTACTAATAATCCCCATTTCCCTCTAGTTTCTACCCTTTTTCATCGTCTTTCCTCAGTGGAGATCGGAGATTGGTATTGATATGTGCTCAGAAACAAGTCCTCCTAGACTATCTTTCTCCCATGATCTTGACCAAGCAGAAGTTGTGCCAATAGAACACACCGTGAATCGAAGAGACTCGTCCCTTTTGGACCCAGATTCTGAATTTGAGTTCAGCATTAGCTGCAGCTTTGAGCATGAATCTTGTTCAGCAGACGAGATCTTCTCCAATGGGGTTCTTCTTCCATTCCAAGTTAAAGACAAGGTTATTGTTTCCCCAAAAGAAATCCGTACTAGTTCATGTGAACCTCGGCCTAGTGCTCAACTTCCTCCTCTTCCTTGTGAGAACTCATCAAAGAAACAAAGCGTGAAAGAATTGTTGCTTAGAAACTCAGATAATTTAGAGAAAAAGCAAGCATTCAAGTCTTTCTGGGGCTTCAGGAGAAGCTCTAGTCTCAACTCTGACTGCAAGAGAAGCATGTTATTCTCTTTACCACTTTTGTCAAGAAGCAATTCAATAGGTTCAGTCCCAAATCCAAAGAGAACAACATCAAAGGATGTTCACAAGCACAACTCACAGAAACAAGGGTCTATTTCCATGCCAAGGTTTTCATCTTCTTCACCTGCTTCTGCAATATTGCAGCAGAAGCCTCTATTGAAGAAGAATTATGGTGGATCTTTTAATGGTACTGCTCGGATCAGTCCTGTATTGAATATTGTACCACCTTCTTACATCTCTAAAAGAACTGAAAATCTCTTTGGTTTGGGTTCTTTTTTACGTGACAGGAAAGATAAAAGGAGCAAGAAGTGATTTTCATTTGTCTTTTTTCATTGACCAAATTATTACATCTCCATTTTTGTAAAAAATGTTATGGATTTCTGCTCTTTGCTTATCTCTGTCATACCCAAGAACATGGAAACTTGTGAAGGACAAAGTATTATTGAGCTTCAGGATATATCAAGATAAGATACTTTCTTTTTTTCCGAATATGATGAGAAAAAAATGGGTGGCTCTGCAGCCACTGGGGGCTCCCGCCAAAGTATTTAGCATATTTTTTTTTGTTTTTTTTATAAGTATTTTTTTAATATTTTTAATATTTTTTTTTAAAAATAAAAAATTTATAATATTATTAAAAAATATTTCCTTAATTATTAAATTAAAAAATTAAAAAATTAAATAAAAAATCCTAGCAAGTGTCCCAATGGAAATAATAGTATTTTCGAAAATACTTTAATCATAAAGAAATTATATAAAAATAAATTTATAAATTGTTGTGGCTAGATATAATAGTTACTTTTATTATAAAGTAGATCTAACAGATTTCATAAAATCACGTCAATTTAAAAATTTTTTTATATAATTTCTTTATATCTATAACAGTTTTTTTTAAATAAAAAAAAAAAAAAAATCGGACTTATTGGAATTTCATGCATATCAAAATGTGTCAAGCTCAGGGGACACAGCAGCCAGTACCTTTGTTTTAGGGCTGTCTTATTCTTGTCCTCTTTCTTTTTCTTTCCTCATTAGGTAGATTACTTAACACTAGGCTCCTACTCTGGTGTGGTGTATGTGTTGTGCTTATTTATGTGCATAAAAATTTTGAATTGGCCATTCTGATTATCAAGACAAAGGCAGCATCTTATTATGGGCTCGTGTTATGCTATATACTACACTCTTATTATATATTTTCATCGTATTATTCTAATATGATAGTCTAATACGACAGTACTTATAATAGAATTGAATAAAACAAATCCATGATGAAATGCCATCACTTTCTAGAAATTTTGTCTGCATTTACTTGAGCTACTTAACTAACCTGATGAGGAGGAGCATTTCCTTGGTTTGTTCTGAAATTTTCAAAATGGGGTCAGGCTTGGATTGGATTTCTTGACTCTTACCTCTGATTTCTACTTCAACTTGTTGATTTCAAAAGTCTTTGCTTTAACCCAAAAATTCTAGAAGGAAATACTGGACCATGTCTTATTCATTTTGGCCAACAAGAAGGCAAAAGTAGGATGAATTTGTAATCCTATAAATCTAGGCCGGTTGGTACTATCTTTCCACCATTCTACTGTGACACTGTCCTTGGTTAGCTGAGATCTTGGACTTTCCCAGGCAGCTCATAAAAATAAGCCATATTGTTTTTTTTTTTTGATAAAAAATGAGCCATATTGTTGGGTATCTGTGAATGAGTCTTTTTTTTTTTTTTTATCAAGATGGATACTATATTAAAACTAAAACCAAATACAACAGAGTCTGGAATTCTTAATTATACAAGAGAAAAAGGTGGATCATTTCCACTATGAAAATTCAACAGAGAAGGGGGTAATTGGATTAAAGGGATGTTGCCAAAAGCTTGCGTTGCCGCTGCCCATTGCGCCAAAGAATGCGCGCATCGATTCTATTTTTCAGCAACATGTTACAGCTTGGATCATTGAGAATAATCAAATGGGGAGAATGGAAGAAAGCCATGCAGGTTTCTTTTTTATTCGATTTGATGCGGCAATCAGAGACCAAGGAAGTATTTTAGCATCCATATGC
The DNA here is from genome assembly GCF_001411555.2 of Juglans regia. NCBI lineage: Eukaryota > Viridiplantae > Streptophyta > Magnoliopsida > Fagales > Juglandaceae > Juglans > Juglans regia. The sequence continues at coordinate 15,263,035 of NC_049915.1, forward strand.
TGGAATGATTCAGGTGAAATCATCTTTGCAACCACAGATTTCAGTTGCAGTGTGAGTCCTAATCTTGGGGAAGCAAGAGCAGCATTGATGGCCATTTCCGAAGCAAAGAGACAGGGTCTTCAAAATATTTTACTAGAAGGGGACTCAAAAATTACCATTGAAGCAATTTCTAACCCTTCAGTGGTTCAGGACTGAACTCTGTTCCCTATTATCAGTGATATCAGACATCTTCTCCTTTCTTTCACTGTTTTGAGTCTTGCTATGAGATTGAAGTCTATTAAAATGAATATATATATATATATATATAAACTTTATCGGTTCATGTTTTAAAAAGATATATTCAAAAAATTAATTTCTTTCATTTTTTTAAAATTATATTCTCTGGTCGATGTGCAGAACACACCTAATATAATACTTACATAACATAATTTGATTTAGAAGATAAATTTTAAAATTTAAATTTTACAAATTAAATATTACCATTTAAATTATATTAATTGTGTTTTCTGCACACTAACTCAAAAATAAAATAACTCTTTTATTTTTTTTAATTTCTATTTAAAAGTTTAAAGCCCACGTGTTGTATGGTGTGGGGGTACCTCTACCCATTGAAAGTAGGGGTGGCAATATGTGACACGACCCGTTAACTCAATACGAACACGAAACGATAAAAGCCGGTTAGGGTTTAGCCTTAACGGGTTCGAGTCAAAACGGGTTGACCCGTTAAGACACGATTGCTTAACGGGTCACTAACGGGTCAACCCGTTATGACCTGTTAAGAAAATTAAATTTACCTTTATACCCTTAGACGTAAAGGACAAGGAGGACGTTCCACTTCCTTCTTCAAGTTCTAAATTTGTTTAAATCTGTGTTTTTAATTTTTTATTATATTTAGAATTGTAACATTAATATATTTATATTGTATGTTTTGTTTATTATATTTGAAATGTAATTTTAATAATGAATATTATTATAAATTGTGTGGATCATATTTATTTGGATTATAATTTTAGACTTGTAGTTATTTTTTCATTTTTTATAGATATTATTTATATTTAAATATTTATATAAAATCAATTAAGTCAAACAAATTGTGTCGTATTGTGTCTGTTCAATACATTAACGTAAACGAGTTGAAACGGAACGGGTCGTGTCGTGTCAATCCGTTATCTTACCGTGTCGTGTTTGAGTTTGGAATTTTGACACGAAATCTTTAACGGGTCGTGTTCGTGTCGATCCATTAAATATAATGTACATATATTGATACGATACGAATACGATCCGTTAACACGATTTGACACCCTTAATTGAAGGGATGGAACAATGACTCATAGAGGATGATTTATATTTCTTGGCTGCAAGCAAATTAAATGAGTGGAAGGTGGGCAGCCTGCTTTTCTATATCTTTCTCCTAAATACCCATTTGTGATTTTAGGAATGATTTTATTTTGAGCAATTTTAATCTATCTTATATTTTATCCTCTTTAGTTATATCAGTGTCATATTTTCTCTGACTTCATAAACTAACTTCTTAAATATATAAAAAAAAAACTTAAAATATAATATATAGACAATTTATTTGCAAATATGTTAATTGACATAATAAATCCAATATTGATATGAAAACTTATTACATCAACTATCTTAAAAATAATTTTTTAACAGTGGATCCCATTCTTTTTTAAAGTGACTGTACGATGCTTGTGTACTCTACAACTGCATCTAGCCTTACTCATTTAAAAAACACCCCTACTAAGCTGGTTTTTGTGTGTTGAAATAATGACAAAAAAATTAAGGGATGCTTGGAGAATGAGATGATATGAAAATTTTGTGAGTAGTAGTAAGATAATTTATGAATAATAATGAGATAGTTTGAGTTAAATATTTATTGAGTTTTGGGAAAGGAGAGAGAAAATTGAATAAAAAATATTATAAAATTAAAATATTATTAGAATATAATTTTTTGATATAATTTTTATTTTAGAATTTGAAAAAATTGAGTTGTTTTTAATGCTTTGTTTGAAAGGTTGAAATAGTTGTAATGATTACTTTTGAAAAATTATAATGATTAATTTAAAAATGTTTTCGTTTGAGTGTTGTTTGAGAAGGAGATGAGATGAAAATTATTTTTAAAAAATTCATATTTTCATGTCATTGGATCATAACTCTCAAATTAAGGCATTGAAATTGGAATCTCCTGATTATTAAAAATTTATAAATAATATTTTTGGTGCCAACATGATGGATAAATAGTAACAAAGATATAATTAAAAAAAAATGACAAAAGACAAAGAGAAAGTATATAGAATAATTGGATTGAAATTTGAAACAACTTGAAAAATCTGAAAATCGAGCTCTGATGATCTGTCATTCACATATATTTAATAAAAAATAATTGTGTCAATCTCTTACTGAGGGATGCATCATTACTTGTTTTTGGAGTAAAAACTTTGTAATGCTCTATATCTTTGATAGTTGAAACTTATAATTACTTTTGATATTTGAATATATAATACTTATAAATTTTTAATTCTATACAAGAAAATATATTTTACAAACAAAAATTCACTTCCATTTAATATTAAATTAATTTATTTTTAAATTGATGTGTAAAGTATATTAGTTATATAATTTAAATTATCTTAAAATTTGATTCATAATATTTATATTTTAAATTAAATTACCTGAGGATATCTAAACCCAAATTTCAGACACAAATATGACGTAACGTAAAAATTATTCTCATCAATTATTATTTATTATGATATTTTTTAATAAAAAATATTTTTATATCTTATAAAAAATATCATCTCATCTTATAAAAAAAATTATAAATATGGAGCTTCATAAACGTGAGATGTGAGAAAAAATAGTCACGTATGCATAATAAATCGCTATTGCCAAAACCTCTCTTCAATCATGAATTTCTAATACCCCAACCTTTGTTCTTCTCCCTCTTCGTACTGGGACAAACCCAAAGAAAGGAATAAAGGGTGAATTTGCAGATCAAAATCGATTCAGTGCACAAAGGGAGCAAGAGGGTTTCTTTGGTTGTCCGAAGAAAATGGCGGGGGGAGTTTTTTCTTCTTATTATTCTTCTTCTTCTTCCATCATGGAGACTCTCTTCCAACGCACTCTGGAGGACCTGATCAAAGGCCTCCGCCTCCAACTCATCGGCGAGTCGGCCTTCGTCTCCAAGGCCATCGAAGAGATCCGCCGCGAGGTCAAGTCCACCGATCCCCACACCAAGTCCACCGCCCTCCAAAAGCTCTCCTACCTCGCCTCCCTTCACTTCCACGACATGTCCTGGGCCGCCTTCCATGTCGTCGAGGTCATGTCTTCCTCCCGCTTCTTCCACAAGAGGATCGGCTACCACGCCGCCTCTCTATCCTTCCACGATGACACCCCCGTCCTCCTCCTCATCACCAACCAGCTCCGCAAGGATCTCGCCAGCACCAACGAGTTCGAGGTAAGCCTCGCCCTCGAATGTCTCTCGAGAATTTCCACTCCTGATCTTGCTAGAGATTTAACCCCCGAAATATTCACTCTTTTGTCGACTACTAAAATTCTCGTTAGGAAGAAAGCCATTAGCGTCGTTTTGAGGGTGTTCGCCAAATACCCAGATGCCGTGAGAGTTTGTTTTAAGCGTTTGGTTGAGAATTTAGATAGTTCGGACCCCCAGATTTTGGCTGCGGTTGTGGGGGTCTTTTGCGAGCTAGCTTCCCAAGACCCCGGATCGTATCTTCCGTTGGCACCCGAGTTTTATAGGATATTAATCGATTCCAAGAATAATTGGGTCTTGATTAAGGTGTTGAAGATTTTCGCCAAGTTGGCTCCATTAGAGCCAAGATTGGCGAAGCGGGTTGTTGAGCCCATATGCGACCATATGAGGAGGACTGGGGCAAAGTCATTGATGTTTGAGTGTATTAGGACTGTAGTTAGTAGTTTCAGCGAATATGAATCCGCAGTGAAGCTTGCCGTTGTGAAAATTCGGGAATTGCTGGTTGATGATGACCCGAATCTTAAATATCTTGGACTGCAGGCACTTTCAGTTATTGCCCCAAAGCATTTGTGGGCAGTATTGGAGAACAAGGAGGTTGTGATTAAGTGGCTGAGTGATGAGGATCCTAATATCAAGCTTGAGTCCTTGCGTCTTGTGATGACAATGGTTTCTGAGAGTAATGTTGTGGAAATTTCCAGGGTTTTGGTGAATTTCTCTCTTAAATCTGGCCCAGGATTTTGCAATGAGATTCTTGGATCCATTTTATTCACGTGTTCTAGAAATGTGTATGAGATGATTATTGACTTTGATTGGTATGTTTCACTTCTTGGAGAAATGTCGAGGATTCCACATTGTCAAAAGGGGGTTGAAATTGAGAATCAGCTAATTGATATAGGTATGAGGGTCAAGGATGTTAGACCTGAGCTTCTTCGGGTTGCTCGTGATCTGCTGATTGACCCTGCATTACTGGGTAACCCTTTCTTGCATAGGATATTAGCTGCGGCTGCTTGGGTGTCAGGGGAGTATGTTGAGTTCTCGAGGAATCCATTTGAACTTATTGAGGCTCTGTTGCAACCTCGTACGAATCTCTTGCCACTATCAGTAAGAGCAGTTTATATCCATTCTGCTTTTAAAGTCTTAATCTTTTGTCTGCACTCTTACATCTTGCAGAGTGAGAGTATTACATCTTCATTTTCTGATAATTTGGTCTTGGGGGTTTCAGAATTAGTATTGAAAAGGAACATGCTAGAGGGTTCTGATTTGACAACATGTGAAGCTCCTTCTGCTCATCGTAGTGAAGGCTTCAACCCAAGGAACCAGTCATATGAAGATCTTTCAATAGAAAATGGTGGGGATAGAACTATTAATGACGGCCAAACATCCACACGTGCTTTTTCAGAGAAGAACATTTTCACATATGAATCTATTATTAACCTGATAAATCAAGTTGAATTAGCTCTGGGCCCGCTTACAGGAAGCCATGATGCAGAATTACTTGAGAGAACACGGCATATATTATGTTTCATTGAGTTGATTAAAGGAGAAATAACTGAATGCCTAGTACAGAAGGGGAAAACATTGGAAAGTGAAGAAATGAAAGCTTCCAAAATCATCAAACTGATGTCTGATGCCTTCTCCGAGGAGCTTGGTCCAGTCTCAGTTAGTGCTCAGCAAAGGGTTCCTATACCAGAAGGGTTAGTGCTTAAGGAGAATCTTGATGATCTGGAGACAATCTGTGCTGATATTCAAGTACCTCCATCAAATTTATTCTCTCTTGGAAGTCCTTATTATGGGGAGGAGGTTGGTGTTTCCCCCTTTGGCCTACAGAACAAAGAAGAGTCAGAACCATCTAATGAGGCCACATTTCTGCTCACAGAACACCGTAAGCTACACGGATTATACTATCTAGCTTCAGAGAAAAATGAAATTGTAGGAAATGATTACCCACCTGCTAATGAGCCCAAGCTACAGGATAATCCTAAGAATGATACAGAGGATCTGGTTAAGCTTACAGTGCAATCACTTGCTACCAACAAAAAGCCAAACCATGCAAAGACTAGGCCTGTAGTGGTGAAATTGGATGAAGGAGATTTAGTAACTATTACAGCCAAAAGGCCAGAGACAAAGGATGATTTGGTCTCTGGTGCTGTGCGGGAAGTGCTTTTAGGAAGTGACACCCGAACTGCTACATCACAAAGTAACCCATCTGATAAGTCATCCAGTAAGAGAAAAGGGAAGGAAAAGCTAAATGTTGATCGTTCTGAATTGAAAGAAAATCTGGGTGATTCAGAAACGCCTAAACAGGAAAATCCAAGTTCAAGAAAAAACAAACACCGTACTATTGGTAAAGAGAGAAGGCATAACAGTCCAGGAAAGATTGGTAAGGAAAGAGAAGAAAATGGTCAGAAAGGGAAGCAAAAGAGTAGTCATCGGCATGCTAGGCACAAAGCTCGGCATAGAGCTGATGCACCCTTGAATGTGGTTTCACAAACACCCGTAATCCCAGATTTTCTTTTGTAGCATCAAAGATCACAACTCATTATTTGCCATCAGATACCACGGAGAACTTCATTGTCCCCTGTATTCGATCACTTTGAATGATAAGGTGAGTTCCTTAAAGATTTTACACACTTTGTTGTCCAGTGAGGGCTCGCAATTGTCTTAAATATGTGGAATTGGTTTTCCCATCTTACACGAAATGAATCTCATCAAATTAAATTTGCAAATGTAAGGTTGCTTCGCTCCTGTATGGCAGTAGTGTGGAAGCATTCTTTATGAGCTTTTAACTTCTTGAGTTTCTTTGTCGTTATGTTTATAGTTTGAGGTGCTCTTGCAATCCTTGTTTGTTTTGCTGATGAGGTACTTATTATTATTTATTTTTATGATTGCTTAATTCAGAGAAAGAGGAGGGAGAGAAAGAGAGATAAGACAATAACTGATAAGTTCAAATTTAAATTCTTGCTTTGCTTTCCTGATGAGGCCTAACCCCAAACTTTTTCTTGCCTGTATTGAACTCTAATCTTCGTTTCTCTCCCTTTTATTTTGATCAATTAGTTTGGAAAATGGTTTCAAATAGTTAAACCCAATCACTTGGGGTTAAGGCATGGTTGGATAAAGTTGACTTGGACCCAGTTTGCTGCTTGCTTCTTTTGTCTTTTGTTTTTTTCAGTGGGGTTGTTTACCGCATAGAGTGCATCACATCTAGCCAAAGTCTGGGTTTGAAATCACAGTATGTTTTAACAGAGGGCATAACTAACAGGGATATTCCTGCCTTCAGATGGATGGATGGCGGATCTGGAATTATAGCTTGCTGAGTTTTGTTATGACATAACTTTCAAACTAAACTTGTCCATACTCTTCCGACTTTGTTATAAATGCAGAACATAAATCACTTCAAATACACACCAGCAGAATGGAGACGGCAAATGTCCTCTTACAACAGATACAATGCATAGAATTGAAAATAACAAACGAAAAATGGAGTGAAAGTTTAATCCGGACCCATGTCTCACGGTAGAGTTGAGGAAGGAACTACCATAGAGGTTTGTTTTTGACCAGTATGGATTGCGATATTGCGTCGAATAGGCGCAACAAGTGATTTAGCAGTAGTAGACTTGAATGTTTCCAAGCGTTTGGAAGATCTTTCCATGCTAATTCATCCCCTGTATTCTCGAGAAAGGAAGCAAAATAAAATTTTGTTTCATAGCAAAACAGAGGATAGCTAGGAAAATGCTAAATGTACTTAAAGAAAAACTTACAAAAAATTTACTTCTGCACGTGTGAGTTATTGATATGTTGAAAATCATAAAATTTGAAATTAAAAAGAAAGTTAAGAAAATGAGTTTTGTAAGTAAATATGTAAGTAAAATAAATTATAAGTACATGTAGCACTACTTGGATAGGTAACTGTCGTTTAGAGAGAGAAGAAATTCCTAAAGAGATGCAACCAAGTTAGGTGGCGCTTGGGTACCATGTGTGTCGAATACGGTGCATGAACTATTTTGAAAGGGGATCTGTTTTAGTTACAAAGAAATTTTATAAAAGTAAACTCATAAATTGACGTGATTTGATATGATATATTAGATTGTAAAGTTATTTCTAATGTAAATTAGATATAACGTATCATATGAAATCATGTAAATTAATGAATTTACTTTTATGAAATATCTTTGTAACTCCAATACTTCACGTGTTATGGTAGATCAAAGGTTGGTCTTCCCATTATAACTTGGCACGAAAGTTGATGGTGGGAGTAGGGCAACATATAGTGTTTTATCTCTCTACTCATCCTCCATGCTAATCGAAATTCATTAGACCTACCAGCTTCCATTTCTCATCAACCCACAGGGTCACCACCATTGGAATCCTTTCTGAAAATCTACCTAAAACTCTCGCACATAGTCCCTTTTGCCTCATTTGCAGCACACACGCCTCTGCATGGGTGCATGCGAACCCAAAATGTAGCTATCTTTGGCGTGATCTAAACTATTTTTGCACCACACCATTTCTCTTCACTCTTATCTTTCAGGTTTTTTCAAAGACTTTGGAGTCTGGATTTGTGCTACTCTACCGCCTATACACCACTCTGGAAGACTACTAACATCCCTGCATTTTGGATTTACAGTTTTCAAAGACTAAATGTTAAAAAGAGAAATGATATTTACAGTTTTAGAGTGTGCAAGTCCTACACTCCTTTTGAAAAAAATAAATAAATCTGAAACAGGTGTGAGAAAATTATTCTTTTTTAACAATGGATCCCAATTTTTTTTTTTTTTTTAAAACGAAATGTTCGTGATTTGGACATTCTAAAATTATATCTAACATTACACTTAAAAAAAAAAATACTTCATAGTAATCTAGTAATTAAGGGTGATACTCTATTTTTTTTTTTTTTTTTAGCCAAAGAAACATGAGATCAGTCCAATCTATTTTAAGCCATTTTCTAATTATTGCTTCTTACTTTGTATTATTTTTTAAAAAAATTTTGTTCGGATCTCTCTCTTCTCTCCTGATTTGTATGTATTTTCCTTTATTTTAATATAATTGTTATCTTGTGATGAAAAAAATTAACATAAAAAAAAAAAAAATCACTAGGACGGCAGAAAATTAATATTTTATTTAATTTTTTTTTTTTAACTTTCCGTTGATCTCAAGCTGCCGGAAATAATGCAGAGAAGAAAGACAGCTGTAGTACTTGGAAAAAAGGGTGGCTGGGTGCGTTTAATACTTAGTTTTTACACAATGCAGCAGCCAGCATCTACAAGGCTTAATACTTTTCTACACAAAACTGACCAACAAAATTATATAAATATATAAATATATATTTATATTAAAAGTATTATAAATACCTTTATTTATAATACAAATAGATATAAAAGTATTATACACATAAAATTATATACAAATAAATTTACAAGTTGACATAACTTTATATCTATTTTTTATTAAAAATAATTTTACAACCTAATATATCACGTCAAGTCACATCACTTTATGAGTTTATTTTTATGTAATCCTTTTATCGTTAAAGTATATCTCATTTAGAAAATAATAAACACAATTATTTTTTATAACTATATTTTAAATGATGAATATTTTTATGAAATAACTTATAAATGCAGCATTCCTTAATATAAATATCCGTATTTTAAAACATGATTATATAAATAGTCATAAAAAAGGTCATGGGTGTATCATTACTCTAAGGCTTCGTTTGGATCTCAATTCATCTCAACTAATTATTACAATTTTTTCAAATTTTAATATAAAATATAATAAACAATTCAATTTTTTGAAATCCTAAAATAATAATAATATTAAAAAGTAATATTTTAACAATATTTTATCATCTCAACTCAATTCAATTCAAATCACTTCAACATCCAAACACACTTTAAATATTTTATCCATTTTTCATATATATATATATATATATCACCCAAAAATAAGATTTAATGGCTGTAAAAAGGGGAAAAAAAAAAGGGAGAGCTTCCTTCATGGAAGGGAACATCTTGTTTAAAGGATGAATCTTTATAGCCACTACTCAATTAATAAGTTATAACTGCCCAACTTACTCTTCTCATTTTTTGGTTGACTCTCAATTAATTACATTTTCGTTTCAAAACATATTTTTAAATTAATAAAATAAAATATATATTTTCTCATCCGGGCAGGTGGGTTGAGACGTGGGGCCGCAATTTTTCTGGTAATAAAAACAATAAATATAAAATCAGAAAATTATAAATTACGGTTCGGAAGCACTTGAGTTAGCCGCCGTATAATTAATATATAAAATATTTTATTTTGTTAATATATATATATATATATATAATTTTCAAAATAAACACCTTGTTCTTGTTAAATTACAATATTGTTTATTTTTCTATTAAATGATCATTATTAAATTTAAAGTAATCTTAAAGATCACTTGATCATCAAGCAAGTTGAAAATTTAAAAGTTCAAGAAAATTAATTTTTTCCATATATATATATAATTTATATATATATATATATAGATGAATTCAATATATCAACTAGTATTCACTCTTATATCTCGACTCATATTTATAGTGTTTTTTTTTTTTTTTATAATGTGTGAGGATATTTTTTATAAGATATGGAGTGTGAAATAATGAATAATAGCTGATGTATAAAATTCATATATATATATATATATATACATACTAATTAAAAGGCCAGATAATTAGAATCAAATTATTAACAGAATAAAAAAACAGAATTTAAAATTAACATTTTTTTAAACAGATGCGCCAATTAATATACATCTTTGTGAACTGAGAAGCAGCCTACGGCCCTAAAGCTTTGTGAAGCTCTCTCTCTCTCTCTCTCACGATGAAGAACAAACTAGTACAAAGTTCATCAGCAATTTCACACCCAAAACTACTCTTGATCAATACTCAAATGGCACATCTGCAAAACCTTGTCACCTGTTTTCTTATCTTTTGCTCCGGTTTAGCCCTCGGACTCACTCTCATGAGTTTCTACCTCAGAGATTTCTCCTTCAACCTGAAACTCAACCAACTCCTCCTTCCAATATCTCCTAAAATGTCATCATCTTCTCCTTTCGGCCTCTCATTGAAAACTGCCAACATGAATCTCAGCAGCCGAGTTGGGTTGACAGAGTTTTTGAAACCACCCCATGTTATTATGCACGACATGGAAGACGAAGAGTTGCTTTGGAGGGCTTCGATGGTTCCTAGGATCCTTGAGTTTCCATTCAATCGCACCCCAAAAGTTGCATTCATGTTTTTGACAAAAGGGCCTGTGCTGTTGGCTCCACTCTGGGAGCTGTTCTTTAAAGGAGTACATGAAGGTCTGTATTCTATATATGTGCACCCAAATCCTTCTTTCAATGGAACAGTGCCCCAAGGTTCTGTCTTTCATGGCCGGAGGATCCCGAGCAAGGTCAGTTTATATATATATATATATATCATATTCTTTTTCTGCATGATCTCGGCCTTCTTCTTCTTCTTCCCTCTAGTATTTTATGTGAAACCTACGTATTGTTTGTCTGATGTATTCTAATCATTAAAGAATAATTAGTTTCCATCGATCGATCGACTACAAGAAAGCTGAGTATTGATGAAGAGTTATTTGTGCTGAGAATATATTTATTTTGGCAGAAAATAGTTAATACCAAATAACTTATAATTACGAATAAGCATTTTTTTTTATATATAGCAGGAGGTGAGGAAAACAATCTGGCAATTCATTTTAGTTGCATGACTTAACCAAAATAGAAACATGTACACAAATAACCTCACATTTTCACCTTTCGATTTCCTTTATAATACTAAAAGCTCTTTGAATTTAGTACCCTAAAGGTAGCATTAATCAATTTTACTCACGGCAAGAAAAATGAATATTTGTAATGTATTATTTGGGACGAGAAATAACTATTTGTAATAAAAATAGACTTATCTTGATAGAAAATCACTGGTTACAAATAAATAATTTTTTTGTAATGACGGATGAACATGTGCTTGGGATATATATATGATCAGTAACAAGAATCGTACAAAAATATGGGTGCATACGTGTTAGTACTCATGAACAGCTAGCATATAATATATATGGAGCAACAAGGCCAGACATTGATTTTTAGGTTAATTCATGTGTATTGGTGTAATTAAGGGGCAATTCTTAGTTACAAACAATGTTAGCAGGCATTATTTTTGTCATTTCTTTTAAATTGCCACAAGAGTGCAAATTAAGCTTTTCATAAAAGAGAAAATACAGGTTTTTTTTTTTTTTTAATTCTTTGGATGTTGACATCAAGTAATAGGTGCATGTGCCCGGCCATTACATCATGAATTTGAAAATTCATGGGCTTAATCTTATATATACAGCAAGCATATGTGACACTACTGCAGATCATGTGTATATTTCTATGTAGTTGACATATATACTTAACCATATATTATATTTTTCTATGTATGAGATCATGTGAGAAAGTAACATATATATCCTCCCATCAAGTTTAATATTGATATTCCTTAATTCTCTGCATTTAATATTCAAGTTTTGTTTGGAACCTATATATATGTACATTTTAAAGTGAAATTGAGAGGATTGATCGAGTTTATTCTAATCGATAATCGATTATCCGAATCCGTAAGTTGGTCATGAGTTGGTCATTTTGCCTTTATGATTATTCTGTGATAGCTATATGTTTAATTCATTCATTACTTGGATTCTACTCCTTTTGCAGTTGGAAAGGAAAATTTCCTTCATCCTCATAATTCCTAATATTCCAGCTTGTCTTTCTGCTTTCAAAATTAACCAACTTTTCTAGATTCTTTTCTTCCTTCTGTCTCTCATCATGTGCCACAAATTAAAGTTCTGTTCAGCAGTGAGACTTTGTAAGGTATATATATATAGCAAGTTTCTTACCCCCCAAAAAAATTAAAAAAAAAAAAAAAACAGAAAATTCCTTATAAAGGGATTATACAAAAGTAAACCTATAAACTTATGTGATTTGATATAGTACGTCAGATTGTAAAATTATTTTTATTATAAATTAGATTTAACGGATTCTATAAAGTCACGTCAGTTTATAGATTTACTTTGTGTCTATAGCAATTTTCTTACCATTAATGTCTAATTTCAATTATTTAGGCCGTGAGATGGGGAGAGTTTAACATGTTGGAGGCGGAGCGCCGCTTGCTCGCCAATGCGCTTCTCGACATGTCGAACCAACGCTTCGTGCTTCTCTCGGAATCGTGTATTCCTCTGTTTAATTTCTCGACGATATACAACTATCTCATAGGCTCGAAAACAACCTTCGTGGAGGCCTATGATTTACGGGGCCCGGTGGGGCAAGGCCGATATAGCCCTAAAATGAGTCCCACGATTACGCTCAAGCAATGGCGGAAAGGCGCCCAATGGTTTGAGATGGACCGTGAGCTTGCCATTGAAGTAATTTCAGATAAAAGGTATTTCCCAATATTTGGAAGACATTGCAAGAACGCTTGTTATTCGGATGAGCATTACTTGCCCACATTTGTTAGCATCCATTTTTGGAAGAGGAACTCAAATAGAACTTTGACTTGGGTTGACTGGTCAAAGGGTGGACCCCACCCAACAAGGTTTCTAAGAACAGATGTGACCATTGATTTTTTGGAGAGGTTAAGGAATGGTAGCCAATGTGAGTACAATGGGCGGAAGAGAACCAATATCTGCCATTTGTTTGCAAGGAAGTTCACTCTTCATGCTTTGGATAGGCTGTTGAGATTTGCTCCAAAGCTTATGCAATTCAATTCAATTGATGATTTGCATAGATAGATAGGATGGTCTTTGAACATTCATCATCCAATACACATAGACATATATAGTCAGTTTAATTTTGAAAAATGCTACTTTGCCCACTTAACTTGTCCCCTCATTTTGACACATCATGTATTTTAATTTTTTTTACTTAATAGTTAAGGAAGTGACTATTAATGTATTGATATTGAAAAAAAAATTGAAAGGGCCAATTTGGCCTTGCAGTCACTTGGAGCAGGCTATTTTGAGCAACAGAGTAGCACCGCTCTTTAATTTTAGGGCACAAAAAGAAGTGGCTTTAATGTTTGTAATCTTTTACACAACTTTACATGTTTAGATCATGATTTAACTAGGTTAATAATTGTGCATACAAACAATAAAAGGAATTTTCATAGATAAGATTTCTCTAGATATCTAACGAAATTGGATAGAAACAATATTTTATTCAACTTTTAATTTTAATCTCAACTCATCTCATCTCATATACGAAAACAAGCGGACCTAAATGTTTGTGAAGGGTCCACACGGCTGGAAAATCTTATATAACGAGTTTTTATGAGCATTATTCAAGAGTCTATGTCTTTAATTGCTATGTATATGTTTACAAGCTAGAGTTAATAAAAAAAGAAGTCATGCTGTACATGAACTTGTCTATGCATGGTAGAATGAGACAGAGTCTATAATATATGATCAATAGACTGATGCGAGCTAGAGTTATCAAATATACAGAGACTTGCCTTGGAAAATCAATTAATGACATCTCCAACTTGTAATCAAGTTATCAAATTTCCATAATCGGCAATAGTATGACTTTCAAATATGTCCGCTTATATATTTTTATTTTTTTAATTTTTTTTAAAATCTTTTTCAAGAAGTGACTAATAGTAAATTTATATATTTTTTAAGGATGTTTGAAAAATAGTTAAAAGAAAAAAACTATTTGCACTGATATGTATTTGGGATGTATATTTGATGTGAACCCTAGCTAACATTTTCCTTAAGATAATAGTGAAGATAGATCTCATCTTAATTAATCAGTGATCCAAGGGTCAACTTCTGTCCAAATATTTATTACTTCCTTGGGCCTTTTTCTGCATCAAGAGAGAGTGCTACATGAATTGGGGCCAAGGCTACATTAGTGCCCACTCAATGACAATACTTCATGTACCATACACTTTGTCATGATTATTTTTTTTATTTTGGCTCATTGAGTGCTGTCATCATCAAACAATGAGTTGCTGTCTTCCTTGTTTTAGTAAGGGCTTTTTAATTTAGATTTACTAATTTTATCCCTTTTAAAAGTTTAGATAGACTACTTAAGTTTGTATCAATACCAAAAAAAATATATATATATATATATTTTAGTCACAAAAAGATATTATAAAAATAAATTTTCAAACTGATTTGACTTGATGTAGTACATTAAATTGTAAATTTATTTTTATTATAAAATAAATCTACGTATCATATGGAGTTATATTAGTTTGTAAATTTATTTTTATGAGATGATTTCTTTATAATTGTAGCACTTCTCTTACATGTCACGATTCTCTTTTTAGTATTTTAAGGTGATTAATTATAAGGTTTTCCATATTAGAAGAGAAGAATCTCATTTCTGAATTAATTAGTTGACGACAATATCATAAACAGGCCATGAAAACATATTTGGGAAGCGAAAACCATATTAAAAGATGATGGAATTAAATATGGATGATTTAGCCCAAATTAAATAAGCCCAAATTAAAGATGATCTAATGACGACAGGTTTTGCATGCACATAACAACCGATTTAAAAGAATCCTTACGAGTACAAAAAGAAAAGAGTTATTCTCTCTTTTAAGTCGGTGTACAGAGTATATTATTCATATTATTTAAATTATAAGATTTAAATTTTAAATTTTATCTTTTAAATCAAATAATATCAGTATAGTATTTTAGTATTAGGTGTGATCTATAGTATACAGGCGTGAGAATAGAATTTCTAAAAAAAAAAAAAAAAAATACATGGAGGGCAGAACTCTTTGGTGTTTGTGGATTTGGTTGGATAAAAGATCATGAACTGAATTTTCAGGTAATTAATAATCTTCACACTAAATCCATTGTCTTCTTCCTAGTAAATCCATTCCGACAACTAATGATTCTTGGAAAATACAAAAGACAGAGACATTTTGTGGTCTCTATCTTTGGAAGTTTCACTCCATACTTCTCCAATCTATATTTTATTATTACTTCTTGAACGCGGGTGGGTCTGTTTTCTGAGCTTAACCGTGTGTTAGAATGCTTTGTGTGTGCGCGCGCACGCGTATATATATATATATATATATATATATATATGAATATTAAACAATGGTGAATAGGGTTTATATTATATGCACATTGAAACTCACCCTTTTGGTCCCCCTTTTGTAGGGTCATCTTGGTCCTCGAGAACGCGACGCATGCGAGGTCTAGTCCCCAATCTTATAATGATAATCATGAGTATGCCAATATTCCCACTATATTATGAATTGTCTGTGAATAATACATGTGGCCGATACCAAACATCAAATATAGAGATATCTATAAGAAAACTACTTATTTGCGATTAGTTAATTCTAACAAAATGAGTACTATTTGTAACTAATTTTAGTTACAAATAGTCTTTTAATTACAATAAATTAGTCACAAAAGTCCATTTTTCTTGTACATGATATAGTTACAAAGAAATTATATATACAAAAAGAATCTCACAAATTGATGTGGTTTCATGTGATTCGTTAGATCTACTAATTTATGATAAAAGTAACTTTACAATCTGATGAATTATATCAAGTAATGTTAGTTTGTGAGATCACTTTTGTGTAATTTCTTTGTGACTAAAGTATTTCTCTTAAATATAATGAGATCTACATATATATTAATTGTATCTATTAGATTGAGATTTCCTACATTTTTTTTATCCGAAACAGTACCTTCTACATGCTCTGTCTATCTCTCTTTGAGTTGTAGTACTAGCTGGTATTTAGATGTAGAAATTATAAGAAATCTCGATCCAATTTTGCTGAGAATATGAGTGGAAACTACTTCCAAATGTTCATTCGTTTGCAGCTTGCTTAAATATATATACATATGATATTCTTGTTTGTTTTGGTCATTTTCAGCGAAACATATATGCACTTTGTCAAAAACATCAATATCATCATGTACTCTCATTTTCTGCGCGCGCTTCCTAGCAAGGACGTATACGTATCTAACTTCATGCCTCGTATGTACTTTTCTTCTTCGTTTGAAAGTCTGGTAGAATTTCACGATTAATGTGAAATTCATGAGCAGGTTCGAGCTAGCTAGTTAGGGTACTGCCAAGATTATCATCACCATGCAATATGAGACTGCATGCAAAAGCGTACGTACGTACGTGCATATATACCTTAGCTTATTATAAGAAAATTATTTATTTGTGATTAATTAATTTTTATAAAAATAATTATTTCTTTTAAAGTGAGTGTTTTCATTACAAATAATTATTCTCCTCGCAAATAATTCATCACAAATATTATTTTTCTTGTAATGGTTTGATCTCAAAAACCAATTAACCAATTACCCATCTATTTTTACTAACTGCGCGCATACATATATATTTTTTAGTTATTTAAAAATACGTACCAACAAGGTGTAACAAAAAATTAAGAGCTAGCCTAGGTAGCTATTGGATGTATATATTTTCAAAGAAAATCATGTAGACGATAATTTCTCACTTACCCAAGAATTAAGCCACCGAGTAAAAAAATGATTATATCTGATGAAAAGTAACATATATTATAAGAAAAACGCTTATTTGTAGTCAGTTGTTTGCTACAAAAATGACAATTTCCTACCATAATAAATCCGGCCATTTTCATTGCAAATAAAATAATACTTATTCTCATTATAAATAAGTCATCACAAATAATTATTTAGTTTGTTTACTATAATATTTAATTAGAAGATAAAACAGAGTCATCACCATCAAGGGTCTTCGAGCTCAATCAATACATGATGTGCAAAAAGGCTAGCTAATATTATTAATATTCTCCGTTTCAAGTACATGAAGATCAGAAATATGAAATAAATTTAGGTATATATACACATGAATTACTCTCCTTTCAATGTTCTCTTAATTAGTTAACATGCAATTGACTCATCAATGTCGTTTTTGGACTTAATTGGTTGGCTGATTTTTCAAGTAATCATGATCTTCAAATTAAGTCCATCACTTTCTACGATCTAGAAGCTGTGTCCATTTCCACAACTACGTCTGATTCATGGAAAATACAACAGAAAACGACATTAATTTGTAGGGACATCGATCTGATTCATATAATAATTTGGAAATTTCTCTCCATGTTTCTTAACCGCGTAAGCAACCGTGTTAGGGTTTATGCACCAATTAATGGAAAACTCTCCGGCCTTTTGGTCTGGCCCTTTTGTCCTTTTGAGTTTTGAATCCAAAGCATTAATTTATATATAGATCCGGCTGATCTTCATGGTCCCCGATCGAACAACGCGGCACAATGTGCAGTAGTCTGCAGTATCTCCGCTAGCTGGTGCAAATTAGTGGGACATATATATTACTCTGTAGTCACGACCCACCATTAACAATGCCTCGGGAGTCGTGGCCTAAGGAGAATTGATTGCAGTAGTAGTCTTGCAAATAAAATGAAATGTGTAGTTGGAAAATGTTGTGTATAAATCATTTGTGACAAAGCCACCGACAAATGAAAAGGAAGTGGACCAGGGTAGGGGTACCGGTACGCAGTTACATGGATCTTAGCACCTCATTGATTAATTTCGCTGCATATGGATCTGCACGCGTTTCACTGATTTATTTGATCGATCCCACATGATTGGCAAGACACTGATACGTAGATGTTAATGCATGTTTTGTTGAGAATATGCATGGAAACTGTGCTTTGAAATGTTCGTTCTTTCGTTTATTTGCAAGTCACACTTTATTTTCTCCTGTTTCTTAAGCCTTTAAAATATACATATATAAGATCTTTGTTTGATCTGTTGGGTCTTTTTCAGGGAAGCAGATGTAGCACTTTGTTGAAAAGTATCAGCTCTATCAATATCAACCTCCTTTCTGCCAACATGCGGCCTAGCCTGTCTCGTACGTACCTTTCCTTCTCGTTTGAAAGTCTGGCAAAATTTCATGGATTTGTGAAATTCATGAGCAGGTTCTTGCGGACAAGATTATTATCATAAGAAATGTTTGAGTTCTAAAAATATAATATGGCATTTGCTGTCAATTACTCGGAAAAAACACTTATTAATTCCACATTTGAGATTAATTATTAGCTTCTGATCCTTTTACTCGTTTTTACTTCCTAATAAACTCTATTCCGACAACTACTACTGACAGTCTGATTCATGGAAAATACAACAGAAAACGACATTTTTTTGTGGGGGTACTATGATCCATATTGTTGGAAGTTTCTCTCCATCCTTTTCCACTCGGCCATGATGATGTTTTGATAAACCGTGTTACCTTTGTTCTGCATGCAGCTAGCTAGCTTTTGGTCCATGAGATCGAGAACACGCGCGGCGCAATATGAATATGCATGTCATGTGCAGTGAAAACTGCAAAACTGGAATTACTACTGATCCAAACTCATGCCCTTAGTTATGATCATGATGATGAGACTTGAGAGTACTTAAGCCCTCCAAAAATCAAAAACTAAGTAATTAAGTGGATATCATTATAAATTAATTAATTTTCCTGTACATGATCGATGATCTGCACACGGTAATTCGTTGCTTTTGAGAATGCATGTGCGTGGAAACTGCTTCGAAATGTTCTTTCGTTTGCAGTCTGGGGGGCAGCGCGCGCTAGCTGCAGATCATCGAACTGATCTATTCACACTTTGTTTTAAATTAATTCTGGTTGCTTTATTAATATATAGATATTAGTAGGATCTTGTTTCTGTTGTAACTGTTGTTTGGATTTTTATCTTTTTTTCCAACTAAATAGATTTCGTAAAATGCGTGACTTGATGTGGTACGTTAAATTATAAAATTATTTTTATTATAAAATAAATTTAATATATCTTATGAAATCATATAAATTTGTAGGCTTACTTTAATATAATCTATTTATAGTTGTAGCACAATTCTCATTATAAAAAGACAAGTGTCATGTATACACAATTAATTTTTTTAGAAATTATATATAGACAACTATAGATAAGCCGCAATCTAGTGAGGTTTCTTTAATTGGAAATATCATGAGTTCTTATAGCATATATCAATGATCCGTAGAAGATCTACCCCGATATAATTTCCGATAAAGGCAAATTGCTTTAAAGCTTCGATCGGATCATAATTGGCCGATCGATAGCATAACTCCAAGCTTGACTACGTTAATTTTAAATTATGAACTATATATTGCTTCGTCTACGTACACAGAAATTTTAAACAAGAAAGTTTATACATTGATAAAAATAAATTTACAAATTGATATGGCTTCAAATCACGATACGTCGTTATATCTACTTTATAATATTATAAGTAACTTCGGACCACATGAATCTAGATCACTTTGTAGATTTATTGTTGTAGAATTTTTTTATAGTTAAAGCATTAATTTAGAATATTCCTAGCCAGAAAGATCAAAGAATTTACGATCGACGTCCACGCGCGCATGCAGCATATGAATGGAATTATCAAGTGGTCGAGCTGGTTGAGAACTTTCAACGTATGTAATTAGACAGAAATCTCCCAGCCATCTGCAGCAAATTTGAAGATCAACATCAAAATATATATTGAGAAAGAATTAAATTTGGAATTATGTGAAAAGAAGATCGATCATGACAGCCGGTAATGGCAGTTAGAGAAATTATAAGTACAGCAAAGGAGCTTTTGGCATTATTTCTGTTAAGTGAAATTAATTACCTAAATATATAATGTTGACATAATAACGTTAAGATCTATAAGGACAGTATCAATGTATTTTCTAAACATAAAAAACTAAGTTAAGAATTATTTTAGTTCATAAATAAAATTGAATTCTAATAAGTACGTAATACATCATGATAGATCACATCATGATCAGGCTAATTAAATAAACATATCTTTGAAACCCCACTTAAATAAATTAATATATATATATATATATAATAATAGCTTTATAACTTAATTAATGTAAATAGTTGAAAACAAAGGGTTGGTGAGTTTTGAAATTCCACAAATATTATCATGAGATCCTTCCGAGAACCTGAAGTACTCCTTGACAATTGTACGCTAGCTTCTACTTCTTTCCATGACCTTATTCACATAAACAAATCAACATACATGTATATATATATATATATATATATATATATATATGCATAAATAATTACTGTATGTATACAAAAAAAAATTATATAAAAATAAATTTATAAACTGACGTGACTTCGTGCAATCAATTAGATCTAATACTTTACGATAAAAATAATTTTACAATCTAGTTAACTTGACAATCTAACATACTACATCAAGTAATCACGTCATTTTATAAATTTATATTTGTAGAATTGGCCAAACTATTTCTCATGTGTGTACATAATATTATATATATATATATACACGTACATATCACACTGATCATAGGTACACATGTATACAGTATGCTGGTAGGATGAGTGTACAACGCCCAGGATGAATCTAAGCCGTTGGATGACTGAGATGATCAGTAGGCCCCACGAAACCAAAGGAAGAGAGAGAGAGAGAAGTTGACTTTGGAGAAGGTTGACGTCAAGGTCATGACTGCGTGCCATTCTTACCCAGCTGCTTCCTCCATGATTCCATGAAGCTTCTTTCTTTTTTCACTTTTTTTCGCTATATATCAATATTTATTTATTGAAGTACTCATCTTCTGAGTACTCCACCCATCTTATACATATATATATATATAGAGAGAGAGAGCTATGCCCTTCTCCCCAGGCTGATCAAACTCATCAAACCCTTCAACATCTCTCTCTGTGATTGTTTTTGGAGTTAAGTTCGAAGAAAATGGCGGCGAAACGCTTTTTTAATGAATCCGAATCGTCCAAGGAAGATCATCAGCAAGCTGCAGCTGGCGAGAAAAGGAAGAAACCCAGATATTCTTTTGCTTCGTATGTATATTCATGTGGCTTTTCTTACCTACAATTTGCATTTTTCCCGTTCTGATTAGTAGTAGTTTAGCCGCAGAGAAAGTTGTTTCTTAGTTATGTTACAAATTAAGCTGCAAGGGAAACGTCGTCTAACGTTTATGATCTTTGACAGTGTTATTGGAGAAGTGGTAATGGTGAATTCCTTGCAGAACCTTTTCTCAAACAGCTTGGAACCTTTGCTTAGAAGAGTGGTATGTGATCATGATCTTAGCTAATTATGTGTTGTCATGCTGATTACTCGAGCCGTAATGTATCAGTGAGAATATTGTTGATATTATAGGAACCTTTGGATATAAAAATTAATGAAACTGTGAATGATGTATCCCCTCAAATTCAGGTGATGAGAGTTTCAAGTGAGAGAGATGTATGAACATGTGAAGTAGTACTTGCTTTGTTGAGCATTTGATGATGCTCAAAAAATCGATATAAACGAATGACGTTGTGAGACCTACTTCCTTCATGTGTTCATCTCTTTTTACTTGAGTCCCTAAATTTTGGGTAAAAACTACATGAGATATTGATTTTTTTCCATATTTTAGATAATGTTGTCATGGACAACTCGAAGTCCTAATCATGAATGACAATAAGTTTTGTGGGGGAAAAACCATACTTTTTAAGTATTAATTGGCAGCCTTTTGTGAAGTTATTCGTGCGAAATTTTACTCAATTAATGCATGCACTTAATTTTCAGGTGAAAGAAGAGGTGGAGAATGGTCTAAAACGATGTTCCCAATTATCTATAACCAGATCACCTTCATTGAGAATCCAAGCTGCACCGGAGCCATCAAGTCTCCGACTGATTTTCAGTAAGAATCTTTCACTCCCCATATTCACTGGAAGCAAGATTGTGGACATTGAAAACAACCCACTTCAAGTCCTCCTCGTAGACACAAGTGTTGCCGGTACTGATCGAATGAGTCTTGTGAGTTTTGCTCACCCAATCAAAATAGAAATTGTTGTTCTCGACGGTGACTTTCCTCTTGGTGATTGTGATGCTTGGACTGCTGAAGAATACGATAGCAAAATCGTAAAGGAGAGAACTGGCAAGAGGCCATTGCTTGCCGGAGAGGTAACAATCACCATGAGGGAAGGTGTCGCTACTATTGCTGGAGATATAGAGTTCACAGACAACTCAAGTTGGATCCGGAGCCGGAAATTCAGGATCGGTGCAAAAGTTTCTCCAGGAAGCAACCATCAAGGTGCTAGAATTTATGAAGCCATGACTGAAGCCTTTGTCGTCAAAGATCACCGTGGAGAATGTAAGTTTCTTAATTATTGTTTATTTCTTACAATACTTTTAGTTCAGGACATGAAAATATCTCTTCAAGTTTTTATAAAATGAGAGACAGATAGACACATGAAATTATACTGAGTTCTACAATAATTAATATTGTTCTGTATAAAATTTTTTGACATTAAACGCTAAAATCAATATAATTTTGTTTGAAAAGATTGGATAGTAACATAATATGCTTATCTAGTACTAGTAGAAAATTGCTTATTTGTGACCAATTATTTTTAACGAAAATGATTATTTATTGTCAAAATGAGTCTGTTTTTATTATAAATAGTCGTTATCGTCGCAAATAACCTGTCACAAATGTTTATTTTTCTTATAGTTAATTATATATATATATATAGTGACCTTAGTTATTCCCTGTTAATCATCTTGAAGTCTAATGGCAGATTAGGGAACTTGAATGATCTTGACCATTATTGTATCAACTAGTTTTTGTATATGATTCCCTTTAATTTGTTCATTTATATGATTACAACTTCATGATTGGAGTACTGTCGTTAAGAAGGTCCGGTCCCACATATAATAAAATAGAAAAGACATGACTTCGATCCATTGGTTTTCCATGCATTTAAAAGTCACCAATTAGCTGTATATATGATAATGATAATGATAATGGACATTGGAACATTTCCCTTTCACTCCTCCAAACCAAACAAGGACTTTTAGGGTGAGTTTGGTTACCAAACTCATCTCAACTCATCGTTATAATTTTTTTAAATTTCAATATAAAATATAATAAACAATTCAACTTTTTTAAATTCTAAAATAATAATAATATTAAAAAATAATATTCTAACAATATTTTATCATCTCAACTCAATTCAACTCAACTCACTTCAATATCCAAACACAACCTTAGTCAATTTAAAGCCAATAGTTTTGCCTCTAATACTTCCAAATTATATATTTGTCGGGAAAGATCGATGCTCGACATATGGTTCCAAGTCCCATTAATCGCCCAAGTTTTGCAATGTTTCAAACCATTAATACATTTAGGGGAGAGGTTTCGAACTCCAAACCTCCATTTTAGAAGTTGGGATTATGCGAATCAGATCATATAACTTTGACAAACCATAAGATATATAAGACACCATATGTTGTTGATCAATCACAGCCATCCGATGCAAAGAAACCTTGCCTTGTCATTTATTTTATTCTTGTCATTAATTTCATTTCTTTACACGTTTGGCCGGCAGTCTGTACGTGATGTTTGGTAACATTAGTTAATTAACTTAGATCCCTTTTTTTTGTCTTATTTATAACATCGATCATTGTATATATATTTTTTAAGTGATTATCTTATAAAACCATTTAAAATGTGTCACATCATGAGTAAGATCAGTGAATAAAGATATATAATAAGATAATTTAGAATGAATAGACATAAAATAATATAAAGGCATGAACTGATCATCATGAAATTTTAATCTGTTTTGAAGTGTACAAGAAGCATCATCCACCAATGTTGAACGATGAAGTTTGGCGCCTACAGAAGATTGGGAAAGAGGGAGCTTTCCATAAGAAGCTGCAATCTGAGGGCATTAACAGTGTACAAGACTTCCTGAAATTGTCTGTTGTCGACCCCCAAAAACTTAGAACCGTATGTTTCTTATTTATCCTAAATTAAATCGAAATTAATTAGAAGTATATTTAAATAAAACCTTCGTGCTCTTCCAAATTATAATGGAAAAATATTGTTTTGGCAACAGATTTTAGGTGCTGGAATGTCTGATAAAATGTGGGACGCAACAATAAAGCATGCTAGGACATGCGTTTTGGGCAACAAATTGTACCTTCTAAAGGGAAATAACCTTGCCATCTTCTTGAATCCTGTATGCCAACTCGTTAAGGCTGAAATTGATGGGCATCTATACCACACTAGGGATTTGAACAACCTCAACAGGGTATGCATGCATGATCGATTTATTTATGATCTATTTCATTTATATATGGTTTATCATTTTTTCCAAGTCTTTTGTTTAGCAAGCTATCATCATCATCATCATCATCATCATGTTCATGCATGCATGCAAATCTCAAATAGTGGCTAGCTTTCTTATTAATGGTCTAAAATCAATGTGTGTTGTTGTTAATGTTGTTGGTATTTGCAGACCTATATTGAGAACTTGACAAGGGTGGCATATGAAAATTGGAGTTCCTTGCAAGAGGTTGAAGAGACTACTGCTGATTTAGTACTAACACAAGGTATATATTCAATTGTCTTTACAAGTATATGCATTGTTCTCTTTAATTGAGCAATACTATTCTTTATCCTAAATTTTGTTATCCTTAATCACACTTACTTATATGACACAATTTGAGTGATTTCACGTGTAAATCACTTAAAATGTGTGATTCGAGATGACAAAATATAAGATGAAGAATGCATAGTATCTCTCTAATAACAAACAAATGAAAAATTATATACAGGTGAAACGATCGAGCAATATCCCAACCATCAAGGACTAATGAAATCAATAGTTCACCAAGATGTGGGATATAACTTCCTTGCCGAAAGAGTACCTGTTGATCATCCTGTGGTGTATGGGTTAGGCAGTGGATCATCAGTACATGAGAGTGGGTGTAGTCATGACTGGGTAATAAACTATAACACGCCAATTGATCAAAATGGCATGATCAACTATAGCATCTCAGAATCCTCATCAGATGGAGAAGTAATGCACCCAAAGTCTTTCCTCAGTGACTGTTGAAGATATATATAGATAGCTTATATGCATAGATCTCAGGTGCATGTATGTGTGTATAAAATATATACATATATAGCCAATATATATATATATATATATATACACACCACCCAATAATGAGGTGTGATCATGTTGTTAATTAATTAGTGTAGGTGCAAAGGAAACCCCCAAAAATGCATGCAATCCATGCCTAATGCATTGTTATAGTTTAGTAATTAATCAAGTGCAGGTTCTGTAAATTTATTAATATCTATATATATTAGTGATTTGTCAAATCAATTTGGAAAGGAAGCAATGTAACCAAAATTTATCCATTCTTTTTCAGATATTTTTTTTTATTTAGTGTTTAGCCGTTAATCTTAATATTATATATATATATATAGAGAGAGAGAGAGAGAGAGAGAGAGAGAGAGAGGGGGGGGCTTTCTTAGGTCATAAGGCGAGCCCATCCCAAGTTTAAAGGTCAGTCTAATTTGGGCTTTGCTTGTTTCCTTGTTTGTCCAGTTGCGGCGGTACACTATACAATTATTTAATTTCCTCAAACTACGGAGTTTGGAAAATGGCAGATTTTATAAAAACAAATTTTAATATGCTACGTGAATTTACTTTATAATAAAAATAATTTTATAATTTAATATATTATATCAAATTAAATCAATTTATAAATTTACTTTACGAGATAACTTTGTGGGTTGAGCACTTCCCTTATCTTTAAAGCACATGAAGAGTATCATTATTATTCACATAAAAATAAAGGAAGTGTTTTGAAGAGGCATAGACATAATTTGTAGATCCCCATAATATTAAATATTGTCTATAAATAATGTGATTCCATCACTAAATAGAGTAGTGGTGTATATATTGTATCTATATCTTTTCCACTCATAAAAATTTGAGTTAAAAAACTTGTAGAGAATCCCGATTTCTGATTTGAGGATTAAGAGCATTGGCATTGGTCTAACCAAATGTTAGTGAATTGCAAATTATGACTAGTTTTACATTAAAAACCCTATAATGAGCTATCTAAAAAATAAAAAGTTAGATTTTGAGTTACAGTGAATGGAAGGCAAAAGTCATATTTGGCGTCTACTATTTGGGAGCCAAAAGTATATTTTATTAATTAAAATCATTAATTGCTTCTCTGTTTTTGTTACGCGTAATTCATTTTTAGTCCCTCTCTCACTTAAAAATTAAATTATTAATTAAAATATGATTAGTATAATTGTAAAATATAAAAAAAAAAATTTGAAAAAAATTTATTATTATTAAAAAATAATATTTTATTATTATTTTAACTAATAGACAGATAATCCAACGTGATAATCTCTCTTGAATGGCAAAAGCCCACTGAAAACGAGATTTTTTAAGTACATTTTTAAAAAAAAAATATATATATATAAAAGAGAGGGTATCAACTTCATTGTCCCTTATTATTCTACACAAACTTCATTGTCCCGTATCTTGGGCTGAATCTCAATTGTTTGATACATAATAAGAGGTGATCCAGGTTCTTGTGGACTAGAATGCTACAGATTCAAGAAAAATGGCTCATAATTTATTAATTAGTGTACAATCGAAATAATAAAACAAAATAGGATATTTTCTATTGGCACGCTTCTCTTGGTTAGCAGAAAAGAATAAATCAATCTACTTGCGAAAACATGGACCCAAATAAACCCATGACAGCTCTTACATAATATATATATATATATACACACATCTCTTACCCTCAATCAAGATATCATTTTTTAGCAGATTTACTTGTGCAGAACCATTTTTTTTTTCCTGAAAAATGGAGTGTAATTTAAGTACTGCGAGTTGATCCTGAAGAGGTGCTAATCCAATTCAGAGCAGAATCTGGAGAAACTGGCAGTGAGTGTTGCCTCTTCAACAACACAATTTCATCATCTGCAGATATATCTAACTGATTTTCCACCTTGTCATGTTTACTGCAATCCTTATTTTGTATCTCTTTTAGTGTTTCCAGCAACTTTGCCATGGATGGTCTCATTTCCTTGGCATGTTGCAGACACTGAAATGCCAACTCCGCCACAGCTAATATCATTCTCCTTACACTGTAATCTGATTCAAACCCAAGAGATGGATCGACAATCTCGTGTAATGTGTGGTTTTGGATCTTGTTGATAGCCATGTTTGACAGATTGATTTCCTCTCGATGTCGTGTGATGTCAACTGCAGGCATGGATGAAATAAGCTCAATCAAGACCACCCCGAAGCTAAATACATCACTCTTGTCGGTAAGCCGGTAGCATTCGTTGTACTCTGGGTCGACATATCCAGGAGTCCCTTGTGGAGCAGTAGAAACATGGGTGGCATGCGTTGGAAAGAGACGAGACAGCCCAAAATCTGCAACTTTGACACAAAAATTGTTGTCGAGGAGAATATTGTTTGTTTTTACGTCACGGTGGATGATGTCAGATGCATGTAGATATACCAAAGCGCTTGCAGTCTCTATGGCGATGTTCATTCGTGTAGACCAGGGCAGTGCACCAGGCTTTGCGCGTTCGCCGTGAAGATGATCGGCGACGGTGCCATTGGGAATGTATTCATAGACAAGCACGAGTTCACGGCTGCGGTGAGAGGTGCAGCCGTAAAGGGAGACGAGATTTTGGTGATGTAGGCGAGTAAGGATGACAACTTCGTTCATGAATTGCTCAGCTCTCTTCCAGTTGTTTTCATACAAACGCTTGACTGCAACAGCACGCCCATCTCGAAGCTTGCCTACTCAAAACAACGCCAAATCAGTGCATAAAAACATAATTTATTGCGGAACTTCATAATAAAAATTAAAACGCGATGTTTTATGTTAATTGATGTGACTTACTTGTAGGTCAGTAAGTGTTTAGTGTGTTAATGAACGATGCTTGCAAATAGATTGTTTAGCGAGGGAGGGAGGGTGTCTTACCATAGTATACGGTACCAAATCCACCATCTCCGAGTTCTTTGTCTGAATCAAAATTGTTGGTGGCTTCCTCAAGCTCAGTGTAGCTAAAGAGATGAACTCCAAAGTAGGTACTTACCATCTCAGAATCTACTGTTGAAGATGGATAAGAAGAGGCGTTTGGAGATCTCAAGGATGAGGGCACATATTTCTTCTTTTTGTGTTGTTGATAGATACAGAAGATTATACACATTATAACCACGGTTACAGCAGCTGTGCCAGCACCTGGATAAAAAGGGGGAGTGCCAGCAAGCTCAGGTTGATGACCAAAATGCAGAAATGCTGTCATACACTACATAAGGGAGAACAAGTAAAGGATGAAAATGGATGCATGCATTACCTATACCAGCCTTCAGCCCCCAATCCTTTTTCTGATCTGCAACAGTAAACGATGAAATCAGTATAGCACCCGAATTCTTGAAAGGAAAGAAGCATAAAGCAAAGAAGGAAGATGAGTTGTAAGGTCAAAAGTAGCAGAGGCATCAACTATAAGATAGGTAGAATATATTTTCTACTAAATGTGAAAGAGGAAAAAGATGGGGTGGGATGGGTTGGAAGAAAGGCTGACGAAAATGGGAAAAGGAGAAACCAGTCAAACCCAAAACTCACCATTTTCTGTGCTAAAAATTATGTTTTCCAAAGAAACTTTGTTCGGTTACCAAAGATACGGGTATAAAGAGTATGAATGCAGAATATCAGCTCATTTACCAACTATTCAATTTATTGAACGCTCGAGAAACAGGAAGACTCTACTTAAACTTCCTCAAGAGGTCTCTGTTTTTTTCCATTATAGCTTAATATCTGCCTTGCATCATTATGATTTCTCACCCCTCTAAGTCATACTAATTCTTATTTCAAACATTGACTTTGAAACTGGAGACAGGTAGGACTAGACATCTAGAAGTCATTAGAAATAGTTGCCCACAAAGAAAAATAAATGCTTTTGTTCTTAGTCATCGACTTAATGGTGCATTTAGTCTCCCAAAGCTAAAATGTTTAATTTTCTCGGAAGTGATTTGATTTCCACTCTTTTGACTTGACTGAATGTAGATTAGACAGAAAACTAAACGATTTTTCTGGAAGATGAAGAAGACTCTGTAGAATCAATGTAATGCCAAACCAATCAGACATTCCAACATCAAGGTAATTATGTCATTTTCTAGTCACAAACAGCAAGAAACCCATCTTTAGAATTTCAGTATGATTCATTTCCAACAAGCCTGTGAAGTTGACATTTTATTTGGGTCATTGCCACAAGTAAGAGGTAGGCAGGCTTGAAATTTTATGTCGAGGGATGTGAGTGATAGACTAAAAGTGGTGAAGATGAAAAAATGCATATATGAGAAGGATTTTAGTACATAAAGAAAGTTTTGGAGGTCCATTTGTGGTGGAAGGAAGGAAGAAGCAAAGGAGAATAGAGAAAAGGAAGGAAGCATTTGGATGAAAATTCCATGTTTTCCCTTTTGCTTTTGTTTTTGGTTTATGATTGAATTTGAAACGGATGGAAAAGACAAAACAAAGCTTCAAGCATCAGCAAAAAAGATATGCACCTTCAACAGCTCCCTAAAAGATCCTCACCCAATGTTACATTTAAAGACTAAAAGAACTATTGCTATTTTACTATATAATTTGTCTTTTTTTTTTAATGTCTCAGTCAATTTCACATCATTCTTACCAAAAGAAATCTGAATCTGTTTCCTTTTTATAGGTTGTAATTTTCCATTGATATGGACAATTTTGTACTCTATGCTAAGAAATAAATTTGGGCAAAAGAAACCATCTTCTCAATGGTGACATCATGATGATATGATATAGTGTCAGTATACATACATACATACATAAACATAAAACAATCATATAACATCAAAATGTCATAATTGCCTTGAGAATGGGCAAAAGTTGAATAAAACGGATTGGGAATCTCCTAAAAAATAAGAAGGGGAGGAACCAATAATGAATATGGTGAATAAATCTCAGAAAGTCTGAGTCTGAGGAGGCCATGACCCCTCCAACTTTGTGTGGAGTGCCGGACCGGGCAAGTTGGGGTGATGCTTAAATTATAGGAGTAGATGACTTTTGGCAAAGCTGTGATTGGTTGAGCAGAAAGTTGAGGAAAAACAGAACTCACTTGCCTCCTTTCACAGGCCCCAAAAGTAAATGAGCAGAGAAAATTATGGTCCAGAGACTCTAGACTTATCTAGATGATGGAAATGTGCACTGGATTGGTCGGTTTACTTCTGGTTGAAGCAACCTAAAAATGTTGTCAATTGTTGTTTTCTTAATCAGGTGACAGGGAAAAGGATATCTTGGAACTTAAGGATTTCAAGTGGTAGAGAGAAGCATGAAGAGGACTATACAGTATTTATTGTCTATGAATTATCAGCTCAAACTAATCAATCTCAAACAACAAGCATGTTGAATACTCAACACTTCCTCTGTTTGAATGTTGACAGGGTTAGGCTGTAAGGCGTTAAAGCATCTATATCTGGGGGAGTCACTGCCCACTAGAGCTCCAAAATTAAACAAGATTGGGCGATCTTGACCAGTCAACAAATGCAACCAAGTCAAGGAGGAAATATTTTATGGTGTTAATTAAGATTTCTTATGATTTTTCTCATCATCAGATGACAGCTGTTTTTCTCTTTTCATTTTTCAATTTTAAAGTATCATTCCCACTAATAAACAGAGAAAAGGACTAGATATTTAACTACACCTCATCCCTGCATGAACTTGAAGAGGATGGTATTATTTTTTCATTGTTTCAACATCAATCTGACCATAGGTTCCACCTGCATGCTATATAATACAAGCATTATATAAAGTTTTTGTCTATTGTCTTGTCTTATTTAGATAGAACAACAGGAATTTCATTAATATTTCTCAGTATTAATTAATTTGGTAGCAACTCATTAGTTGTTATCCTTTCTGCAGAGCTAGCTGGCTGTTACTTCATTATCTACCCCGAATCAGTTGATAAGACTCGAGGAAAATGAGATTCATAATCTTTTTAACCATCATCTCCTAATCGAGGGCTAATCAATAACATTAATTAAACAGAAAAGAGAACTACTATAGGGGGCTAATCAATGAGATTTTGCAGTTCTCTGACTGAAACTTCTATGATCTCCAATGGCCTAAAGATTCAATCTTTTTGCTGTTTATTTACTTCAATGTTCAATTGCTATGTGTATTAGAGAAACAAGGATACCCAAAGGAGAAAAACATAACTATGGAATGCAAAATTGTGAACTATCCCGACAGCTACCTGAAAAGAACTGTACTTCCTTCTCCTCTTCACCCTTTTTTGGGGCACCATGGATGGCCCCAGGAAAAGAACTCATGTTATCTTATGCCATTATGCAGACTTTAGGCTAATTAATGAAGAAAGGAGCAATACCAGCCAAACCAAGCAAACAACAAAGAAGCTGCAACGCTTCATTGTTAACCTAATCCAAGGAAGAACACAAGAAATTAACCGTGCGTGCGTACTTACCGGCTCTTGGACACATGATAACAGAGTTCACTTCACCACGGCAAAAGCAGACAAACGGCCCAGTACTGTTAGAGCCGCAGCTCCCACCGGATTTCTCACACTCCCCACATACAAAAGGCATCGGAAAACGGTATCTCACCTCAAACCCTTCATTCAACACGCTCTGAAGTGTCTGGTTTCCTCTTTCTTGAGGGTCCTGACCAGAAAGAGCAGCACCACCCCGCCGGAGAATGGGAACTTTGATATTAGAACGGCATTTCGCAACTTCTGTATGGTTGGTTTCGTCTAAATAGTAAGTATAATTATATCTATCGCCACCTTCTGAACCGCACATAAACCTTTTCTCTTCCGATGTATTCACTTGAGAAGAGCAGTTGTAGACTAAAGTTAGGTTCTGAACCGTTTGAGGATCGTAATAAAACAAAGTGTAGTTCAGAGCGGTGTTGACGAACTTTCGGGGACAAGAATATTGGATGTCCCAGAGATCCATTCTTACAATGGACATGCTATGAGCAGATTGGTTGATGTTCAGAACCCGGAATTCAAGCTCTTCAAATTTCATAACCGCGTACGAATCGTTCCGGCACTCGAGCTCGTATCCTCCGTAGCCGCAATACTGAGGCCGAGCACCTCCCCAGAAAGGGAAAGAGAAGTTTGTGAGGTTTCCACACTGGTAGGGACGACTGCAAGCAAGGAAGGGATCATCCTCGATGCAGTGAGATGGAGGTGTTACAGTTGAGAAGAAGGAGAGGGTGATGAGAAGGGAAGATAGAGAGAGATGGGCATCCATGTTTAAAGGATATTCATGGAGAGAAAAGAAATAGTCTTTAGGAGAGATTGACGAAGTGTTTTAGAGGTGAATTGCAGATGACGCAGGTGGATATACTTTTATTGAATGAAGGCCGGAAAGCGATAGAAGTAGGTTCTGTTTTCACATTAAGAATTATCAAGTTGGCCATGTTTAGGAGGGAGATTGGTTCCAGCCTCTGACTTCTGATATCAGAGAGAGAGAGAGAGAAGGTGTTGACGTCGACCATGAGAAGGGTTGGGGTTGAATATGAAGGCGGGCGACAGACGCAACAAGATGACGAAATTAGGCGTATGGAATCGTGTTAGGCGATTGTGAAATGCTTTATAACTCAAAACAAATCTCATATCCGAAGTAGTTTAATCCTGTGGGTTACATTTAAAATTATTTTTATTATAAAATAAATATAATGTATAATATAAATTATATCGGTTTTGAGATTTATTTTTATGATATTTTTTTGTGGATATAATACTTCTAAAAAAAATAATTAATATTATGATTTAAAAATAATAATTTTATTTCAAAACCTCTAAATTCTACATGTTAATATTAGGAGAGTATAAACTTAATTAATCTAACGGCATCACACCTCACTAATAATAAATTAGAGAAATAATATTTAAAATCGTGGAGTGCATAAGTACCGTATAATTTATTTAAAAAATAAATAAATACGAGACTTACATAAAAAAACGATTACACACTCTACAACTATATCGAACATTATTCTAATAATTATCAAAAATTTAAAAAGCTTAAATAGATGTAACAAATATCATATGACTTATTTTATTTTATGTACTTTGTTTTAATTTATTGGCGTTGAAGCTCGAACGACAAGTCTGCACTGCAATAATATCCTAATAGTTTACTTTAATTACAATCTTTTATAAATTGATTTTAGGTTGTTGAGTGCAAGCCACGTTTGATTGAATATTAGGAGTGAATTAATAAAAGAATTTATTCTCATTAGACACTAATCGAAGCAAAAGAAAACTCCGAAGAAAATATAATTGAAAATAATTTATTCTAATTTCGTACGTTCAATACTACAAATGATTTTTTAGAAACATGAATTTTATGAAGAATTGGCAAAAACATAATCAAAATTAGTAATGCAAGGGCTAGCATGGAGTTCACGACCCGTGGTGAGTCTCTACTTTGAGCCACATAGGCACAATGTAGCCATGAGTTTGCTCAGAGAACCACGACCATGGTGGACCGTTCATCTTTACACAGACTCATGCCCACGCCGTGGTCTACGATGTTTTTTTTTTTTTAAATATATTTTTTTATTTGTATATTTAAGATTTGATTTGTGGATTTGAAATTTGATTTTTCATGATGGATAATGATGCTTAATAATCCAAGTAAACATGAATGTTGCATGATAGACTCGATATCTTCGAGTTTTTATGAAAATCTACCTTTTGATCTAAAATGAAGTAGTACATTTCTCTTAATGATATTCTGTAATGGGTGGAGAATATTTTATTACCTATTTTCCAAAATTAATTTGGATCTTTGCATGAATTCTAATACCTAAAGTGAGAGATAGACATATAAAATGAATCCCGCAATATTTATTCAGTATTTAATATTGCTCAAGATATTTACTTTGACAGCTATAAATACTGTGAGATCTATTTGTGCGTCTATCTCTTTCAACATTCTACACCGATTCAAATAAAAACTAAAAAAGATTTGAATCCTTCCAAAACCTAAGAATTTTCTAACCATACATTTTTTTTTCCTTATTAAAACTGATCTTGAAGTGATGCATGATCTCCTAAGAAGACATCATGATAAATAATGTATTTTACTAAGTTGATTCAACTCACAGTCCTCCAATCCGGCGCCCCTATAGCTGGCCAGCTCACGGCCTCCATTGTCTTATATATTGTATGGTTTATGACTATATATACGCGCTAACTAGCTGACATGCATGCACGCAGCACAATGCCATAATTTTCGTTTCACGCATTCTTTCTTTTTTTCTTGGGTCCTCGTCTTCTCATATGCTTCTTCATTATATGAGGAACTCTCTGTTTTTACAAGGGAGAAAATGTCAGACTCAGATCCCGATGTCCTCAGCCACCGGCCGGCTGGCCAGTACTGCAACCTTCAATCAAACATCGTATGTTGAACTTGGACTCCATTTCACTAACTTACGATATTGTAAATTTATTTTTATAAAATTTTTTTATAACTGTATCAATTATCATGAGCTTAAAATTATGTTTGATTTTTAAATTTAATTAAATTTAATTGAATTTAACATCTAAATATTTAATTTTTAAATTATTAAACTCATTCTAAATCAAAACCTTCTTACACGTGAGATTCATAATTTTTTTTAACTTAAAACATCTTATACGTGAGACTCATATTCTTTTTTAATTTTTTATAAAAAATACTAAATATATTTTAACATTTAAATATATTTTAAATTTAATTTAAATGGATCTTACATGACTTTATATTTATTACTACTTAATTTATAACTATTTATAAAAAATTTAATTTAACTAAATTTAGATCAACATTCGCATCCTAAATATTGTACGACATCGGGCTATATCTACATCCTCCTTGAAACAGCAAACGAGGCATGAATTCTCACTACTGCTGCTTGCTACCGCTGACAATTGTCTCTAGGCAGCTAAATCGCATGTAGGGCTGCTCGAAAACCAACTTATTTTGGGCCCACTCCTCTTGATCCTTAGGCCTAAAGGCAATTGGTCTGGACCATTCTTCAAGCCCACTTTCTTTTGATTTTTTCTTTTGGGATCCTATATATCCTAAATAAGCCATTCTATATAATATTTATGTAGCGAGGCACACAATACACACATTATCTAGATATTTTTTATTTTTTCATTTATTTTTGGGTGCAAAACGCACCAGATCCCTCTCTCTCTCTCATCATCTATCTTCCTCTCTCTCTCCTCAACTCTCTCTCCTCGACTCATCAGATCTCTTTCCTCGGCTCTCTCTCATCGACTCTCTCTCTCATTGTCTCTCTCTTCTCGACTATCTCTTTCATCGTTTCTCTCATTAGATCTCTCTCTCCTCAACTCTCTCTCATCCCTCATCTCGGCTCACTCTCTCTCTCTCATCTCCACTCTCTCTCCTCATTTCTCTTTCTCAGTCCACTAATTTTAAATTTAAGATATGTATATTTTAGATGATATCACATAATGTGTACAAAAATAACTGCTCCCAAACATTAGCTTCTCCCCAAATTATTTCATCCTAAATTATTCTAGTTAACAATGTAACTATTTATCATAAATTTTATTAATGTTCTTAATTGCATTAATATATGTGACATTTTGAGTTTATATGTCAAACACTTGAGTGACATCCACTAGCTTGACTTGTGCGGCAGTGCCACAAAATAGGGCATGAAAGGCATGATTCTTCAATGATCAAATAAATGTGTAAACAAACATAGGCGTGAAAAGCATCACATCCAAGAGATTAAAATAAAAAATAAAAAATCAAAAGCTATAGCCTTCCCTAGCTATATAGTATTGTAAATAAAGATTGAAATATATGCAGAACTCAAACATGGGAGCGTGAGCAAAACTATCAGCTAGCCTAGCTAGAGAAACCAAGGCGTTAACCACATGGTAAGTAATCAACTTAAATAATAGAAAATAAGTCTAAAACAAAGGGTAGAGATTCTGTCTAATTCTAATATTATTGAATTGAAAAGTATGATGATGAAGAGGTATAGACCCATCAATTGTGTTAAAGATATAATTTAAACATTTATATTTAATTCTTCTCATCAGCTCAAGTTGTAGGGATAAGCGATGATTATTTATTAAAAATTATATTTACAATTTTAGGATATACAAGTCTCGTGCATCCTTTTTGAAAGAAGTGAGTAAATATGTAATTCATATAAAAAATAATTTTTTAAGATAGATCTCACTTTTTTTTTTTAAAAAAAAAATATGATATTTATACCCTTTAAACCGTATCTAGTATTACTCTTATTTAATATGACCATAATAGAAATTTTGATAAATTCGAATCCCCGTTTAACTATGGTTTTAGATTGTTTTCCTTCTGTCTTCTGCCCTGAGTTCTTTATATATTTCTTCAGTTCAAAAATATTAAGAACATACATACACTTGTAACTATATAGCTAGGCACAGTTATAAACGAAGTTCTATAGCCCAAAACAATCAGACTCAAGACTTTCCTTTTTATTTTATTTTCTATGAAAGAGGCTGATCAAGACTTTAAGCTTGGAGGATTAATGCACTAGAAAGCATACCTTTGCAACGGCCCCTACGTATGCTGCCATTGTTGCAGAAACACAGCAACTCTCCTGCTGTTTCGTTATACCCACAATACCCACTGGACCTCTCGCATGTACTGCAATTCGCAATAACTCCCCAATCGAGCACGAACCCATTGTTCATGGCGCCACCAAAACCTCGAGTCAAATTCGAAATCTCGATCCCAGACCTCATCACAGTCGCCACAACTTTCTCCTCGCAGGTGATCTCCGACCACAGCTCGAAGCCTTCCATTCTCTCAGTTCCCTCCACAAACACAAAAGATCGCATCAACTGATGTTCCAAGCACGCTATGGCCGGCAAAAATGGAGGGTATTTGCTGCAGTTGAAGTAGAAACTAAGGTTCAAATCATATTCTGCAGAGAAGTTCAATGGTAGCGTCTGCAGAGTAACGTTGTGACGCGCCCTCGGACACAACTGGTTTGTGGCGTCGATGTCCGCAAGGGTTAGGGTATGTGCGGTGTAGTTTATGTCTTTCACGTAGTACGTGTCGCTGGGCAAAGAAAGTACTGCGGGCTCGTCGCCGGCATCCGAGCACGTTAAGCCGAAACCCCGGTAGCCACAATATGAGTTATTGGCCGTGGTGTTACTGTTGTTTCCTTGCAGCCAAAAAGGGTATCTGATCGTAACGTTACCACAAGTACTTTGCGAAGGCCGGCATGTTGTCGGAGAAGAACTAGGATCGGTGGCTGAGGAGTTGGTGAAGAATAGGGAGAGAAAGACGAGGAAAATGGTCAGAGGTTGTGACATGGTGAAAGAAATGTTCGAAACGATGACAAACAGGAAAAGTTTGGCCGTTTTTCAGAACTGGGCAATATTGCTTATATATTGGTACTGAAATGCTTCTTGATGAAGTTACTTTATACAGTTAAATTTATAATTAATAAGATTTAATTTAATACATTATATTGTAAAATTATGTTATTGTAAAGTAAATCTAAAATATCATATAAAATTATTTTAATTTATAAATTTATTTTTATAAAATTTCTTTATAACTATAATATTTCGCTTTAGTTACGCATTAGTTGCGTAGTTTTGTATACTAGGTTCAATGTGATATTATTGGACTAGAAAAGAGAAAATGATTGGTCCATACAAAAATTTTATAGAAGAAAGTTTATACATGCAATTTAATGTCATCCATTATATTGAAAAGCTATAATGATAAAATAGATCTGACATATTACATTAAGTCGCAGCATGTAATTAATCTACTTTTTATGTAGGGCTAACATTTTTTAGCAAAACAAAGAGTAACTAGCGTTGATCATTTTAAAATATCCCTTCCTCCCATGGTTTTTGAACATTCAGGACTTGTTTGGATAGAGAAACGATCTCATCTTATTGTTACAAAATTTTTAAATTTTCATACAAAATATAATAAACAATTCAACTTTTCAAATTTTAAAATAATAATAATAGTAAAAAAATAATATTATAACAATATTTTATTCAACTCATCTAAAATCATTTCATCTGATCTCACTATTCAAACCAACCATCAGACTTTATGTGATCATTTTGTTTGTCTCTAATATGGTGGATTACTCCACTTGCAAAAGTTTACAAATTCCGTACACCACATTCAAGAGAAGTTTGGGATTATAATTACATGGTCTCTATCGACTATTTTCTAAATACTTACAAAATTATGCATATTACAATTTGAGAAATGTTTTAGCCACAGTAAAGATATTATAAAAATAAACCTATTATTGAGAAGTCTCATATGGTTTAAGAACAAACAAATCTTGAATTTTATAAGGAGTTACCACACTCTTCCTATCAAGAATTTTATAGAGAGAAATTGATATTTCTATATAGTATCAGAGCAGGTTAACTTATGACTGATGATAAGCTCCTGCGACTTACTTATGATGATGGTACAAGAAATATCAATCCACACTTGAGGGGGCGTATCGAGAAGTCTCACATGATTTAGGAACAAACTCATCCTGAGCTTTATAAAGAATTACCACACTCTTCCTATTAGGTATTTTATGAAGAGAAATGAGTATTTCTATATCCACAAATTAATGTAATTTGATATAATATATTAAATTATTAAATCATTTTTATTATAAAATAGATCTAAGTATCATGTATAGACATATCTATTTATGAATTTATTTTTATAATTTTTTTTTATGGTTGTAATACTTCTCTTCCAATTTGAATGCCAATTATCATGGTTAAAAAATAAGGCGTTCTTGATAGAATTAAGATTTTATCAAGTTGTTGATCGAACTTGAGGATAAGAGTGAAATAAATGTACGAAATGAATTCGACAATATTTATTTATACATATCATTAAATAAATAATAAATATTATAAAACCCTTTTATATATCTATCTCTTCGAATCCGAAAAGAGTGATAAACACGAAATCTTTCCTCCTAGATAAAGGCAACATTCCGTGTTAACGTCAGAAAAAGTTTGTGATTTCCACGCGGCGGTCAAAATTAAACCCATTGTACGTACGTGGTTTCAGATATTGTCGTGTGCTAGTATTGTTTTGGCCCCAAAGGAACCGATGAAGATGATGTTTGTCCTCGTCTATTCTCATTAACAAGTTTAAAAGTAAAATATAATAAAAAAGATATTTTTATTATAAATAATTTTTATAAAATAAATTTATAAAATTCGATGTGATTTAATATAAAATATTAATTTATTAAAATAATAAATTTAAAATTATGTAAATTTATAAATTTAATTTTTTTTAAAATTATTTTGTGACAGTAATATTACTGTAAAAGTTATGCTATTGGTGCAAGGTTGGTCATGGGTGAGCATTAATCAAGAAAGAAGAATTCAAATACGACTCAAAATTTGTTTGGTTGATCCAAAGAAAAATTCATAAAGTCTTTGGGAAGAAGATGGCCAGAAATTTCATGCTGAGGAATATAAAATATAAAATACTAAGATCTCAATAAAATGGCAATAAAATACAAAGGAGGCGTGTGTTCTTTCAGTTCCTTTCATTATTATAATTTATAACCCTAATTGCTTGCTCATTATCTGTGCTTTTTTTCTTAGTCTGTTTCTGGGGAAGGTACAAAGACTGACAGTCGTGGACTTGACCCGAAAGTTGTTGACGACTGAATTCAACATTTGCAAATGAAGTTGCTTTGCAGTTCTGATCGTAGGGAGAAAAATAATATATTTTTTGTTTTTATTTTTACGTGCTTTAATACTGCATTAGGATATTGAGATAATTTTAAATAATTTAAATTAATTTATAAATAATAATATTTATGAATTTCATTGAGATGGATTTGAATATATGAAATAAGTTAAAATATGTATTAGAATGTATAGAATAGGTTGAGATATGTTTAACTTTTTATGAAAAATTAAAAAAATAATAAATTAATCATTAATTTGAGATAAGTTGAGATGTATTTGACACACAAACATATTTAAAAATTTATTTGACACGTTAGTTGCTATCATTTTGTTTTTTTTAAAAAATTATTATATTTTAAAAATACGATGTCTTATATATTATATATAGAGTAATGCTACGAACATGTACAATTTTATATACTTTATTTATGTAATCAAGTATTAGAGATTTCCTAGGTGATGTACAAGTTGTGCTTGCTGCTCCTAGATCCAGTGTTCCCTTTGCATACCTAGCTGAGTGCTATGCATTTATTAAGGGCTATAACTTTGTGTCATGAACTGGGTTTTGAATCTGTTGAATATGAAAGTGATGCTAAGATTGTTGTAGAATCAGTCAATGCTTATAACTCCGATTTTTCATGGTCAAGGAAGATTATTGAAGACGTAAGACACATTATGGCTTGACATCCAACTTGGAAACTTTCTTTCATTCGAAGGGAAGGAAACAAAGTTGCTCATGTTGTTGCAAAATTTGCTTTGTCTCTAGTTAATGAGTCAGTTTAGATGGAGGAGGGACCAGATGTGGTCCTTCCTAGTATTGCTTTTGATAAGTCTTGTTTCAGTTGAGTTATGAAATGAAAGTTATCATTTTAAAAAAAAAAAAAGTTTTTGATGGCATGTTGGCATTGCAACATTAGTTGAAATATTAAAATAATTATTTTTTATTTCCATTCTTTTTGCCCTGTTTTAATTATTTCAGTTATGAAAATTTGTTTATGGTCCATTTTATTATCTTCCTCTCAATATTTATTGACTTGCTATCAAATAATTAGTTTATAAGTAGAATATAATAAATAGTTTTCAATCATTTAAGAGTAGTACCACAGCTACAAAGAAATCTCATAAAAGTAAATTCATAAATTAATGTGACTTCATGTAATATGTTATATTTATTTTACAGTAAAATTAGCTTTACTATCTGATATATCACATCAAGACATATATATCAATTTGTGAGTTTAATTTTATGAAATTACTTTGTGGCTAAAACATTTCTCATAATTTAATATCACGATATTAGATAGTATGAATATGATGGTAAATTGAATGGTGAATAGCAGTATGATGTTTCGAATTGGTGTTGTAATGCCTGTTCTTGTGGTGGGACTTTAGGAAATAGTTTTAGAAAAGAGACAGAAATTTTTGAACTTTTTAAAACCTTTTCCTTTCCTCTTTAGGATATAAAAAATTCTAAATTTAAAATAAAATCTGCTTTGTAAATCAAAAGAGAGTTTACAATGGTACTCATTAGATTAAAATTGCAAAGTCCTTTTACAGAATATGCTTTTATATATTACATCCAATGTGCCTTGGCTTCTGTCACCTATCCCTTAGAACAATGTTTGTCTTGACGCTTTATCTTCATTTTCTTCTTGAGAGAGGGAGAAACATACATAAAAATAAAATGAGTCAAATACTCAATAAGCATTACTTCATACTGTAAAAATATAATAACATAGGTTTTTATTCATACATTTATCATTCTTCTACTTATATTATATAAAACATTTATTTCTTTTGAAAACATTACAAGCTGGTGGAGTTTTTCTTTAAAAAGGTTTTTTGTAATACCCAGGCCCAACATGAAACTCGCGTTGGATTTTTTTTTATATGGATGAAAAGCCCACTTGGATTTTAGTAAGTATTTTTGAGAATAGGGTACGGGCCAAAGATTTTATATTGATGGAATATGGATTTGTTTTTATTGGACTTAATAATTGGGTTAAATTTAGTTAAT
The DNA here is from genome assembly GCF_001411555.2 of Juglans regia. Classification (NCBI taxonomy): domain Eukaryota; kingdom Viridiplantae; phylum Streptophyta; class Magnoliopsida; order Fagales; family Juglandaceae; genus Juglans; species Juglans regia. The sequence continues at coordinate 15,305,215 of NC_049915.1, forward strand.
AGTTTATGGACGAAGTGAGATTTACTTTATATGGTATTTAGCCCAACAAAGTATGGCACGAGTTAGAGTTTGGAATGTGAATCAAGGCCCATTAGTATTGTTTTAAGTTCATGATCCATGAAAATATTTTGGACTAGCGGAAAGATTTTTTTGGACAGCTCTAACCGGCCCAATCTATGCTCTACAATATCCAAGTTGTGGGCCAAATATTTTCACATGGGCCCAAAAAGCCCAAGCCACCAGGGATAAGTTCCACACGTCTCCCATACACTTCTCTACACCATGCACATTCATTTTCCACTTCATTCACGGCTGATAGTTCGTATTGTAGATATATACTCTCGTATAAGCAGTTATTCATTAGTTTTACAAGTTAGGGCTGCTGTATTTTCTCCTTAGGTTTTAGCAAGCAAACCTCCAACCAAGAGGTAGAAAGTCGCTGCCAACTAGCGGCAACGTAGTGAACTGGCATCACCAAAGCACGAGCTCCACCGTGCGCACCACTCTCTTCACGAATCCAGCCACCCAACTCAACAAAGCTTGCCTGATGGACAACTTCCCACTTCCCCGCATCAATCACATCATCGACTCCACGACAGGCCATCATATGCTTAGTTTCATGGACACTTACTTTGGGTATAACCAGATTTGCATGAATATGGAGGAATGGAGAATACCTCTATCATCACCGATCGAGGCCTGTATTATTACACAGCAATGCATTTTGGGCTAAAGAACATGGGAGCCACCTACTAGCGGCTGGTCAACCGTATGTTCAAAAATCAAGTAGGAAGAAACATGAAGGTTTACGTGGATGACATGTTGGTTAAAAGTGGGATTATGGAGCAACACTTAAATGATCTGAGGGAGGCTTTCGCCGTTCTGAGGCAATACCAGATGGAGTTGAACCCGGCAAAGTGCACGTTTGGTGTCGGATCAGGGAAGTTTCTGAGGTTCATGGTGTCAGAACGCGGGATCGAGGCCAATCCCAAAAAGGTGGAGGCCATCCTCAACATGGTTTCACCCTGAAACATAAACGAGGTGCAAAGGAGACTCCTCGGTCCCAATGCCACTCTCTCTTAGACGCCTTCTTCTCTATTTTCACAGGCCCATTGCTAAAGACCTGAGTTGTTGGAACCTCATCCAAAGGTGTACGAAACACAACGTTAACAAAGAGCATACAAAAAGGAAGACGTATGGAGCTTGAGAAAGTGGTGAAAAAACTTGCAGGTGGTGGCTAAAGTATAATCATTGTGAAGAGAAGCTACAACTGTCATAACATATTCCTTGTTGTTGGAGTTGCCTTCGCTATTGGTTTTCTGGAAAAGAGTTGCTATGACTATTGGTGAACTGGGGCTTAAGAAGGTAGTTGATGTTGGTTGAGTAGGCTTGAGATAAGAGAAATCAAGAGGAATAAGTTTTGTTTCAGCTTTTTGTGCTACTGCAATTGGTGCCAGTTGCTGTCTTGGCTACTGTAATTTGGTTCCATTATCGTATAAAGGCTAAAGAAAATGAAGGGAAGAGATGGAAAGAGGGAATTTAAGGGCTATACATGAGAGAACCAAAAGAATAAAAGAGTATGGCTAAAAAAATGAAGAAACCCGAGAACTTGCAGTACCTGCTGCTACTTTTGTTTTTATGCTTCAGTTTGTTTCAAATCTCAGATGCTGCCTCTTTTGCTACTTCAATACACTTCTATAACTCACACGTGACAAGGGAGTGGTGGAGAGGAAGAGAACTGAAGAAGAAAACCAAAGGATCGGAGCTGGAAAGAGCAGACCCGAGAGCTTGAACTCGCTGATTTCTGCACTGATGCAGATTCTGTTCTTGATTTTTCTGTTTTGCTGTGTGTGCTTCAATTAAAACTGTTTTGGTGGTTGAGATACCCTTTTAAGGTGGTCTAAAACGAGGTAAATCAGTGACTAAGGTAGTGAGAGTTGAAAGGAAAGGAAGGTTGAATATTTTCCTTGCTTCTGCAACAAGCTTATCTGCATTGGTTTGGGAGTGTGCACCTTGATCTATCGCTGTTTGTATATTTCTGTTTTATTCAATAACACAATGGTTTACGCTTAAGAATGGTGATTCATGGAGGCTTGCGCTCCACTATACACTAGGAGTCTTAGTGGCTTACTAAGTACAAGTTGGGAGCTACCTAACTTGATCATAGGATTGAAGAAAAAGAAAGACTTAAGAGCTGACTTGAGATGAGTTGATGAGTTGACCAGCGGATCACGGCTGCTAGAAGTGCAGCTGGAGGGAACCGTCGGATCATCTGGTGCTTCTCTGATACTACTGCAGTTGTCTTCTTCCCTTCCTGGTGGCTCACGGCAGCTAGAAGTGCTGCTTTGGTGGAGAGTTGAAGGGGAACGCGAAGAACAAGGAAAGGAGTTACGTCGGTTTGGAGGCGGGGAAGCATGGAAATGAGACTATACGAGAATTTTGTGAATAATATTAAGATAATTTGTGAATATGAGTGAGATAATTTGAGTTAAAAGAAGTTGTCCTGCTTATATTAAAAAAAAAAGTATGCCATGTTCATAGCTTTCAATTACGTATGGTTCGAGAAAAAACACATTTCGCAATTGCAGGATCATCAGAAATATGAGGTTTATCGTAAAATAACCTATGGAGTGTCACAAATTTAGAAAAAGTTTCTCAGAATTTTCTAATTTTCATAAAATTAATTCTCAATTTTAAGAAACTTAGATTCCTCCGACAAAATACATTTAATTTCTCAACGCCGCAATAACTCACATGGCCATTAATCTTACATGTCAAGTACCAATCAACCACTGACACGTTGCATTTGAATTCCAATGTATTAGAAAATAGAGAAATGATATTTACAGATGTAAAATGCGTAAGCACAGCATAATCCTTTTAAAAAAAGTAAGTAAATACGAGATACACATGATAAAAACTAATTTTTAATAATAGACTCTACTCATTTTCAAAAAAATTACGTTGCACTTGCACACTTCACGACTCTATCTAACATGTTGAAGTTCATATATTTCATGCATGTTCCTATTAATTGTAGAGGAGATTAAGTTTAAAATAAAATATTAAATAATTTATTTTAGAGGCGACGTCTAAAAAGAGTGTATTCAACTCCCTAATCTCGATTCTTATAGACCCAAATTAAAAGAACATTAAAAAAGAGATTGGATAAGCACCACTATCGATAGGATCATCCCCTCCAGGAGTGTTTAAACTAAACATGGATGGAGCTATGTTTTCCAATCAACACAGTGCAGGAGTTGGGAGTTATTCTTAGGGACTCTCATGGTGAGGTGCTTATGTAAGCAAACAAGAAGGAGCATACAGTCAGTGATCCTAAAGGAATTGAAATGCTAGCTATCCTTGGGGGATTACAGCTGAGTGTGCACTTGGGGGTTAATGATATAATCATTGACAGTGATTCTTTGCTCATGGTGAAAGAGCTACAGCAGGATGAGCCTTCAGTGTCCATGCTTGGCAATGTAATAAAGGATACTAAGGAATTGATGAAATAGTTTCATAGCTGTGAAGTTCAACATGCGGGAGAATGGGGAACGAAGCAGCACATAGGCTTGCTAGATTTGCTTGGAATGTCCAGGACATTAGCTTATGGTGGGGGATCTTTCCCCTGATGTAATATGAAATTTATATGAAAAAAAAAATTATTTTACCCCCACCATTTTTGAAATAGGGTGCACAAAACTTGCAAACCATTAAAGTACATCCAGCAATACTGTTAAAAACAACTAGCGTGCCATGTGTAGAAATAGATTAAGATATTTAATTGAAAATAACATATAATTTAAAAAAAAAAAACAGTTTTTACTTTAAACTGTTTAAAATAAAAACAGTATGAATCTTGGCAACGATTGTAGCAAGACCTCTGTGCTCATCTGGCTACCAGTTCTGAGATTGTAGCATTATTATCAGAACAAATTTCTTGCTTCAATATGGGCTTATCTTCCTCCTGATCTTCATCTGTTTTTCTTGAAAAAGCTGGCTTTTTGGGAATTGTTAGAGCTGCAGATTCATTTTTTAGCATTGAGGAAACTTCCAACATGGATGGCCTATCTTTTGCAGTTTCCTGGACGCATAAAAGAGCAATTTGGATGCATCTAATTAATTTCCAAGACCAAAGTGTATTATCATCCAGACTTGGATCCATAAACTCCATGCCTTTGTCTTCTTTCCACAGCTCATATGCCTGAAATTACAGAACATTATTACCCATCATTCATGGAGTGGAAAGCAAAATTTGCTACAGAATTGCCTATCTATCACTTTTTGACAAATCACTATCCGAGGTTTTAGCTTCACAAGATCACTCCTTGATGTTTCAGTTTGTGTCAAATAGAATATCCTCCTTATCATGTTAGGCTTCCTTACAAATTATCTTTTATTTAGTAAATCCCGACACATGCCACAAGAGTACATGCAGCAGATCATCTAGTCAGCAGCTTCTAGCAAGGAGACAAGCACTGGAAAAACTAAAACTAAAATGTTTTGGGATGTTACTTACATATTCTAGGAGGTTTAGGCTTTCATCTAAACCATAATAATAGGCATTTCTCTTTCCACTAATGATTTGTAGAAGCAAGACTCCAAAGCTATAAACATCAGATTTTGTGGAGTAGACACCTTTTTTAACATATTCTGGAGGAACATAACCACTGTAATGGAGATTTTCACATCAGTTCACCAGAAATCCTGAATGAAAAGGCTTTACCTGAGAGAAATTAAACTTACTATGTTCCAACAATCCGGTCTGTATTTGCTTCATGTTCGTGTTTCATGAAAGTTCTAGCCATGCCAAAATCTAATATCTTAGGCTTCATCTCTTCATCCAGTAAAATGTTGCTAGCTTTTATGTCTCGGTGAATAATCGTCATTCTTGAGTATTCTTGGAGATACAGAAGCCCCTGAGTTATCCCTTCAATGATGCCGATACGTCTTCTCCAATCCAGTATATACGATTTGCTGGGGTCTATTTCAAAGAAGATCATGATTAAGCAGTCAGGCATACAACTTTCATGGCGCTGATAAAGGCATAAGATGGGAAAATATGCATAAAAGTTTAACAAGAATTCATGTGCCATGCCCCTATAAGCTTAAACTGAGATCACCTTAGCTATGTTTGAGGTTATGATTCTAACTTGTATCTAGGTGTTCTCTTTGTATACCTCCAGTACACTTGAGCTATGCCGATTTATTCTATCAATAAATCTTCAAAAAAAACTTCTAGCAATTAGTATCGGAGCATGTGCTACATCATGGGATCTGATGGAGATAATGCTCAACTATTAGAATTGATAGGTAAGTGAAGCAGCCAAAAGAGAAAAAGACTACAACGAACCTAAAACCTTTGGATGCCTTCAACAAAAGCCGCAAGGAATAAGTGGCTTACGACCTTCTATGCAAATCAAGATGCAAAAGCTCATATGATGTTCCATTTAAACAGTTCTTGCATTTATTGTAATTGAAGACAGGAAAGATATCAAACCAAAGAGGTAGAAGTCCAAGCTTTTGTTGGGCATGTATTCGTAGATCAGCATCTGCTCATTCCTTTCAGTGCAGAATCCCAAAAGTCGAACAAGATTTTCATGTTGTAGTTTTGCAGTAAGTACAACCTCATTCTCGAATTCTTCAAATCCTTGTGTAGATGTTTTTGAGAGCTTTTTCACTGCTATTTCTTGTTCATTTGGTAATTCACCCTGACAAAATAAATAGGCACCTACGATCAATTTGTATTTTCCACTCAGTAAGATACTGCAAGACATTTTCTACTTCTGTTGTAGAAATTTACCTTGTAAACAGGAATATAACCTCCCTCTCCAACTTTATTTATAATTGATAGTTTACCTGTAGCTGCTCAATCTCAGCCAAACTAAAGACTTGCAGATCAGGAACATTGCCATTAAAATTCTACATATAACCGTGAAGTGCGTAAATACCATGTAATCGCTTTGAAAAAGAGTGGGGTCCACTATTAAAAAATTATTATCTTTTTCATGTGGGTCTCATATTTTATTTACTTTTTTTAAAGCGATTATGCGGTGGTTACATAATTCACGGTTGCAAATATATTTTCTCCGTTAGGAAACATGTGATTTTCTACCTATCAAAAAAAAAAAAGGAAACATGTGATTTTTGATTTTTGTCCTCCCCTTGAGCTGATAATGCATCTCATATTGAAACTTATGAGAGAAGTATATTTGATAAAAGATCTTAACTCAATGTCATTAAGAAATTTTCAAGAGTTCAAATACCTTTAATTGCAGAGATTATAGAGCATTCGTTTAGTTTACTTTATTAAGCCTATAAATATCAACGCCATATGTCATGTTTTATCTCTTTGTAAGCCAACCCCATAAATGCTTGAAAATTCAGATTCCTGAATCCAGCCAAGTGAGGACAACCACAAAACAGAAAATACAATGAGCCATGTGACAGGAGAGGCCAAAATCTGATTGTTCTAAATCAAAACCCATCAGGAGAAAGGAAAAGATCATATGTCTAATGGAAAAGGGTGGCCATTGGCATCTGGACAAGCCTCAGCAAAAATGGGACACTGATCAAGTCAACCGTCCTTTCCGAGTTAAATCTACATTGGGGTCTTCAAAACTTTGGCTTTCTTTTTGAGATTAGATGATCTATCATTCAAGACATATCGAACTATTAGAATTTTTAATATATGCTGAAAAATAGACTAAAATTCAAGTATTATGCAGTGAGAACATCAAAATGATTTCCATGCATCTCTTACCTTCTAGAGAAAGCTCCCAATTGTCATCATATATATGAGACTTCCCACACAGAGTAACCAAGAAGTTTCTTCTGTTTGGCATAAGCAACCTTTATTTTGACCACCTCAGCATCATCAAAGCCAAACCAAGTCCATCCAACCGAGAAATATTTGACTACATATGTTGCATTATATCTCACACCAGCCCCACATCGCTGAATATAACTCTTGATATTCTTGAAGGTCATGAAACCATCTTCGTCAATGGCTGGACCTGAAGCCGGTGCACCTATACCATTGTTGTAGTTATTCTCTAAAGGTCCAGGCATAGTTATACAAACTCAAAACCAACTTGCTAGCAGACAAAACGCTACCAATCCATTCACCAATACCATCATCAGCGCTAACATGGCCAGAAGGGTCATATAAGCCTGCTTGTGCAGTGGTAAAGTTGTACCACTCAGGCATATATAAGTCATAAGCCATGACATTCACCCAATTCAAGTTATCCCGCATGGAGTCCACTGGGAAAGAAGCACTCTCCAAATTTGGTGAGTTTTGAACCGCAGCTGTCAAGATCAGTTTTGTCAAGCTCCAGCTTGTTGCGCGCTGACTCAGGATTCACTGCTGCTCGCCACTCTTGAAAGGGTAATCCCATATTGGTCATGTCCGAGCTTGTGTTTTCTGAAACCCAACAAAATTCTAGGCCTTGGAAGCCATAAAGCCTGGCCATCTTTTGAAGAATCGATGAAAGATTTTCTATAGAAGCTTTGCTGGCCATCAATGAAAGGACTGTGTGGTCCGCGTTTCCACCCCCAATAAAGATTTTATTGTAAACTGGCGGATATAGAGGAGGAAGACAACATTTTCAAGGAGAGAATGCGTTTGCATGTTGAGTTGATACATGAGTAGTAGTGTTTTATGGATTCTATTGAGATGTGTTTAAATATATGAAATATATAAGTTGTGATATATGTTTGAATGTATGAAGTAGGTTAAGCTATGTTTAAGTTTTTATAGAAAATTGAAATTATTTTTATGAAAAGTAGTTGAAAAATAATAAACTTGATTGATTTGAAATAGATTTGTTAAAACATGAATAGAAACTTGAAATGAATAAGCAGTTTAGAGAAGAATCTCATTCTCATTGATGTAATTTTCATACAAGAGCTACTCTGTATATATATTACAAAAAGCAGAAAAGAAAAGTTCTAAAAACCAACTTTTAGTCTCCTATTTAGTTACAAGTAATTGATTGTGGCTTTATGGACAACATGGTTTAGACAATGCTTTACATGTTGATTTCTTAACATTGCTTTGTGTGCAGCCATGTATTTAAGCATGTGATCCCTTGCTTTTCTGTGACAATACCTCCTTCATTTTGTTGTTGCTTTTCACTTCTCCTTTGTTGCAATATGCTTTATTTCAACCTTTTTTATTGCATGCATTTCTTGGTCATTGCAAGGTACATTATATCCGCTTTTGCTACTGCATACATTTCTTTGTGTGTTGCAGCATTGTTGCTCAGTGTCCTCATGTCCTTCTTGCTTGTAATCAATCATTCTTTTTATGTTTCATTTCGTGAGACTCCCCCTCAAGATGGACATAGATATTTAGGATTCCCATCTTGGACAATAAAAAATGAAAAACAGAAGATGATAAAGCCTTGGTGAAAATGTCTGCCCGTTGAAACTTTGAGGCAATGTGGACTGGAGTGATGACTCCAGCTAGGACATTTTCTCGAACAAAATGGCAGTCCAGCTCTATGTGTTGAGTTCTTTCATGGAAGATAGAACTCCTTGTGATGTGGATGGTTGCTTGGTAATCACAAAACAAGAGAGCAGATTGTTCATGATTGATGTTGAATTCTTTTAATAGACCGAGAAACCATACAATCTCACAACTTGTGGTAGCTAATGCCCTATATTCTGCCTCTGCTGAAGACCTAGAGACAGTTACTTGTTTCTTTGATTCCCAACTTATCAATGAATCTCCAATGAACACACAAAAGTTTGTGACAGACCTTCTAGTCTTGGGAGCCCAATCAAAATCACTATATGTCTTTAAGTGTAAAGATGATTTTGATGAAGAGAAGATGCCCTGACCTATGGACCCTTTGAGATATCTGAGAACTCTATAGGTTGAGTGCATATGAGTTTGTGATGGCTTAGAACATTCATAGCATAAGTGATGTCTGGCCTGGTAATTGTTAGATAAATGAGTCTTCTAATGAGCCTTATGTAGGCTGTGGGATCTTGTAGAATCTCATTTGTGGTGTGGCTCAACTTGTGGCTCAACTCAATAGGTGTAGAGACTGTTTTGGTGCCAAGTAAACCTGCATCTTCCAATATTTCGAGGGTATATTTCCTTTGACAGATATTAATTCCAGAAGATGACTTTGCAACCTCTAGGCCTAGGAAATATTTGAGGGGTCCAAGGTTTTTGAGTTTGAACTTGCTGTGAAGGTAAGCTTTGAGTGAATCAATCTCATCTTGAGAATTTCCTCCCACTATGATATCATCCACATACATTAGGAGTGTTGTGAACCCTTTTTGACTAACTTTAGTAAATAAAGAATAGTCAGATTTAGATTGCTGAAATCTAATAGAAGTGAGTGAGTTGGAAAACTTTGAGAGCCATTGCCTTGATGCTTATTTAAGTCCATAGAGGGACTTATTCAGTTTGCATATTAATTTCTCCCCCTCAATTTGCTCTCTGTGAATGTGATAACCTGGTGGGATTTCCATATAAATTTCCTCATTGAGATCCCCATGTAAAAATGTATTATGAATATCCATTTGAGATAAGAACTATTTTTGAATAGATGCTAAGGCATGGAAGACATGAACTATGGTGAGTTTAGCCACTGAACTGAATGTTTCTTGGAAATCTAAACCTTCTCTTTAAGTATACCCCTTGGCCACAAGTCTAGTTTTGTGTCTTTCAAAAGAACCATCAGATTTAAGCTTGACTTTGTAGACATACTTACAACCAATGACAGTTTTGTTGGGGGTGAGAGAGGTAACAATCCAAGTATTATTTTCCTTTGAGGCACTGAAATCAGCTTGCATTCATGCCAATGTTTAAATTTCACAACTTCACCATAGGAGTTAGGTTCAGAAAGTAGAGAGAGGGAAATAGAAAAGGATTGGTAAGATGGGGAGAGGTGTTTGTAGGTGAGGTGATGATTGAGTGGATGAAATGTGGAGGATGGAGAGGATGCACTGAGAGGCAAGGATTCTGCTATTTGACAATGGTATTTTTGTAGATAGGCAGGTTGATGCCTATCTCTGGTGGATCTTTAAGGAGGTGGATCAGGAGATGAGGTGTCATGGTGTCACAACCCCGCCCTGTGAATGTCGGGATCGCGACGTATATACCTGTCATTTTCTTTCTATTTTTTTTCTTCTTTCTAATAACATGCGATCGGCATGGACATGACACACGTGCACTCTAAATTTTTAATTTAATAAAGGGAATACCTGATAGACATTCTATTCGAACATTCATCCATAAGAGACTTTCAGAGTCCATCCCAACATAAAACGTCTATACATAAACATAACCCATCATCCGTAACATAACTGTTCTCGTTAGGGAAGGTCCTAAGCATCTGCCTCTCCCTCTATAGTAATGCCTTGCTCCCTAGCCTTTTCGTCATTACCTGGACGTTTAAAATATTTAAAACAAAAATTAGTTGAATACTCAGTAGGTAGTGCACCATACAGTGAACATACTAGGCATCTATTCTTTTCTTTTGAAAACATGCATACATAAACTTTTTTGCTAATTCTTGACAATGCTTTCATGCATAACAGTTTAAGGAATAAGCCATACTTTCATGCATAAACATTTAAAAAATAACTATGCTTTCATGCATAAACATTTTAAGAAATAACCATACTTTCATATTTCACTTTCTTTGGCCGGTACACACTATTATGCCCTGTTTGTTGTGGTTAGCAGTCTTCCTTTGGACCTGGATTCCAGCCGTGGCCACAGGTTGAGAATCCCTTTCATGGGGGGCAGCACTAAGTGCACTGCCAGTACTACTTACCCGGCATTGCAATCTGCCAATTCATTTGGTACCATTTTCATTCATATGGCCATTACGTATTTTCATACAATAAAACGTTCATTCATTCAGTCATTTCTTTCTTTCATTCATTCAGTCATTTCTTTCTTTCATTCATGGCAGTCCTTTCTTTTCAGTCCTTTTCATTTAACAGTTCATTCATGGAAAATGTCATTTAAAAGCATGAACTTAAACATCATCTTTTCATTTAACAGTACATTCATGAAGAAACATCATTTTAAAAGTATGAGTTTAAACATCATTTTTCATGGCATCCATAAAACATCAGTTTATAGGGACATTTTAAAACACTTTCTTTGCGTCATTTAAAACATCAGTTCATAAGGACATTTTAAAACATTTTCTTTGAGTCCTTTAAAAGCATAAGTTCATAGGGGCATTTTAAAAACTCATTTAAAGCATCACTTGAAGCATAAGGCATTACACATTCATTTCTTTTCCTTTGCAATCAAAGTATTTTCATCATCTTTCTTACTTCGATGCACATGCATTTTTATGAACAAGATACATTTTCATGCTATACTACATATAGGAATAATCAATAAGTTTATTGAGAGAGCATGCATGGAAATCTCATGACTTAGAACCTACGTGCATGCATTACCTTATACACATACACACAATTATAATAGATAGGGTGCTTAATAGGAGCTATCAAGAAAGGGCTTGTACATACTATATACATTTACTCTTTCTTTAGAAGAACATTTGAAAGGAGAGATAGACATTCTTTCATAAAGAGAAATTGGTGTAAGAAGCATGGTCATATCTACTTACCTCTATGCTCCTCGATACTTCCATCATCAATATAGGTCCTATTTCAATAAATAGCATAAGCGTGTTAATACTCATACAATATTCTTTAGTCCTCTCTTTAAAAGAGAAAGCTACAATATTACAATCTAACGTCCCTTCTATGCTTATCATTAACCCAAATGACTACTCCTCACCTCAACTTATAAGAGAAATAACTTAAGTATTAAGACATGCTAGTTGTCCATGGAAATGTTATTTTAAAAGCTTACATGAAAAGTAGTTAAGAATTCATAAGCTTCAATTCAAGCAAGGTTTCTTTGATTCAAGCTCACTTTGGGTTGTGGACATTAGGAGATAAAATCTGGAATTCTCGACAATGGGCTTTAAAGTAGATTTAGGCATCTCAAGTAGGCTAAACAAGCTTAGGGAACATGCCATTTAATCAACTTGTAGTCACTCATTATAAAAAGGTTAGCTCATCAATATTTTGGACTCTTGGGTTAGGTAGAATTTAACCAAACGAGAGACAATATAAATAGTTATTTTTACATCAAGACATGGCATGACATGAACTTAAGAATACTTGGACAGCTTTGCATATCATAATATATCATGTACAATTAATCTCTTATATCTAAACTAACTAAGCTATAACTTATTCACATAAGCAATATATTAATTAGTTTAGAGAAAACCTACCATTAAAATTAAGTAGCATAAAGTATGGCAAAATTACCCATTAAGAACTTTAAAACCTTTAAATACTTTAAATTTATGATTTACTCACTTAATACCTTTCAAAAGCAAGATATGAAATTATAGGACCAAGCAAAACTTTTGAACCAAACCTCTAGCATTCTAAAAATAGATTACCAACCAAACCTCAATACAAGGCACATGATACCAACATATATAATTTAAAATCACTATAATCATCACCTATGATTAAATCAAGTTTAATAACAACATAGCATTTTCAAAATATAGGAAAATACATAGCAAAACAACTATAATACCATTCGGTTTGGGCCAAAAAAAGGGTATACATATTTATTTTCAACATAGGAAATTAAACACATCAAAACACAAGCTAAAACAACTTAATTGGCTTCCAAATCACATTAAAAACAAATGAGTCAAATTAGGATTTTTACCTTAAGCTCTTAGCCCCTTTCAAAACACAAGTGGAAGACCAAATAGAGGTATAGCCGTGTGGATGAAGAGGAACACGATATCACTGTTTTAAACCCCAAATCTGAAACATAAAAGATCATTGAAAGAAAACTCACTTGATCAACCATGGCTAAATTTGAAATACACAAAGGAGAAGGATTAAAGGTACTCTTACCTTGCTATTTTCCTCTTGAGGAGAAGGAAAAATGGATGCTTGGCTTGAAGGAGAATAGAGGAGTTTGGTTTCTTGGAGAACAAAAGAGAGGAGAAGAAGAGAGGGTCGGCTTTAGCTTGCTTGGAAAGGAAGTGAGAATTTATTTCTTTTCTCTTGGGTGAAGGTTGATGGGTAAAGGGGTAGAATGCTTTAGGAATTTTTTTTTTCTTCTTCTCCTTTTGTGCTGCTTTGGACGATGGGTGGGAGGAAAAGTGAAGTCAATGGCTTCCTTAGGAAGCTTATGGGTCAAAGGAGCTCAATGGCTTGCTTTAGAAGCCTATGGGTGCAAAGAGCCTAATGGCTTGTCTTGGAATCCTAAGGGTGAAAAGGGTGGGAGGAACTTTTGTCTTGATCAAAGCTTATCACATAAGATTGGAAGATGGATGGTGGAGATCTATCCACCTCAAGAATGCTTTTCACCTACCAATCCAATGGTAGATAATAATTGGCCATTTTTTTAAATAAATAAAATTAAAGGGTTTAAGGAAAAATATTTCAAAATCTTAAAAATAATACCCTTGATTTATTTTAATAAAGCATATTTTAAAAATAAAGCATACTCATATTAAAATAAAATAATTGAGAGTAAGAAAAATCTTTATCTCAAAATATTTAACTTAAATAATTGATAAAATGACGTAAGGACCTACGTAGTAGAACTTGGGTATTACACTTGGAGATCATAAAGATGAGGTGAAGGAAGAGGTGGATCAAAAGAGGTAGCAGGTAGAGGTGTTTCAAGAGGATGTGGTTGATATTGGAGATTAGAATTGGATGTGTTAGATTATAGGTCATTAAGAGGAGGTGGAAAGTAGTTATCTGGTGGTGGAGGTAAAACCAGATTATGAAGGAAGGATGAGTGAATGTCCAAAGAGGAATGAGAGGAGGGAATGGAGGTGGAGGAATGGAATGAGAAAACAGATTCATGGAAGATTACATTTCTAGAAATAAAGGTGGAATGAGTCCCTATGTCTTAGAGCTTGTAACCTTTGATATTTGCAGAGTATCCTAGGAAAATGCAAGGTCTGGCTCGAGGTTCAAACTTGGTTCTGTGGTGCTTAAGAATGCTAATATAACTTAGGTATCCAAAGACTCAAAGATGAGCATAGGATGGTGGTGATGAAAAGAGCCATGGCTCTTTTCATGGAGAGACTGGTTAGAAAGGAGGGGAGTAGGGATCCTATTGATGATGTATGTTGCAGTTAAGATGTCATCTCCCCCAAAAGGAATAGGTAAACCAGCTTGAAAAAGGAATGCCCTAGCAACATTTAAGAGGTGTTGGTGTTTCCTCTCAACAACACCATTCTGTTGAGGGGGTATACACACATGTTTTTTGGTGAATGATGCCATGGTCTTTATAAAAATTAGCCATCTCGAATTCAAGGCCATTATCAGTTCTGATTTTCTTAACTTTGCTATTGAATTGAGTGTGTATGAGCTAAAAGAAAGACTATAGGATAGGTCTTGTGTCTGATTTTAGCTTCATTAAAAAAATCCAAGTGATTCTTGAATAATCATCCACAATGGTTAAGAAGTAATGAAAGCCTTGAGTTGATGCTTGAGAATATGGGCCCCATTATCACAATGAATTAAGTCAAAAGGAAATGAACTAGTGGATACACTTGGAAGAAATGGAAGATGTTTCTGCTTGGCCAAAGGAAAGATTTTACAATGAGATAGGTCCTTGGACTTTACATTAGGAACAAGAGAATGAATTAGATTCATTCTTTGTGAAGATAAATGTCCTAATCTAAAGTGTCATAGATCAAAATCTTGTTGTATAGCTGCTTGATTGGGAAAAGTTAAAGAAGGGTTGATGTTATTGTCATGAGAAGGAGGCAGCAGATAAAAGAGGCTAGTATGAACTTTAGCAAGTCTAATCTTCATCCATGAAGAGAGGACCTGAATGAAGCAAATATCTTTTAAGAAAAACAAACATGTATTTGGTTTTTGAGTGAACTTGCTAACTGAGATGAGGTTGAAAGTGAAAATGAGGGTACACATAAGACATCAATTAGTGATAGTGAATCCAACAGCTTAGTAGTGCCTATGTGTGTGACTTGAGCCTTTGTACCATTTGGGAGTTGCACGAAGGCTTGTATGCATGAAGAGGGATTGTCAAAGAATGAGGTGGAGCACACCATGTGATCAGTGGCTCCTGTGTCCATGATCCATGGTGTGTTATAGATATTAGAGTGCTTATTCTGGGAAGATGAACTGTGTTTACATTGATTCACAGTACTGAGATGAGAGTGATCACTGGGTATGGAAAGAATGGATAGGTAATATGATTACCTGCTAAGTTTCAATAAGGTGTGGTCGAGGAGCTGGTTTCAGTAGTGTCTGGTTTGGCAAGAGCAGCAGGTGTAGGCATAATTGGTTTGGTTTGTCCCAAGTTCATTTGAGGAAATTGAGCATTGACAAGAGCCATGAGGTGTTGTGTTTGTGCCTAAGAGAGGTTCAATTGAGAGACACTTGGAGCAGGTGCTTCATGGCTTTAGGCTGTAATCTGAGCAGCAACCTGATTTGCAGAATAAGGTGCAGCATAAGTGTTTTCAATTCTTGGTTTGGTAAACTTGAAGTTTGGTGGGAATCCCACTAACTTGTAGCATTTTTCCTTTATATGTCCAACCTTACCACAATGGTGGCAAACCAGGCTTGACCTGTCCTTTTTCTTTGGAAAATTCTGGTAGGCAAGCAAAGCAGAAGGTTCTGAGGTGGGCAAGGCTGTGTTCCTTGCCTGTCTTTGTCTTTCCTCTTGCAAAATTAGTGAAAAAGTTTTATCTCATGAGGGCAAGGGACTTAACAAAATGATTTGTCCCCTCACAACATCATAATTATCATTTAAGCCCATTAAAAATTTAAACACATAATCTCCTTGTTGAACTTCACCAACATCTTTCAAGGCATCACATGTGCACTTCCCACAAAAGCAACATGGAAAGGTCTATAACTATGCAATTATCCCAAATAGCATTAAGTTGTGTGAAGTAGTCACTGACAGAGAGGTGTCCTTGTACAATGCCACTTAGCTTGTGTTAGAGGTGATAGATTTGAGCCTCATCAAGTTGTACAAAACGCTCCTTAAGCTTGTCCCATACCTGTTTGGCTGAACTCATGAAAAAGACATTAGATGCAATATCTTTTGAGATAGAGTTTAGAATCTATGCAAGGAGGATGTTGCATCTTAGCCATGAAACATAGGAAGATTCTGATAAATCAGAAGTGGTGATCTTGCCATCCAGGAAGCCTAATTTGTTCTTGATGGAAATAGAAAGCAAAAATGATCTACTCCAAGAAATGTAGTTTGAACCAGTTAATGGAGATGAGACAATGATAGTGTTAGCATTGTCACTGTGATGTAGGAAGAATGAACTATTTTGATCCTCAGGCAAGAAGGAGAAGAATAAGAAGAGGAGGTTGTCATGTTTTATGAGATGAGGTTTGTTTGCAAGTTAAGGAAATGTAGTAGGAAAGATGTCCCACTCTGATACGATGTTAAAACATGAACATAAACTTGAACTGAATAAGCAGTTTAGAGAAGAATCTCATTCTCATTGATGTAATTTTCATACAAGAGCTACTGTTGTATATATATTACAAAATGCGGAAAAGAAAAGTTCTAAAAACCAACTTTAATCTCCTATTTAGTTACAAGTAATCGATTGCAGCTTTATGGACAGTATGGTTTAGGCAGTGCCTTACATGTTGATTTCTTGACATTGCTTTGTATGCAACCATGTATTTCAGCATATGATCCCTTACTTTTATGTGACAATACCTCATTCCTTTTGCTGTTGCTTTTCACTTCTCCTCTAAAGTGCTTTATTTCAACATTTTCTGCTGCATGCATTTCTTGGTCATTGTAGGGTACTTTATATCTATTTTTGCTGCTGCATACATTTCTTTATGTGTTGCAGCTTTGTTGCTCAGTGTCCTTATGTCCTTCTTGCTTGTAATCATCCTTCTCTTTATGTTTTATTTCGTGAGAGATTGAGATGGTTTAACACGCTAATTTATTTTGTGTTTTTTTCACGTGTATTTTTTAAAAAAATTCACAACATTATTAAAAAACACACTTAATTATTTAAGTAAAAAAACTAATAAAAAATCCTAGATAGTTCTACAGCCGCCAACCAATTCTCCCACTTGATGTGGTATGTCACGTGGTTTTTTTTTTTTTTAAAAAAAAAAAACAACGACAAACCAAACAAAATTTGAAAACCCCCAACCTCGACAAGCCTACCCCCTCAATTACTCCGACACTGGCATCCAGTCAGCGTGGCAGAAGAGATCCATTTTCGGCGTCATCTCCCCTCTATCCGACCTCCAATCCGAGAGGTAGATTTATTTTCCTCTTTCTAGAATAGAGTTTTGACCTAAAAAATTTATTATGCTAAAATCGATGTTCTCTGTATAACCGACTGCTTCTATACACCTTTTCTCTTCTCTCCTTTGAACTGGCCCAAATTTTGAAGATGCTTCAGTTACTAATTTTGATCCTGGAAATTATGTACATGTATGTAATGTGGTGAAAATAATTTAGCTAGGAACATTAAGTTTCAACAATGCTCGCTGATGATCCTTTGTTCTTAAAATAAAGTCTGAGCCACAAAGAAATTACTGAGAAAATAAAGAACATACATAGGGATCAATAATGGAAAAAAAAATTATCACATATAATATATATACCGATTTCTTCTAGGAACTTGTGAACCACAAGAGAGTTCTTCTTCAATCCTACCTCCTTAGGTTCCTTGATAAAAGTCTGTTGTAGTTGAAAACTTGATTTAATTAGTTTTACTCTTTATATTTTCATTCATCTATTATTTTCCTTATATATATATATATTTCGTTATTGCCTCAAATGTACTGGGTACAATCTGACCTTGATTTTTGCTACAAAAGCCTCATATATCTCGAGGACTTTAGGTTGAAGCTCAGTCCTCTTCTCTTCAAACTCTTTATTGATTTGCTCCTAAAACCAAACGATATATATCGAAACAATGTCAGAATTTTGTTGTTGTTTTATTCTGCAATTATTCTTCATATATATATATATGCCTGCATGAGTATATCAAAAAAGTTTATGGTACGATGAGGTAGGAATTGATAAGAAGATTAAATGTGATGAAACTATTGAAGAACCTAAGGTTGGAATGAAATTTTCATCTATAGAAGAAGTTTGGTCTTACTATATGAAGTATGGTAAGCAAAATAGGTTTGGGATGTGTAAAAAGAATTCTAGACAAGATGATGATGTGAATGTTAGATGGGTTTGCTTGACATATGCACGAGAAGGCACATCAAAGAGTAAGGCTGTCAATGTTATGAAACCAAGACAGACAGAGAAGATAGGGTGTATGGCTATGATTAATGTGACATTGAATGATGAAGGTGGATATACCGTATCTAAAGTGACGTTGGATTATACACTTGTTTGTAGTCCGGGAAAGGTAAGATATTTCAGATGCATTAAGAAGGTTGATGCTTGCGTGGCTAAGAGGCTTGAAATAAATGACGAGACAGGAATAAGGTTGTCCAAAAATTACAAGGTTGTGGTTGTTAAGGCGGGGGGTTATTAGAATGTGCCATTCGGGGAGAATGAGTGTCGAAACTACATTGAGAAAGCACGACAACTTCACCTTGGGTGGGAGTTGCTGAAGCTCTATATAACTATTTTCAAGATATGCAAAAAATAAATCTGGATTTTTATTATCAGATAGTCGTTGACAATGAGATGCAGTTAAAAAATATGTTTTGGGTAGACAACCAAAGTAGAGATGCGTATGAATCATTTGGGAATGTGATTACATTTGACACAATATAACTGACTAATGTGTATAAGATACCTTTTGCACCATTTGTGGGTGTGAACTACCATGGTCAGTCAATTCTATTCGAGTGCGGATTGATTATCCAATGAGGACATAAATACATTCGAGTGGTTGTTTAAGTCATGGTTAAAGTGTATAAATGACCAACCGCCAAATTCAATCATCAGAGACTAAGACAAGGCCATGAAAATTACAATTTTAAGGGTGTTTCCAACGTCTAGGCATCGCTTTGCTTGTGGCATATAATGAAAAAGCTTCCTCAAAAGTTTGGATCACATTATCGATATAAGAAAATCAAGAGTACTCTACATATATGTGTTTATGACTCCATAAACATGTTGGTGAAGTATAATTGGTGACGTTGACATATTTTTTTTGTGGAGATGACTATTTTCAGTGTATTTTTGTCTCCATAAACATGTTGCTATTGTAATTATTTTTTATTGTTGTTCTTGAGTATTTAAATGCTATATTGATAAAGTTTGATCTCTTTTCTTGTAATGAAACAACATTGTCATTTATAAGGGAAATCCCTATAGGGTGTTGCAAAATAAGCCATGCTCTACGTAACCTCTTGATTCCATTCGGTACGGCAATGAGTTTGGTCCCATTTTGAATCCGATGGTAGTTTGGCATCCTCTTGTATCAACCAAAAGATTGATAATTAAGAGCACTTAAATATGTAAAGCTAGAAACTATACATTCTTGTTTATGCAGCATAGTACTCCCTTGGATGTGAAGAGTCATATGCATTCTTATGCAGCATCTATTTACTTTGCTGAAAAACTGTTTAACAATCATCTGGAAAGGATCGGGAAAGGAGGGCATAGTACTCCTTTGGTCCAAAGAAGCTGAAAATTAAAAACCTGAAAATTAAGCTAAAATACAAAACTAGTTCATATAAAATTAAACATGCTTAGTTACATCTTGATCACATTGTTTTCTTAAAATTTCCCAAAACACATGCCTAGACTACCAAATGATTGATTAGTGGCCTCATATATTAGGAACAACTGTTAAATTTAAGAACCAACCAAGTATTAAACATTATTGTATTGAATTCCTACATGATAATATTCATGAGTAGGAGAAGTCATGAGTGGAGTTTGTTTGAATGCGAATTTAAGAACCAATCTGTCTTGACTATAAGAAGCAATCTCAATTGAATTTGTGTATTGTTATCTAAAATATATTAAACAAAACAATAATTCAAGGTGAAGGAAACTCGCTGTTTGGTGTAGATAATGACTATGAAGTTATTTTCAGACCATGATTTTTGCATTCATGGGTTGATTTTTACATTCATGCTTTATGTTAAGGATACAACTGTCAAGCCTCTGATACAAGGAAAGTCAACTAATGATCCTCAATCATAGCTTCTATCACAGCATAAATAGTTGCACCATTAGTGTCTAATTTATAGCCTACAAATCAGCTGTAAATCTCTTTATATTTATTTATAATATTTGTACAAATTATATATAAATGAATACAAGAACCCATGCCTTACTTAAGGTTGTGAGAATCATTTTGTCAAACCTTCTCATGGTATCCAAAGTCCGACAGGATTGACATCCATTTTGTCATGGCTTCTGAATCCTCCACTCCTTCTCCTTCTATTTTGTCCTTCAATACTATGATGCACATGCTTTCTATTAAGCTCACTTCTACCAATTACCTACTTTGGCATAGTTAGATTCTACCCCTTCTCTCAAGTCAAATTCTCTTAGGGCTGGTTTGGATGTTGAGACGAGATGAAAATTTTGAGAATTTTGTGAATAGTATAAAGATAGTATGAGTTAAGATTTTCGGATGTTTTAAGAAATTTTTGTGGGTCCCATAGTGAGATGTGTTTGGAAGTAAAGTTGAGATGAGAATTTCCGGTTTGAAAGAATAGAAATATTTAGGTGGGGCCCACTGGCTGTGCATTTATTGCCTGTCAACCGAGACGTTACAAGTCCTACTCCAGTCGTCTCTGAAACTCATATTCTTCTCTTCCTTCGTCTCCCTCCAAGCCTGAAAATGCGAATGAAAACCCTCACTTCCAAACCAGCCCTTTCCGTCTGAATATTGCTGCTCCTGGTGGTGATAGCTGCGTTTGAAGACCCCATCTCCTCATTTCAACATTTCTGTAAGACCTGGACCGAGACTTGCGTTTCTTTCCCAACATCGCTTTCATTTTAACACCCTCCCTCTCCAGCCGCAAAGACGGACTTTTGCACGCGTTTCGTCTTGGCGTCTTCGATTTTCAATTTTCCCGCACAAACCAGAGCAGGACAACCAGGTAAGTTCCCGTATTTGTATTGTTGAGCTAAACGAAGTCGATGTTAGGTAGATTAGGGTTTCCGTATTTTTGCGCTGCATCTCCCTTTCATTGCGGGTGCAGGGTGTTCTTGTAGTGACAATGGTTGGGATCGAACACGGCCTTTGAATGATTTTGCTAAATGTTGCTGTTGTACATATGGTTGTGCCTACTGGTTGGGATGTGTGTTCGATTTCATTGCTGTTCCCGTAATTTTGCTAAATACTTGTGCCTAGTTATGGTCCAAATCAGTAAGGGTGTTTGGAGTTATGTATTTTGGGGGTTTATTGGATTCTCGCACGAGGTGGAGATGGGTGTATCTGTTGTTTCTGTCAATACATTCTGCACAAAATTGTTGGGTGTATCTCCTGTGTTTTGATCTCATCTCTTGTGACTGCTTCCACTCCAAATATATCATTAACATGGTTAAACAGTGATACATTGTTTTGGCCTTCTATCATTCTCCATTCTCAAGTACAGTACTCTCATACGGACGGGGTCAAACATTTGTTGTTGCAACATCCAACGTCCAGCTTAAGGGGGCAAAGAGGGGTTGTCATAATTAATACAAAAATATAGTCAGTCATACGTTAACAAGTGCAATTCACTTTCCAAAACCTATTTCTATATTGTTTGTCTGTTCAGCTTATTTCCACACTGTCTTTGAATTCCATTAGTGACCATGTGAATCAACTCTTATGGGAAAATAATATTGTTGAGGTTAATGACCATGTTGTTTGGTTGGGAAAAGGGGCAAGGAGGTTTATCCTAGTAACTACATTTCAAGTAGGTACAGATCAAATAGACACAGCTGTCCTGACCATGCCAAACAAAGCCATTCGTCAACCCATGGAACTGCTCAATAGAGTTTGTCACCTGCAACATATTTTTATAGTTTCCAATTTATGTTGCTGTTATAATATTCTGACCGCCATTCACGAAGACCAACCTATATTATGCTGTTATATATTTAAGAGTATGCATTTCCCTGTATAAAATCAGCATTATAAATTCTGGTGGGCAGTGTGAAAGGCCAGCTTCTTGTGAGCTGTCTGCCTTTATTCTCTTTCGCAGTGATGTGAGAAACTTGACCCTATCTCTTGCTTTCTTTCTGGTTTATACTTTGTATGCAAGAATTATGGCAACGAGTAGCGGTGTGTCCATAAACTGCGCTCATCCTATGAGGTCAGAAGATGAGCTGGTATACGGACGAAGACCTCTATGTTATTGTGGGATTCCCTCCAAACTGCGGATGTCGGCCAAGGCCAATAGTTTTGGGAGGCGTTTTTTTAATTGTCGATATTACAAGGGTGAAAACCAGTGTGGATTCTTCCAATGGGTTGATCTTGCAAGGTCGCTACCAGTTTGTTGTCAGCGCACCTTGGAATTAGCAGATCAAAGGAATGAAAGGATAGCGGCTGAACGTGCAAGAATAGAAGCTACCAAGTTCCAATCAATGAAGATGAAGTACAAATGTGCTTTGATCACATCTTTGGTATTATTGCTTGCATTATTATGTACTGTTAAATTTGAGAAGCTTAATGATAATGTAAATCATTTAATGCTACCTAAATGATTTACTTGTCATACATTAGTCTTACGGTAAAATGAACTGGTGTTACCATTAACAATTAACTGTAGTTATAAGTGCACCTTTTTTTGAGAACTATTGTATTTATTACACTATTACAAAGTAGTGAATTCAAACTTGAAAAAGCTTCTACTTTCTTGAACAAGAATATAAAACAAGAATACCACTTCTTGGGGTGTTCTTTCCTGGATGCTTGTAAAAACTCTCACTACAAAACAAAAAATTAAAGCTAACATCACTACATGCATCTAATATCAAAAGCTAACAGGTCTAGTTCAATTAAAGCTATAGACTTACCCATGGAACCAGTAGAATTCATGAAACATGTTAAGAAACTGCGCTCCCCTGTGCTTTTGTTCTGCTCATAGAATGGTTGTTCACCAAAATATGAATAAAGAGGCAACACATACTTGTAAATACTCAAAAGGTTGCATTGCCTCTTTGGGAAGTGATCGAATCATCCTTAAATTGACTACCTACACTCAGATATGACACAAACTGCCTTTCTCTGGATAAGTAATAGGTGAAATGGTGATTTATGGTAAAAAGGTGGACTGATTTACCTACACAGCCACTTCATTTAAGTGCATCAAGTAAAAACTTGCTTCCACAACCACAAGAGGCACAAATATTCCATCCCGAGTATACACAACAGACAAAAGACTGCATTAGTTTGCTGGCAAAGTGATCGAATCATCCTCCACTCAGACACAAACTTCCTTTTTCGGTACAAGTAATACATGAAATGGTGATTTTTGGGTAAAGATTTATCTACACTGCTACTTCATCTATGTGGATGGAGTAAAGCTTCGCCTCTAATCCATTTTATTATCAGATTAGATTAGAACAAAAATGAATCCACCATAAAAAAATAAACAACATCTTGCATATTCGATTTACCTTGAAAACAAAAATGAATCCACCATAAAAAAATAAACAAAAAAAAAAAAGGAAAAAATTCAACATAAGTTGAATATTTTTTTTTTAAAATATTTCACCAACTTTATCTTATAAATATTATTTCTCTTTATCATAATTATAAAGAGGCAAGATTGGAATCTCTTTTCAATTAGGCAGGATTGACAAATGATGAACATGGGTCCGTTGATAAAGTTTGTACATACGGGGTGGTAGGTAGTTTTGCACATGGGTCCTTCATTAAAGACAAAATATGAAAAACATACATCATGTAAAGAGTGTCGTTCACAAACAAATAGAGATACATATCAATCCTTGGCAAATACACTTATACCAAATAGTATTAATTATTTAAATACTACAAAACCATCCAGAGTTTTTCAAAGGCACTACGCAATCATTCCCCAAACCTATCTTCCCACATAGGGATTGCAATCCCATCTCTCTGTGCTGCCATAACTCCAGCTGACTCATAGGACACGTCAACCACTTCAGAGGTTTCGCCCAGGTGGTCGGCCGCATCCATATTTTCTTCACTAAACTGAAGCGCCAATGTAGCCTGAATGAACTCATCATTCGGTGTTACCGTTTTAATAAGGTTGTGCAGTGTACAACATGCGGTAACAAGCATCCCTTGCCTGGTAGGCCGATATCGAGGCATCGCATTCAATATTAGAAACCGATTTTTCAGTAACGCAAATGTACGCTCAATAATATTGCGTAGCGATGAATGACAGAAGTTAAAATAATCTTTATAGCCTCGGAATTGATGACCGCTATAACGATCAGATCTATGATACCTCTCTCGTGGATACGGAGGCATAAACTTCTCAATGCATGGAAATGCAGAATCAACAAGGTAATAATGGCCTACAAAATTAGAAAAATTACCAACTCAATTGGAAGTAATGCCGCTCAAAATAGTATTTAATTACCAACTTGGTCAAAGGCATGTCAAATGAATTGTTTTAAAAAATACAATTATTTACCTTGTGGTGGCCAAGGAAATTTATTCGGAGATCGACTCAAAGCATCCAAGAATACTTGAGCATCATGGGCTATTCCCTCCCAGCCAGTATATACATACGTGAACTTCATATCGAAGTCACATAAGCACAACACATTTTGTGCGATTCGACCACGATGATTTCTATATGCGTTACTCAGTCTAGATGGTGCAGCAGCGTCAATCATGGTTCCGTCCATCGCACCAAGACATTTCTACAAAACCATTATCATATAACGTAGTCCATAAGCTTAAATATTTTGATATCATGAAAACTTAAATTAATATAATGATATTAATAAAAAAACAAATAAAAAAATACCTCAAACCATGGATAATTGTGTGGGTTCCTCGTAATGTAAGGATGGACCCCATCTGTGTTTGTAGGCCTAATGACAGTTCTCCCTAGCTGATGTAGCGCCCGCATGACTGTCTTAACATGTCGGTTAATTGTCTCGCTCGAATGTTGGAATCGGTCTCCAACGATACGTTGACCTTGTGCATGGCCAACAAGAAGGCAAAACATCCCTAATGATTCCTCCACAGACACCCTCTCTGTAGGGTCCATTATGAAGGACTGTCGTAAAAGATCACAGACATAACGGAAGGCCGGCACTTCCATTTGAAACATTGTTTTGTAAGTCCTTGGGTTCCCATTCAAGACGGCTTCAATATATTGATTCCCCCGTAGGCCAATATTGTGTTCCGGCATGAGAACTCGACCTCCGCTCAATTGTGATGCCATCCACATCATGTAGATGATGTTCACCTCCTGCGTTGCGGCTTCATCCCCACTCGAATGATATGTGGCCATAGGGTCATCCGACTCGCTGGTACGAGTCCTACTTGAGCTAGAATCCTCAATCTCGCTGTTTGTCTCCATCGATCGGGGTTCTTCCGAACTACTCTGATTCTCCATTATGAATACTGGAATGGTTGGACAAGAAAAAACATAACAATATTACAGATTCATCTTTAAATTGAGGTGGATGGCGATGGGTTTTGGAATAAATAAACAAAATTGTTGGAAATTTTGGTTTAGCCTACTCGTCATTATCATAATATTTAGGTCTTGAGTTCCGCATTCAATAGGGTTAATAATGGCATAAATTCATGAAGCACAAACTAGCGGTGTGAAAATGTTAACAGGCATCACAAACTCAAGTACAATGCGTTTGAAGAAAACATAAACATCCTGCAAATAAGTGGCTATTCAACGTCGGAAATACATGAAACATGCTGAAAATAAATAGCTGTCTTCAAATGAAAAAACAACAAACAATAAGTAGAAAGACATGCATAAAAGCCGAGAAAATAAAGAGGAGCCTCCAACTCTTTCACCAATCACTGCAAACTCTAAGCCCACTAGCTTCTGCGGGCATCTGAGATCGAGACAAATGACCTCTGCACTTTTGTGCTCAACAATCGGTCGAACGCCTTGTTAAAGAGCTCGGTCGGTAGGGGAGGTTGTACTTCTTCAAGCAGCTTCATACAATGCATCTGCAAATCAAACGCACCAGATGACTCCATGCTAGTGTCCCCTTTACTGCGCTTCCTCGACCTGCTGTACTCCATCGATTCCGTCGCTGCTTGTTCTCTGGCTTCTGCTGAACGTTTAATAGCATCAAGGGTCAGGCTCATTTGCACTTGAATGGCTGGGTTACTCATGGGCCCCCCCTTTGTCGTGTACGAGATCCGCTAGCATAGAGATGGAGAAGGGTCTAGGTGGGACGTGGGGATCGGCTGAGGGGGCTGCATCATGATCAGTAAATGGTCGGCCACGACCTTGCTGCTCCTCATCAAGCAAGTGCTCATCATCACTGTCTAGGGCCGAATCTGTCGAGGCCCGATGCATTGTACCAGTCGCAACTGAACAACCAAATATTGTACATAGTTGTTCATACTTAGGGCATCCATACGTCTTGAAATGCTTCCATGATGGTCTCACCTAACAGAAGAAGGGAGTGATTAGATGGAAAGATGGAATGTTGAATTTAATTATTTACAAATACATTTTAAAACAAGAGCGAAATTTATAGGTAGTACCCGAAGGGCATTCACCCTGTGTTCTTCACTAGCAATTGGTGCATTCCTCTCTGAGTCCCACCCCAAGCCGGTTTGCTTCATGAGATCGGTAAATTCCCGCTGTCTTCGCTTGAGACGGGCAACTTTGCCCTTAACTTGATCAGAATTAAAATTTCTTGGCCCAACGGCAGACAACTTCTCAGCAAGCCTTACATGATCACCGTTTGTGATCCTCCCTCCCCTCAATCTATCCATGATGGTGTCTTCATACAACATCTCTATGAGCAGATTCTCTAACCCATCTGCCCATAAGCTTCCATCCCAGGTCGAGTCGATGGTATCATTTTCCATGTGGTTCTAATATATGAAGAATAAAAACCCATGGTTTGCACATGTAGTGAGAACAACCAAACCAGATTGGGATTGTTTGAAACCACCATAAGATTGTGATGAGACAATGACATGAAATAGATGGAAGTTGGTACATAATTACTACAATTGTGGCTCATATCAAAGCTAGAATGAAGTAAGTAGGTAAAAAGGTTAGATGGAAGAAGTTAAGAAGTTGACAACCAGTAAATTGTTATAAATAAACAAAAGTTTCATACCTTCGTAGATGATGACCTGGATGTTGAGCGTAAGTTGTAACGCTACAACAAGAAATGGTATAAATTAGGCCTCCAACAAACCAAATAAAGGGCCAATTTATGTGGCTTCCAAGAGTGTGGATGATATATAGATCACGGTGAAACATATTTTCAGATGATAGATATAACCAATCCTGGTTATTTTCATTTCCTTTTCCAACTATACCATGGTTGGAAAAAGTCCAACAAGTCCATATAGATAGGAATTAAAATGGACTAATTATTATAAATTAAATAAAACACAAGTTTAAAACTTTATAAACTCAAGATGGGAGATGTGTTGGAATAAACACAAGTTAAAAATTAGTTTTATAAATAAAACACTAATTTTAACCAAATAATGTTGTTCTCCTGTCTAGATATATTTTTCATCCTTCAAGGGATGGATTCTTCTGCTTTAATACTTTAGTGTAGGTTCTTTGGGAGATGTAATCTTTCAGCTCTTATACTTGAGAATTATTAGGTAGTCTTTAGAGTACAACAAGTGTTACTCCCATTCTATCACACTCTGCCATGTCATTAAAATTAGGCAATTTTAATGGCTTGCCATTTTGTGCTAAGACAGGACAACCACGTTGTCCAGGTCTCAGGAGTATTGAGGTTAATTTTTCCTCATACTTATACTAGTCATTGTGTCATTGAATGTTGTGGCTTCAGCCTTGTATGAAGTTAATGACATACCAAGATCCATATGTTACTAAAACCTAGATGAAGAATAGTTTACACGATTGTAACCCCTTGCTGCAAGAGGTTAGGTGCACATGTGAAAGCAAGTCCTAGAATAATGGTTTATTCCCCTCTTCCTAGTAGCATCCACCACATATGAAGCTAATAAAATTCCCAAATAAGCCTCAAGAAAAGTGCAACTGAACATTTGTTGTTGGATGTAGATCCCTTGTGAATGTCTAGTCTGCCTACCATAAAGATTCCATTTTGTAATACAAAGAGACAAGTAACTTAACCCTCAGATTAAAAACTTGTTCAACTTCTTACAAACTATAATATCTTACCTTTAATATATGATATTTGAATTTAAATTAGTTCACCTTGAAAAGCTCCCCTTACCCACTCGGATGCTCTCTACTTCACTACAAGATATCAAATACCGTGTAACAAAGAATTTATAGACGTTTTATACCGTGTACCACTCTATGGGTATGGTGCGTAATTCATGGGAGAAATGCTACATTATTTGTGATTTTTACACACAGGTGGATGAGTGTGATATATGGCCTTCAACGTCCAGCTTGCCAAGACCAAGATTGGCATCCAATCAAATTCTTCCGAAAGTAAGGGATGGTTCGATTTATGCATGCCCCAAGTGTTTAGTCGCACAACACATTTACCAAACATACTGACATCTGTTCTTACCAAACCACCCCATCTCCTCAAAACATACTGAACAAAAATTACAAACCATTTCAAGGCCTCAAGACACTCGGATCATTGACAATACAGACATCAATACAAACACTACCAATCCAAATATAATGAATATAACATGTGAGAAATGAAGCCTAATCATGTGAAGGACAGACAAATACATGGACATCTGTTCAATACCAACTCCAACTACTGAAGATTTTTCCACACACACCACAGATTGACAATATTGTTCCACGATGATTTTTCTTAGCTTGCTACAGCTTCTAATCCAGGTTAAGGAAATTGAAATATGATGGAAAAATACCTGGTAGGAGCGTGTCTTCGGACCCGTGGTGGTGGAGTTATGGACGGCCAGCCATCTATTGTGACATTTCGAGATGCTGTTGCGAGACTTGCACCGGTTCATTGGGGTGCCTTCGGTTTGAGTGGTTCCCGTATTTTTATAGACCATTTCTTTGGGGCAATGAGGCAGCCGAAGTCAACAAACCAACACAGTGGCGTTGGTACAATTCACCAGCCACGTGAGGCGACGGGTCTACTCTAGAGGTCACTTCTATTCCTGAGGAGGACGTAGAACAGAGGCAGAGAAAGAGGGGCAGAGATTCGACTGGGTGGGGGTGAATAATGTTTACACTGCCAATGACCAGGTTAGGCGCAGAGATTCCCCTTGGTAGGATGATTTGAACACACAAAGGGTTGGAGCACAGTGCCTTCAAGGGAATGGGAATTGAAACCGCGTCACTCCAGAGGTTGTGGAGACGCGGTTCGAAGAGAGGAGCTGGGTTGCGCTGGTTTTCGCATGAAGTCACGCTGCAAAATTCTTGGCCGAAGAACTTATCTGTGGCTTCTCGTAGGGCTGCGTCGTGCATTTACCTTGCCACCAGGGATGTATTCTTGGAATGGGTCTTCTCCTAGATGAACAGCAGCTCCATTAAAGACTTCACAGGGGTAGTTCGAAAGAGGGAAGAGAGAGGTAATGTTACGGGAAAAGTACATTGTACAGAAGGGACAACAGCTAATATCTTCAGACTGTTGTCATATCTATAAACAGTAAAGAAAATTCCTTATCTCGCTTCTGGTTTATATGAACAGTGCGTTTGGATATATGATCTCGTCTCAAGTTGAGACAAGTTTGAAAATTCTGGGTTTCGTCCCAGCATCCAAACCAGCCCTTAGGTTATGTTGATGGTTCTCTCCCTGTACCATCTAAAGCTATTCTTTATAACAATTATTCCATCCCAAACCCAGCTTATGTTTCTTCGAAACAAACAGACCAGCTAATCCTCAGTCTTATCTACTCCTTTCTCTCCAAAGAAGTAATAAGTGAGGTTCTTGGATTGACCACTGCTAGAGATGCTTGGAAATCTCTTGAGAATTCCTTCTCTCATAAATCCAAGGCCAGAGAACTCAGGCTAAAGGATGATCTTCAACTCATGAAGAAAGGGACTCGAACTGTTGGTGAATACTCTCGAGCCTTCAAAAACCTCTGTGACCACCTTGCAGCCATGGGTTGCTCTATTGATGATTCTGATCAAGTCCATTGGTTCTTACATGGATTGGGACCTGAATTCTCCACTTTTTCCACCACCCTGCTACCACATTTTCCTCTACCACCTTTTAAGAACATTAATCCCAAGGTAGAGAGTCATGATTTCTTCATCAAATCTATTGAAGGGCATTCTAATACAATAGTAGCATTCATTGCTCAAAGAGGAGGTCGTCACCCCCATCGTGGTGGTTGTCGAGGTGGCAATCGTACTTGAAACCAAGGCTCTCAAGGTGGGCGTAGCAACTTTACCAACACTAAGAACTCCTCCACCACACGAAAACATAAACCTGTTTGTCAAATTTGTGCCAAAATTGGTCACATTGCAGCTGTTTGTTGGGAATACTATAATCAAAATAGTCATGAAGCTCACATTGCAGAATATTTCTCTTCTTCTGATAATTCATTTGATTGGTATACTGATAGTAGTGCTTCTTCCCACACGACAAATGACCCTGCCCAACTTGATACCTCCACCACCTACACTAGTACTGATCAAGTCTTAGTTGGAAATGGAGCCTCATTGCCCATTACACACAGTGGTTCACTCAAACCCAATTCTTCTATTTCTTTTCGTGATTTTTTGTTGTGCCTCATATCACTAAAAACCTTATCTCCCTTAACAAATTGACTGTTGATAATCATTGTTCTGTCAATTTTTTTGACTTTGGTTTTGTCATACAGGATCTACACATGGGAATGGAGTTGGGAACTGGAAGATGTATTGATGGCCTCTATGTTCTTAACCATGGACACCAAGCCTTTCTTGCTTCTCTAAAAAATAACAAACTCAGTGCATCATTTTCTCTTTGGCATGCTCGATTGGGTATGTCTCAAATCATGTACTTGAATTTTTTTAATAATAATGGTGGTTTATCTTTTACATCAATTTTGCCAACTCCCTTTATCTTCTCTAGCTGTCAACTTGGTAAAAGCAAAAGACTTCCATTTCCTATAAATGAAAATTGCAGCACTTCCATCCTAGATTTAATCCACTATGATTTGTGAAGACCCTCTCCAATTCTTTCTTCTTTAGGTTTTTGGTTTTATGTGATCTTTGTTGATGATCACTCGAGATTCACCTAGTTCTACCTGTTAAAACCAAAGCTGGTTTTTATGAAACATTCATTCATTTTTAAAGGTTGGTTGAAAATCAATTCAACACTAAAACCAAGATTTTCCAATGTGATGGTGGAACTGAATTTGCCAATTTTCACTTTAAGACCCACTTGGAAAATCAAGGCATTCAACAACAAATTTCCTACCCATACATGCTTGAACAAAATGGCAGAGCAGAATGTAAACATTGATATATAACCGAAGTTGGTTTAATATTTTTGTTTCACTCTCATGTTCCTTCCTCACTTTGGGTTGAAACGTTCTCAACAGCTACATTCATCATTAATCGACTCCCAAATTCAATTCTCAAAGCCAATTCTCCTTGTGAACTCTTGTTTGGTAAGAAGCCAAGTTATTTACTTTTTCAAACTTTTGGTTGTTTATGCTTTCCTTTCTTACGTGATTATCAATCTCATAAACTAACTCCAAAAAGTTCTCCTTGTGTTTTATTTGGCTACAGCTCTACTCATAAAGGTTTTTGATGTCTTGATCGCAGCACACTATGAGTCTATATCTCAAGACATTTCACCTTAGATGAACAAAATTTCCCCTTTGTAGGAAATTCTCTTTCACATTTTTCATAACTCACTGATTTTGTCTCCTATTTTGATGCTCCACAAATCATATCTATACCAAGTTCTCCACTTCCCAGTTGCACCATTACCACTTCCTCCTCTCATCCTACAATTTGTCTTCCTTGTGCACTCAATCCATTTGCACTACTCCCAAATTCAACAGCTCCTTCCACTTCAATATCTTCTAGTCCTTTCGACATACCAAACTCCTTTGTTGTTCCAGCACCTCCATCTTCTCAAACCCTACCCACATCATTGCCATCTGATCCTATTAACACTCACAACATGATCACAAGAGCTAAAGCTGGCATCTCTCAGCCTAAAGCCTATCATGCTATCACTGCATTACCTTCTTCTCATTTTATTCATTGTCTATTGGCTCTTAAAGAACCAAAAGACTTCAAATCAACCTTAAACATCCTAAATGGATTTCTACCAAGGATGACAAAAGACGAGCTCTCAAACAAAATGAAACTTGGATTTTGGTTCCTCGGCCACCAAATAAGAATATTATTGGCTCTTGGTGGGTTTTGAACCAAAGTCAAACCTGATGGGAAGTGTTGAATGGTACAAAGCATGTTTAGTCGCTAAAGGATACACACAGATTCCTAGCTTGGATTTCAATGAAACCTTCAGCCCTATAATGAAAGCCTCCACAATTAGAATGGTCCTCTCTCTTGTTGTTACAACAAGTTGGTCTCTTAGACAACTGGACATTAAAAATGCCTTTCTCCATGGCTCTCTTTCTGAAGAAATATATGGAGCAGCCTTCTGGTTACACTAATTCTATATATCCAAATCATGTATGTAAGTTAAATAAGGCCCTCTACGGATTGAAACAAGTACCTCGTGCTTGGTTTCACAAGTTCAGTAGCTTCCTTCTCAACTTTAGTTTTCAATGCAGTCGTGCTGACCCTTCCCTATTTGTTTATCATCAATCTGCAAGCACCATTTACTTGTTGCTCTATGCAGATGATGTTGTTGTCACTGGCACCAACAATGAGTTTCTTACTAGCTTCATTCAACAACTTGGAATTACCTTCTCCATGAAGGATCTCAGGCCACTGCACTACTTAGGCATCGAAGTTCATCATCAATCTCATGATTTATTTTAATCATAGATCAAATATGCTCTTGATCTTCTTGAACGAGCAGCCATGACTGATAGTAAACCAGTCGCTATTCCAATGGTTGTTGGGAAACACCTTTCCATCATAGGTCAACCCTACTCAAATCCAGCCTTCTAAAGATCACTCGTTGGTGCCCTTCAATATCTCACTATCACACGGCCTGACTTTTCCTACTCTGTTAACATAGTATGTCAATTCATGAATGCCCCAACTGAGGATCATTTCTAAGATGTAACAAGGATCATTCGCTATGTTAAAGGAACACTTCATTTTGGCTTTAACATTTTCTCTCAAAACTCTAATGATCTTGTTGCCTACTCCGATGATGACTTGGTTGGCTGCCCAGATACACGTTGATATGCATCAGGCTATGCTATCTATCTTAGCTCAAACTTGCAATCATGGAAAGCTAAAAAGCAACCAATTGTCTCTCGGTCCAATGCGAAATCCGAATATCGGTCCTTGCACTCACTATAGCTTAAATCATTTGGCTTTTCCATCTACTTCATGAACTTTGCGTTGATGTTCCACGCTTTGCTACTATACATTGCGATAATCAGAGTGCAATCTTCATGTCTACTAATCCTGTGTCTCAAACTAAGTGCAAACACATTGCATTGGACTACCACTTCATACGAGAACAAGTTGTTGCTGAAAATCTCTTTGTCAAATTCATTCCATCACTTTACAGATTGCTGATATTTTTACTAAAAGTATTTCATGGTATCGGTTTGTTTTATTTTGGTCCAAGCTCACTGTGACACCATCCCTAGTAAGCTTGAAAGGGGTGTTAAGGATACAAGTGTCAAGCCTCTCATACAAGGAAAGTCAATTGTTGATCCTCAATCATAGCATCTATCACAGCATTAATAGTTGCACGATTAGTGTCTAGTTTATAGTCTAGAAATCAACTGTATATCTCTTTATAAATATTCTAATCTTTGTACAAATTATAGATAAAGGAATACAAGAACCCGCGCCTTCCTTAAGGTTCTGAGAATCATTTTGTCAAACCTTCACATTTTACTCCTCTTGAATTTTACATACACTATAATTTTAGGAACTACTATAATCCTAAGGCAAATTCAGCAGACAATTTCTTAAACTACTTTGAATTCAAAGTAGGAACACATATTATACATTAGTGTTGAAAACCCAATCAACCAAAAATAAAAAATAGCCATCTAACCAAATTGTACAGATCAGCCAAGTGATTGATGTTGATATAAAGATCAATTTATGACAATAAAGAAGTCTTGATTGCTAACAAAGACGAGCCATAGCTTGAGTATTTAAAACTCTTTCTAGTTAAGAGCAACTAAAAGCTAAATTTACAACCAACAATACAAAGCATTTTCAAATATTGATAGTTGAAAGGTACATATAAAACTCAATTAATAGTTCAAATTTGAATTTTTTTAACAAAGTTTTAGAGGGACCATTAGAAGAGAAATACCAAAAGCTTCATATTTTTTTTCTCTTGGTTTTTCACGAGAGTCAAAGCCCTCTAGCCTAACAGTGAAGACTCTTGAGTCTGAAAAACCAAGAAAGATGAGAGAAAAAATTCATAGAAGAAAGGGAAGAGAGAGAAATTAGAATGTCCTTTCCTCTATCGGCGTGAAAACTGTGAGTGACGACAACGAAAGACGAGTGTCTAGAGCTGAGCTTGTTTCTGCACTGGGCTCAATGGTGAGGGGTAGGGGTAAGGGTGTAAAAAAAACTGGTGAACCGGTAAACAGGATCGGACCGGTCTGGACTGAACCGAGTTTTTTTGGTCTAGTACCGAGTTTGGTTCGGTCTGGTACCAGTTTTATTTTTCTTAAAACTGGTCAAAATCAGTCCGGTTCTAATTTTTCTTTTTCTAAAACCGGACCGGACCGAATTGGACCGATTCATATATATATATATATATATTATAAGTTTTTATATTGTATATAAATTATATATATAATATATAATTATATATAAAATAGTTTTGTATTATATGATAAATTACTAATTAATATAATATTAAATTTTAAAATATTATATCACTCTAGTCTATTGTCTTCATAGTTATACTAATACTATATCACTATATATTATAATATATTATAATATATCACTATATTATTTATTATGATATATCACTATAGTCTATAATACAATTATAATATATATTATAATATACTACAATATATTATCACTATAGTATTATATACTATAATATACTATTATATATATATTATATAATTTAGTATATAGTATATTAAAACTGAAAAACCGGACCGAAACCGATAAAACCAGAAGTACCGGTTTAGGGGGGTAACTGGTACGGAATCGGTTCTTGAAAACCTGACCGGTTACACCCCTAGTGAACGACTTCGATTTCAGGCCTTCGGATGGAGGAGATGGAATGGTGAGGGGCTTTGGTTTCAGGCCTTGGGATGGAGGCGTCAGAATGGTAAGTGCTTCGGTGGTCTTAGGGTTTGGCCTTGGGATAGAGGCGACAAAATGGTTTGGTGTTGTTGATGGAGGCTTACAGGGTGGAGCAGATCAATATTTTCCTTCTTGGAAAAGACAAAACTTTTTAGTATTTGGATGCTACATGGCCCATGCCACGTCAAGCGGGATTTGAAAGCAGGATAATTGTGCGGTGGGTGTAGCTTTTTCAACTAGCCAAACTTTTCAAGACATTTATTTCACGATTCTGTCTTTATAAGGCCTGACAAATAAGATATTGGTCACTCCACCTTTGCGAGGAAGAGGGTATGTTTAGTTTGAAAGTGTGATTTACATCTTCTGCTGGACAATTTTAAGCTAACACTTAATTTAGACAACGTAAGGGCCACGACACCAGTATGGGTGCAGGCGAACGAGTTTCTTGTATTCTCTTTGAAAAAGGTAGAGCCTATTATAAATAATAATAATAATTTTTTTAAGTGAGTCTCCTTTATGCAAGTTTAAACCATGTAATTTTCATTGGTAGGAATAGATCAATACCAACAAGTAGTAATAAATATAAGAGACCTACTTGGGTTGGTGAACCTTGAAAGAAACTATTTGAAGGTTAAATAATATTAGCTTTAACGCTAGTATTTGGATTTGACTCATTATCTATGGAGTTGACTCATAAATACTCGATATGATGTAAAAATCACGCAATAATTAAAATCATATAACCATGAACATCATAATTGATTGGGGTCTCAATTTTTAAACCCCAAAACACTCAAGTAATTTCGGGGTTTCAATATTGAAACTCCCAAACTATTATGAGGTTTTAAAACTGAAACCCAAAACTCATTAGGGTTTAGTTTTGAAACTCCAATCAATTGTGATGTTCCTGATTATATGATTTTAATTATTGTGCGGGTTTTGCATCATGTCAGGTATTTGTGAGTCGACTCCATAAATAGTGAGTCAAGTCCAAATACTGCATTAGTGTTATCTCCCCTACCCCTACACCTACACCAATCCCTACCCCTACACCCATAGGCCCACCAAAGAAGAAACAAGCTTAAGTTGTGTGGACTCACTTCACCAAGTTAGAGGATGGTGACTCCAATGATCCCATCCTAAATGTAATCATTGTGGTAAAATGTATGAATGTCACAACAAAAAACATGTTACATCCCAATTGAAGTTCCACTTAAAAGAACAATGCAAAATTAAAAATTGGGAGATAGAGTAGGAGGGAATGTTGAATGGGTATACAAAGTATGATTCGGAGGAGCGTATAAGGCTCCTAGCTCTTACGGTCATAATAAACGAGCTACCCTTTCGGTTTGTGAAGGGTGAAGGCTTTTTAGCATATTTTAGATACTTAGAACCTAGGTTTAACATTCCTTTTCGTCACACGATGGGGAAGGATATTATTAAAATATATGGTGTACAAGAGAAATGTTGAGAAACCAACTGAGAGGTCAAAGAGTATGCCTCACCACTAATACATTGACACCAGTCCAAAATCTGAACTATATGTCTTTGACGGCCCATTTTGTAGATTGTGATTGACAATTAAACAAAAAGATTCTTAAGTTTTGTTTAATTGTCAATCCCAATGGTGAGATCATTGGGAATGCATTGGAGGCCACAATAAAAAAGTGGGGGTTGGAGCCGGTTTTAACAATAACGGTTGACAATGTCTCTTCTAACGATATCACTTTGAAGTATCTTAAGAATAAACTTAGAGAGGACTATAAGTTAATCATGGGTGGTAAGTGTTTACATATGAGATGTGTTGCACATGCCCTATATCTTATTGTGACCGACAATTTGGAAGATGTGAATGATTTAGTCGAAAGGGTTAGAAGTACGGTGAGGTTTGTGATATCTTCATCGGCTAGGCTTGATAAATTCAAGGTTACTGTGACGGTTGTGGGTATTGAATGCAAGAATGAGTTGTCTTGGTGTTCCTAAAAGATAGAACTCAACCTTCTTGATGTTGGACCTCAACAACTTATTGGGTGACGAGGACATGCAATATGTCAAACACTTTGAGGATAATAGGAGATTGGACAAACCTAATGATGATGATTGGGATGTAGCAAGGATTTTTGTAGAATTTTTTAAGCTTTCCTCCGAGGTCATAACACAATTTTTGAGTCTTTGTACGTTACATCCAATGAATATTGTCAACAAATATGTTAGGTGAAAGAACAGTTGGATAAAATATACGAGATTGGCCAAAGTAGACCATGAGATATGATAATGAGCATGAGGACTAAATATGAGAAGTATTTGGGAGATTTGAGTAGGATAAATATTTTCTTACATGTGGCTATTGTTCTTGACACCTAGTACAAAATTGATAGCGTGGTGTATGGCTTGAAAATGGTCAATAGGAAGACATAAATGGATCATATTGTGGTAAGGGTTAAGGAAATAATTTTAAGCACATTTGCTAACTATTCAATTTATTGAACACTCAAGAATCGTACATAAACTTCCTCAAGAGGTCTCTAAAGAGGTCTCCATTTTTCTATTAGAATAATGTTATAGACCAAACTCTCATCCTACTTTTATCATATTAAGTAAAATATGGCATATTCATCATAATTGGATAATAAAGATGCATGCAATAAATGATCATTTAATGGTAATAAATGTGTCACATCTTATTTAATGGAAAGAAAATAAGATGGTAGTGTGGTATATAGAATTTTCCTTTTGCCATATCTTGATCTGGAAGATGAAGATGAAGAAGCAACGTAATGCTAAACCAATAAGACCTTCCAACATCAAGGTAATTATGTCATTTTCTAGTCACAAGCAGCAAGTTTAGAATTTTAGTATGATTCATTTCCAACAAGCCTGTGAAGTTGACATTTTATTTGGGTCATTGCCACAAGTAAGAGGTAGGTAGGCTTGAAATTTTATGTCGAGGTATAATAAGTGATAGGAAAAAAGTTGTGAAGAAGAAAAAGAACAAATGCATATACGAGAAGGATTTTGGGACATGAGAAAATTTTGGAGGTCCATTTGTAGTGGAAGGAAGGAAGAAGCGAAGGAGAATAGAGGAAAGGAAGGAAGCATTTGGATGAAAATTCCAATCGATTGGTAGGATTCGTTTTGGTTTGTGATTGAATTTGGAACGGATGGAAAAGATAAAACCAAACTTCAAGCATCAGCAAAATGATATGCTCCTTCAACAACTTCCTAAGAAATCCTCACCCAATATTACATTTAATGCTAAAAGAATTATTGCTATTTTACTATATAATTTGTCTAATCTTTTGAATGTCTTAGTCAATTTCACATCATTCTTACCGGCCCAGTAATATTGAAAATTTCGGACTCCATGCTAAGAAATAAATTTGGACAAAAGAAACCGTCCTCACGATAGTGACATCGTGATGATATGATATAATGATAGTATACATACATACATACATAAATATACGACACTCATATAACATCAAAATGTCATAATTGCCTTGAGAATGAGCAAAAGGTGATTAGAATTGATTAAAAAAATAAGAAGGGATGGAACCAAGTTAGTAATATTGAAAGTTGTACTATCTTGTTTCTTTCGCTTTTTTCAGCCTTCTTTTCTATGGGTTTTCAGCCTTCTTTCAGCCTTCTTTAGAATCTGTAGCTAGAGTCCAGACCAAGGTTCACATGTAAATCTGGATAAACTTTGGGCTAACGTGGTAACACACAACAGCTTCATCAACCTTCCTTCCATTCAGTCCCCCAGCCAACAGGTTTTCAAAGAACCAGAATGTACGTGAAACAAAGACGGCCAACATCTATAAGCTTTGGTGGTTCTTCGCAAATCTCACAATAAATTCAAACGAGCACAAAATTTTGATGGTTCTCCGCAAATCTAACATCGTTACTAGCATTCTGCCTCACCCACATGAACACGTTATCAGCAACCTTCTCCAAATACAAGCATCTCTTACCCTTATTCATCAAATAAAACAAATCTCTACATAAATTCCTAAGTACCCAAACTTTACGTGAAATCAAGGAGGAAAAAATCTCAAAATGTTTACCTTAGCAACGCAATGCTTGAGCCGGAGAGAGGCGAGCTTGAAGCATGGGAATGGCCTTGATCGGTGATGGAATTTATGAGCAACAACGAACTTGAAGAAAGGTGCCAAAACACAGAGAAAATATTATTTTAATAATATTTTATTCACCTAATTTAAAATCATTTCAACTCATCTCTAAATTTATTACAGAAAAAATGAAAATACGATATTATCCACAATGGACATGAGAGAGAAATTAATTAAAAAATTTTAAAGCTGTGAATAGGTCATTTAGAGGAAATATTGTATCAAATTATTAAATAAAATTCTTATAAAATAGGATAATGATAGAGTTACTACCATACTACTACTCATTTGCTACTTTTGTTGTATTTGATTTTTTTTTATTTAATGATTAAAGAAGTAAATATTAATAAAGTTATATATTTTTTTAATTTTTTTTAGTGATTAAGGATATTAAAAAAATACTTAAAAGAAAATTATACAAAAAT
Source organism: Juglans regia (assembly GCF_001411555.2). NCBI lineage: Eukaryota > Viridiplantae > Streptophyta > Magnoliopsida > Fagales > Juglandaceae > Juglans > Juglans regia. The sequence continues at coordinate 15,345,251 of NC_049915.1, forward strand.
AAAAAATTTTAAAATGCATTTAGGTAGTAGATTGGTAGTAATATAATAGTAAGCTTATCACTATCTTATAAAATATCCATTGGATATCACTTTTGATCATTTTTTTTATATTTTTTTTAATAAAAAAATTATATTTTAGAAGATCCATAGGAATGACGAATACTGCGACTGCTGCTTCTCTTGATCTCTTCTTTCTCTCTCTTGTTTGCTTTATAAATTGGGTCATGCTACAGCCCCGTGGGGCTCCCCTGGGAGCTCTCGTTGGGATGTAATATTTTTTACATGTATTTTTTTAAATTATTTTTTATATAAATCTTTTAATATTTTTAAATTTTTTTAAAAAATAAAATAAATTTAAAATATCATTAAAAAAGTACTTTCTTAATCAAAAAGTAAAAAAAAAAATTATTAAAAAATACTTCTTTAATCACAAAATAAAATAAAAAATTATAAAAAATATTTTTTTATAAATTTTTATTTTACTTCATTATTAAGAAAATATTTTTTAATAATATTATAATATATTTTTTATTTTTTTAAATATTTAAAATTATTAAAAAATTTATATAAAAATACTTCAAAAAATATATTAAAATACACTGTTAATCTCCAGCAAGATCTCCCAACAATAACCTCCAGCGGGAGATATAACATTTTCCTTATAATAAATTAAAGCTGATGTGGCTCCGTAGTCCCCCGGGCGACTGTAACTAGCAGAATTGAAAATATAAAACTCTCTTTTAATTCCATCAAAGTTTCCATACAAATTTGCAGTTAGTTTCCATTAAAATCTGCAAAAAGTTTCTTCATTATTTTATAATTCAAAAAATTGCTTCCATAGTCTTTAAAATTATATATATATAATTGAAAATAAAAAAACAGACCCCAAAAATTTTTAAAAAAAAAATTCAAAAGTCTTAATTTCTCTAAATTTAAAAGTCATTTTAAAGTATTTTGTATTCTTATATCTTCTTCTAATTTTTTTCAATCAGTTTTTTTCTCCAATAAAAAAATACATGAATGAGAAAAAGGATGAAAACTTTTTATTTACTTAAATCGAAAACTTTAATATGACGAATTGATAATAATTCTGTAGTATAATATAATCCTATTCTTTTATAATTATAAATAACAAAATGCAAAACATATACACACATTTACATGTACATGACTCAAATAATCATCATTATATAAGTTAATTTGGACCTGATGTTGCTAGTTCCACCGCAGGTTTGAACTGACATCAAATTATTTAAAAATTATTTATTATTTGTAATTTACATGTTAATTAATATTTTTGTCATATAAAAAATGATGATAGGATGAGCATAATTTTCTATCTAAATTTATTACAAAAAAAAATAAATATTTATGACGGATTATTTGAGATGAAAATAAATATATTTTGACAAGAAATAATAATTTTCGTAAGAAATAATTAGTCATAAATAAAAAAAAATTTTGTAGTGGAATAATTGATTATAGGTTATAAAAATTGAGATGATCATAACTCATACATGCATATTGATGTTTATTGAAATTTTTGAAGTAGCATTTACCATTTTAGTATTTTTATGATATTTAAAAATCAACGATAAAACTCATGTATAAGTTTTTTATAGGATAATCCTCATCCTAGATTTTGCCACGTTTATTGATACCACTCCATTTAAGTGGCCGCTATAAAAATAGTTGACACGTGATATATGACTGCGGACCGCGGGTGAAAATATAGGGAATAATACTTTTCGTTTAGTTGATAAGTTATATTTTAATATATATAATAATATTAAAGAAAATTCGATATGCTATATTATTATTTTATTTTTATTTATTAATTATGATGTAATATATTTATTATTATTAAATAATTATTTATTATATATTTTTTTTATTTAATAGTGATAAATGTGTCACATATTATTTAGTAAGATTAAAATAAGATAAGAATGTGATTTATAATATTACTCTAATATTAAATATAATTATGAGTTATGTAAATACTCTATATTTTTTTTAAGAAAAATGAAATTTATTATTTAAATAATTAATTTTTTTATATAAATTTTATATTTATTCAAATCGATTTTGATGCAGTGTTAAATCTTAAATGATTTCCAATATCTTGTCGGCTGCCATCTCGATCGACAATTGAAGCCTAGAGCCTAGAGGCGATTTGGAAATTAATTAGCATCAGTAGTAATCTTGTGTAATCTATTTTATTTTAATAGCCATGAAACCCTTAGGTGGCAGCACATGGTTTGTGGATGTAAAACAAGTTTTACACCAGCTTGATCAAAGGTGCTCACAAACTTTAAAGGCCTTGTCACTGAGAGTATTTTCAATAAATTAGTTAAAAATTAAATTTATTGAGTATTTAGTTATTAGAGAGTAAAATATGTTCATAATGGATAGGCTACAGCAAATTTTAAAATTTAAAATTTGAAAGTTACTGTATATACATTAAATACATATTTTATCAATTATTTCTCTCTCATTTCCTTTCTATCACATATTTTATCACAATTAATATATTAATTTAAATTAGTGATATATTAATTTAATTAGAATATGATTATTAATTATTATAATAGATAGAATAGTAAAATATGATAAAATTAAATAAATTAATAACTAAAAAAATTAAATATTTTAAAATTATTAATTACTCATTATTATATAATGAATAAATAGATAATCTAATGTGAAGATTTGATGTGAATAATCAAAACAAAATTCATCATATATTATTTTATTGTTATATAATGAAAATATAGATATTCCAATGTAGAGATTTATATAAATAGAATAGTCAAAAGTCAAATTTCTCTTATATTTATAAAAAATGTCCTTTAAGTTTAGCTAATCCATTGAGGATACTCTAGAAGTGATGATTATTCTCAAATACCGGTTGATTTGTAGTTCGACTGGTATGTCGTTTATCTAAGAGTTGATTTGGATAGTAAAATGAAATGAGATGATTTTAAATAAGTTAAATAAAATATTATTTTTTAATAATATTATTATTTTGATATTTGAAAAAATTTAATTATTTATTATATTTTATATAAAAATTTAAAAAAATTATAATGATGCGATAAAATAAAATAAAATAAATTAAAAATATTTTTATATCCAAACGCTCTTGTAATAAAAAAGAAATGTGAAGTCGTGGGTTATAATCCCTACAGAGACGTTATCTTTATTTAAATAAAAAAGGAAGGTAGAAGTCTGGATCTAATCGTCATGGGTGACGTTTACGCAGTACGGAAAAATACAAAGTGCTATAAACAATACCATTACACAAATTAAAAACAATACCATACTCGCATTGATTGTGTAGGCAGTTTGAGAGTTCGTTTAGAACATAAATTATTTTTAACTCATCTCAACTTATCATTATAATTTTTTTAAATTCTAACATAAAATATAATAAATAATTTAACTTTTTCAAATCTCAAAATAATAATAATATTAAAAAATAATATTCTAATAATATTTTATCATTTCAACTCAACTCAATTCAACTCAACTCAATTCACTTCAACATCCAAACTCACCCAGAATCGTATAGGATCTAAACAAGCATTTTGTGTCGATTTGCTTGGACTCTGGCTGTTTGTTTCAATACGTATGACTATACATATTGAAACAAACAGAATCGACACAAAATGCTTCGTTTGTAGATTGAAGATGTTGTTTTACATATGTCATACATGAGAAATGGCTCTCTGCAGATAGAGACAACACGATAGACAATACCGTACCTGTGGACGTGATTTTTATCTTTCAAGTAATGCTACACAACTTGCTTATTATTATGATATTATTTTACGCCATGATAGACGATACTTTCTTCCATGATATTATTTTCCATGTCATGTTTATCCAGAAGAAAACGATATTAATTTCCTAGTAATTATTTAATATAAACCAATAAATGCAGACCCCAGATTTTTAAAAAAATTAAATGATCATATCTTTAAAAATATGGATACGTTGATTGAATTTGTGGCGGTGAACTATCATCATCATGTGACGGAACGAAGTAAAAGACGGTCAGAACGAAAAAGAATAATCACAAAAAGAGAAAAAGTATATATACACATGAGAAAGAAGCCAAATAACAAAAATTGGGATTCTCGCCATAGCAACAACAAAAATTGGGATCCTCGCTATAGCACATATGCTCTTGGCCTTTTGCCAGGAGAAACCACTAGTTTTGCTCATATATATCTTGCATACTTTTTCCACTACTCATTCCTTAATTTCTCATACGAAAATCATGGCGGTGGGAGAGCTCTTTCTTTCCGCATTCCTTAATATGTTGTTTACTCGATTGACGTCTCCTGAATTTATGCAATTCGTTCGTCAAGAGGGACTTCGAAAACAGCTAGACAAGTGGAAAAAAATGTTGACAAGAATTCGTAAGGTGCTTGATGATGCAGAGGAGAAGCAACACATTGACATGTCAGTAAAATATTGGCTTGATGATCTCAGAGACTTGGCCTACGACGTGGAAGATATATTGGATGAGGTCGCTACGGAAGCAGCTTTGCGATGCACGTTGATGGGTGAAAGTCAAGCTAGCACTAGTAAGGTAAAAAACCTTGTCCCTTCTTGGTTTACTAGTTTAACTCCAAATGCTGTCAAGATCAAGATTAGGCTGTGGTTAAGAATAAAGAAAATCACTGCTAGATTTAATGATCTCGTGACACAAAAAGATCAACTGAATTTGAAGGAAAATTCTAGTCCAAGGCCAAGGAAAAGAAGAGAGATACCTCCCTCAACTTCTGTGGTGACCGAAGATCACATCTACGGTAGGGAGGAAGTCGCAGAGGCTGTACTTCAATTATTGATAAGTGATAAAAATAGTGATACCTTGACTAAAGTGAATGTGATTCCTATAGTTGGTATGGGGGGTATCGGAAAGACAACCCTCGCCCAGCTCGTTTACAATGATAAACAAGTGAAAAACTTTTTCGATCTGAAAGCATGGGCTTGTGTTTCTGAAGATTTTGATGTTGCTATAGTTACAAAAACAATTTTACAATCTATCACGAGTTCAGAAAATTGTGATGGCAAGGATTTAGACTGGTTACAAGTCAAACTTAAGGAGCAACTATATGGCAAGAGGTTTCTAGTAATTCTTGATGATGTTTGGAACGAGAAATACAATGATTGGATTCTCCTACGTACTCCGTTTGAAGCAGGGGCTCCTGGAAGTAGTATCATCGTCACAACTCGTAATCGGGGAGTATCATCACTGATGGGAACCATTAAAGTTGAACCTTTTCAGTTGGAGGTGTTGCCAACTGATGCTTGTTTGTCCATATTTTCCCAACATGCATTGGATGCAAAAGACTTTAGTGCACATCCAGACCTTAAAGATATTGGGGAGGAAATTGTTAGAAAATGTAAAGGCTTGCCTTTGGCTGTAAAAACTGTTGGAGGCCTCTTACGCAGTACACAAGACCGCAATGAGTGGGATAAAGTTTTGAAGAGTAAGATATGGGATATACCAGAAGAGAGAAGTGGAATTGCTCCCGCTCTTATGTTAAGCTATCACAATCTGCCTTCACATTTAAAGAGATGTTTTGCTTATTGTTCTATACTTCCAAAAGATTATGAATTTAGGGAGAAGGAGGTGGTTCTATTATGGATGGCAGAAGGTTTGATTCATCCACGACAAGATGAAGAGGAAATGGAAGATTTGGGTAGCGAGTATTTTCGCAATCTCTTGTCAAGGTCATTTTTCCAACAATCATCACGCTATGATAAAACACGATTTTTTATGCATGACCTTATCAATGATTTGGCTCAATCGGTTGCAGGCGAGACATGCTTTAGAATGGAAGATAGGGTTGGGGGTAGTTGGCATGAGAATCTCCCTATAAAGGCACGCCACTCATCTTACTTGGGTAGCCAATATGATGTTGCTAAAAAGTTTGGGGTTTTTTCTAAACTCATTAGTTTACGTACATTCTTACCTCTCATGCTACCATATTTAGGTTGTTGCTATTTGGCTCGTCATGTTCAATGTGAATTGGTTCCAACAATACGATGTTTAAGGGTGCTTTCTTTCAATGGGTACCGTATAACTGAACTATCGGATTCTATCAGTGATTTAAAGCATCTACGGTACCTTAACCTTTCCCATACTCAAATTAGTAGCCTGCCTGAATCAATAGCTACTCTCTACAACTTGCAAACATTGTTGTTGGAGATGTGCCTTCATCTAAAGAAATTACCTTCAATGTTATGCAACTTGGTCAACCTGCGGCACCTCAATATTGTAGGTGCAAATCGTTTGGAAGGAATGCCTATGCAAATAGGTAAATTAACTTGTCTCCAAACACTGACTAATCTAATTGTGGGAAAAGACAATTGCTCAGGGGTAAAGGAGCTTGGGCGTTTGAAGCATCTTAAAGGGGAACTCAACATTTCAAGATTGGAGAGTGTGATTGAACCAAAGGATACAAAGGATGCTGAATTAACTAAAAAGATCAAAATTAGTGCGTTGTCGTTGGAATGGAGTAGTGACATTGATGAGTTGAAAGACAGGACAAGTGAACTAGAGGTACTAAATGGGCTACAGCCTCATGGCACTTTGACGGAGCTGGGTATAATTGACTATGGTGGTACAGAATTTCCTATTTGGTTAAAACCAGCCCCTTCATTTCCTCATATGGTCTCCTTGAAAATAAGAAATTGTCGCAAATGCACATTACTACCTCCATTGGGGCAATTGCCATCACTCAAAACTCTTTCGATATCTGGCATGGATAGCGTGAAGAGTGTTGGTTCTGAATTTTGCGGCAATAATTGTTTTGGACAATGTTTTAGATCCTTAAAGTATTTGAGTTTCGAGAACATGAAGGAGTGGGACAATTGGAGTCCTTGTGAAGAATTCCCAAATCTGCAGTCGCTTTCCCTTCGTAATTGTCCAAAGCTATTAGGGAAGTTACCAAACAACCTTCCTTTACTAAAGAATGCTTCTATAGATTATTGTGCGCAGTTGGAGGTTTCACTTTCTTGCTTTCCAGATAAATGCAGACTTAATACTGAGAGATCCAATGGGGTGGTGTGTGGAAGCAAGGTTAGATTCAAATTAATAGACTTATCCAGATCACTTTCACCAATTTCAGATGAAGGGCTTGATATGGAAGAGCTGGCAGAGTTGGAATGGTTATCTATTAACAACTATGAGGAGGTGACGAATTTGTGGTCAGACAACATGGGATCACTGCCACATCTCCTATTTCTGAGTTCTCTCCACATTTGTCATTGTCCCAAACAAATCTCTTTGGTGGCGGAAGAAGTTGATCAAGAGCGTCTCCAACTTAGAATCACAGGTATTGTTATCGAAGATTGCATGGCCTTGGAATCATTACCCAATGCATTGATGTACAACAACACGTGTCTTCAGTTTATTTGTATCATTAAATGTGATTCGCTAACGCATTTTGCAAGAAGCCATATGCCTCCAACTTTAAAGAAGCTAGATATAAGAGACTGCAAGAGTATGAGGAATTTGGTGGATGATGATGATAATGATACAAACAACAACAGTAATTGCAATAGTGGCATCACATCTCTTCTTGAGGAATTGGACGTTAGCAATTGTCCATCCCTTGAATCCTTAACATCAAGTGGAGAATTACCTACCACACTTCTACGCCTCAATATTCGCGAATGTCCGAAGCTGGAGTCAGTAGCAAAGAGTTTTCGTCACAATTCGTTTCTAGAGACCATCACCATCTCCAATTGTGAAAATCTTCAATTGTTGAATGGTGGTGAGTTGCTCCTCCCTTCCAACCTAAGAGGGCTTGATATATCTGGCTGTGAGAAAATGCAGGGACTACAAAATGGCATATACAACCTCACCTCTCTTCGAGATCTGAAAATACAGAATTGTCCGAGCATTTTATCATTTCCCAAAGAAGGTTTTCCCACAAACCTAACAATTCTTAGCATCTCTCATCTTAAAATCACTCAAGCCATGTTCGATTGGGGGCTGGACAATCTCACTTCTCTTAATGAACTTCAGATTGGTGGATGTCAGCATCTAGTGTCTTTTCCAAAACTCACATCTCTTAAAACATTGTGGATCTTTGACTGCAAGAACCTCACATGTTTTCCAGAGGATGGTCTGCCTCTCTCACTCGTAGTGCTTCGTATCTCTAATTGCCAAAAGTTGAGGTCCTTTCCAAAGAATGGCCTGCCTCCCTCACTTGTAGAGCTTTGTATCTCTAATTGCCAAAAGTTGAAGTCATTTCCAAAGAATGGCCTACCTCCCTCACTCCAGCAACTTGCAATTGATGAATGTCCACTGCTGGAAGAACACTGCAAGAAAGATCAGAGAGGAGAGTGGAGCAAGATAGCTGACATCCCTTATGTTGGAATTAATGGCAAATACATTTTTGGCACAGATACGATGGAATTAATCCAAAGATAAGTTTGTTTTGGCTCAGATCCAAATGTGCTTCGAATGTTGAATGGTGGCATTGAAGAGATCCCATCACTCCTATTGCTTGCTGCAACCAGATCTGGTTGGTATGTTCTGTCTAACTGTTCTTCTTCTGGAATTATTATTATTATTATTATTACTATTATTTTATGTTCTCGTTGGGTTTGCATAACGACATAACAAGTGCTTGTCAAAATTTCCAAATCTCCAAGCAAAGAGAGAAGGTCTTCCAACATGCAATTTTTTCTTTTCAAATTGGCAAATTGCTGAACTTGACAAATGATTTCGCTCCCTTTCTCGTGTTTTCTTTTTTCATTTATGGATTTAATCTTTTTTTTTTCATTTATGGATTTGCTTCTTGTCAGATTGTCGATTGCATGACATGGGTAAAGATGAAGAAGGGGAAGGAGTTCTGCCAATGTAATATCCTTAGGAAAGAACTTAATTGGGGTAAGGAATATAATTGTTAAGGATTTTTTTACATCCGTATAAGGCTGATGAATCTTTATTTGTTCAATGCTTACAGATGGTTCAAAAGACTAATGCATGCTGTTGCAACTTCCGACTGCTATGTGAAAAAAGGATGTGCAAGTAATATAGCTTTCTCTCTTGCTCTAAATGTAGCAAACCACTTTTAAGTTAGTATAAGAGATTGATGTGTGGTTTAGTGAATTCCATAAGCCAAGATCACACCTCAAATCATTGTAAAAAAATTGATTTTGGGAATTATGCAGTGTATGATTTATGAGCTTTGTAGGTATGCTAAATTCTAATAGGAAAGAAACGCTACTCTTTGTTCTAAGGTTGAGGGAGGCAAGAAGTTGTAAACCAAGCAGCGATGGATGCCATTTCTCATAGCATCTAATTGGCTCTAATTTTCAGTGCAAAAACCTTAGATTGTGCCCTTTCAAACCCAATATATTTGCTGTCTTCACAATGGCTGGATCATGCATTCTTTCTCTGCCTAAACATGCACTTCTAAAATTGTAGCAGCAAGTTGTTGGCATGCCAAGTCTTTCTTCATGTTTTGGATCACCCCCAATGCTAGTAAGAGCGGTCAAGGAGGTGCTTAAAACGTTCTCTATATGTGTTCATGTAATTTGTCATTATTTTATCTAATTGTAAATTTGTAATGAATCAAAGTAATCCCAAGTGTGAAATGAAGGTAGCTGCTTTGAATATCTGAACCACTCTCGGCAACCCAATTATATAATGAAGGAAACAATAATAGCCAATTCAGTAGATTCCAAACCTTCGATGTGCAACAAGAGAAAAATAAATTTAGTTTTGAGAAAATTTGAAACACTAAAATGTGTTGGGAAACTGAATAATATCAAATTCTTGATTTTATTTTCATAATAATCACTTTGACTTCATATTATTTTGATTTCATTTTCATAATCACTAAGAATATTTATTTATTAAGTAAATAAAAATTGAATTTTTTTCCTAATTACTTACAAAAGTTTAAAAATTATTAAAATCTTCAAAAAAAAAAAAGCTCTCTTCCATTTCCATCTAAAATTATTGAGTTCCATAACAATATAACAATATGCAAAAAGTTTGTTCGTTATTTTAAAATCCAAAATATTGCCTCCATAATCTATAAAATTATATATATGGTTAAAAAATAAAAATAAAAAAACCCAAAAATCTATGAAACTTGAACAGAAAAGGTTAAAAAACCCTCCCAATATTTTGGCGTATACGTAATATGAATATCTATACATGTGCGTACAAAAACAAAAAAAACTCAAAAAATTCATTTTTCTAAATTTAAAATGTCCTTTCTAAAGTCTTTAGCATTTGATATTCTTATATCTTCATTCTTCTCCTAATTATTTTCAATTGGTGTCTTTTTTCTCAATGAAAAAATACATGAATGAGAAAAGGATGCAAATTTCTTATCTATTTAAATTGAAAATTTTAATATGACCAATTGTCTAATTTGATAATAATTATTTGGTATACATATATTGAGTAAATATGAAATGAAATTACATCTATAATTATATTATTTATAACTATAAATAAAAAATTGCATAATATATACATACAAATTTACATGTTCGCTCAAATAATCATTATTATATCAGTTTGGCCCCCCAAAACCATTGATTTAATTTGAAATGTCATCAAATTACTTGAATACATTTATGTAACACCTGGCTCTTCACGGCTAATAATAAAGTCAATTTTAAAAATTCTTGGGAGTTGGAATGCTACTACTGAACTTGACTTAAAATATTTTTCTTTTGTTATAAAGGAAGCACCATGTACACTTTTTTTTTTTTTTTATAATAAATCATAAAATACTGAAATCATAAATGAGAAAGTGCACAGAATTATTTATTAAAATTTTTCGAAGTATGTGCTATAAAAATTCATAACTTAAAATCTATACACGTGATCTAAGCCACTATCATGCCTCCCTGGATTAAGTCCCGTCTTATAGCTCTACCTTCATAATATTCTAACCTGGAGTGATTTACAAATATAAAACAAATTAAAATGAACAGATAAATTAGGATGAAACCCATCATAACGTAAACATATTTAACATAAGAATTTCATAAAAGTTTTCATACTGAGAACTTAAAGTCATGATCATTGTATTGAATTATTTGAATTAACTAACTGATCTAACTGGCCAACATACCTAACTTTGTTTGCGAGATTGTGCACCGGCCACACGTCTCGCGATCGCAAGGGGAGTCGCTGATAGTATTCTAGCATACTATGGTGGACCCGCTTGAGTCTGTGGCTTGCATATCCACCCTAAAACTGCATTGGTACCTTGCATTTGAATTTTCATCTTATTAAATGGTCTGATCTTTTCTTACAATTGATTATAAAAAAGATTATGTGTTTTATGCAATGTGAGATGTATGATATGTATAATGCATATATAACTATAATATGCGTAATTGAACATGATGAGTGAGTGCTTGCAAATATTATGATTTGCATGGTAGATAAACACTGGTTTCCAAAGAACTGGCTTTAATAATTATATATTTAACTAGCTAACGTATGTTAATACTAATTTATGATCAAGCTACTTACCTTGTAGCGCTAATTCGATATTTTTGGAGCGTGACTGATTTCCTTTCATGGGCTTAATTGCTACACTTACAGAGGTTTATGATTTTTCCAAATAATACACGGAATGGAAGATGCTTATAGAGATATTTGGGAGAGTGTTCCGACGAGTTCAAGTCGGACTTGGTCACCATCATTCAAGAAGAGAGTTTAAATTTAAAAACATGATATATTAGTTCATTTAATGTAGCATTGGCAGTGACTGAGACTGCGTAAGAGACTTCAATCATTGATGATTTTACATTGAAATAAATTTCTAATGACCGATCTTTAAATTATAAAAAGAGTCTAACTCGTTCAATAAATAATAAATGAGATTTAATCTAATGAATGAGATTTAATCTAAAAGGAGTGATACCACGAACAGCAACATAATATCACTCAATATAAGAGGTCGTTATATATATAAAAAAAGTTGATATGTGAAATCACTTAAAGTAAGTTGTATAGGGTTGCTATTATGTGACATGACCTGTGATCCCAACACGAATACGATAGGTAATTAGTAAGTTTGGGTTTGATATAAATGGGTTTGAGTCAAAATTAGTTGACATGTTAATACACGATTAATAAATATTAATAATTGATCGACCCGCTTAACCCGAAATCAATATGCAATAACCTGTTTACATTTTATTTCAAAACTAATAGCCAGTAAGGCCAAGGAACCCCCGTCAAAGCCTTCAAAGAACTTGGAACCTGCACTCCTGTAGAAGAAATCTTTGCTAGATTAGCCTTCACACCCCCTTAGAAATTATGTGGCCAAGATAATCTATCTTAGTGACCCCAAATCTGCAATTCGATCTCTTGGCAAACAAACTATGCTTCTTCAAAACTATCAAAACTTCTCTTAAATGTTGCGAGTGTTCTTCAATGCTTCTGCTATAAACCAATATGTCATCAAAAAATACTAACACAAATCTTCTCAAGAAGGGCTTGAACACCTCATTCATTAGCCCTTGAAATGTCTTTGATGCATTAGTGAGCCCAAAAGGCATCACTAGAAATTCATAATGATCTTCATGTATCCTGAAGGCTGTGTTATGAACATCTTCTACCCTTACACGAATCTAATAATAGCCTAATCTTAGAGCAAACTTAGATAAAATCTCAACCCCCCACAATTTATCTAAGAGTTCTTCAATAATTGGACTTGAAAACTTATCTTTAATAGTTTCATGATTTAGAGCCCTAAAATCCACACACATCCTATAGCTGCTATCATCCTTCCTCACCAATAGGACATGTGATGAAAAAGGGCTCTAACTTGTCCTGATTACACTAGTTTGTAACAAATTTTTTCTATCTCACTTTTCTAATAGTAAAAAAGATACCTATAAGGTTTGACTGAGATGGACTATGTTCCCTCCTTGAGTATGATTTTGTGATCACGCTCTCTTGAAGGATGAAGTCTAGTAGGCTCAAAAGTCTTTTGAAACTTCCCCAACAATTCATTCACTTCCTACTAACATATTTATGCCTTCTCACTGTCTTCATTCAATATCAATTGCAACAAACATCCTCTCTTCTCTACTAAAGAGGGTTTAAAGAAACAATGGCCCTCCTTTAAAGAGATTTCCCTAGTTGACGTCCCTTGCAGCAACATCTTTGTGCCCTTTATTTGGAATTCCATAATTAACTTAAGGAAGTCCCAAACAATAGGACCTAGAGTCTCTAATTATTGAACCCTAAGAACCACATCATAACCCCCAAAGTCAACACATGAAAATAGACAGGAAATTTATTTCCTTGAATCTTAACCAAAGTATTCTCACAGTTGCTTGTACTCAATAGCTTTTCACCATTTCCAACCTGCTCTCATTGGTCTCTTCAATTTTTAATCTTGCCAACTATGCCACCCCAAGATCTAGGAAGTTATGTATACTTCCTGAATCCACAAGAATTACCATAGGCTACACCGCCATTAGCCTCATAGCAAAGCACTTCATAAGCCAAAAATTGCATGGATGGAAATATGCAATTTCTCTTTAGATGCCTCTACTTCTTCTTCTTCCATCACTGACTCATTGTTCACATTATCTTAATTCAATTCCTCCTCATATCCACCTTCCTCTACCTATAAAAGGTAAACCTTCAAATTCTTACAAACATGGCTTGGGTTTCACTTTTTATCACAGTGGTAACACAAGTCTTTCCTCTTCTTTTCATCCATTTATAAGGAAGATATCTTTCTACCAGGCCCCAAATTCTTCTGAAATCTTTTGCCAATATCTTCACTGCCCCTAGAAAATTGTTCATCCCCATTATTCACCACAAATCCCAAGGTCTTCAAGAGCTCAAAACATACTCTTCTTGGTTCTTGGCCAATCCAAATGCAGCACTTAGGTTGACAGAGTTGAGCATTCGAGTGGGCAATCAAATCTCATATTTAAGGCCACTCAAGAAGAAACTCAACTTATGCTTCTCTAAGAGACCTTTCAATCTATTTACAGACCTGAATATTGGGCCTGATAAGCAGCAATTGTAGTAGTTTGCTTTAATTGAGCCAAAGACTCCATGAGATTGTCATACGCAATGGGACCAAACCTTATTTGCAAGGCTTTAACAAGTGAATCCCACCCATTAAATTGGCCATTGTTTATAGTATTTTGATACCAGACTGAGGCTTCACCCTCCATATGGTGCAAAGCCATCAAGAGCCTTTGATTTATAGGTGCTTGATGGAAATCAAAGTATTGGTTTGGGTTGCTTTGAAAACCCAACTCGCAAGATTATTTCCATCAAAATAGGAAAACTCCAATCGGACCCCCTAGGCATAAACCCTTTATCATCTTGCATTACTACATGAGATTCTTGCACTTCTTCTCCACGAGGGTGATGCTTAATTAAAGTTCTCATTATATCATGCATTTGATCTAAACTCTCCGTAAGTACTTGAATGGTTTGTTGTTGCCCATCCAATTGCCTTTGTAAAGCTTCCTACTATCCTCGTTGTGCCCTCGATGCTGCTGATCATGTCCTGTTTGCAACCAGAATAGATAAGAGAAATAGCTATCGAAAAACAAGAACAAGAAAGAGAAGAATCCAATAATTGAACTCTTGGAGAGAATGACTAGATTTATTCGAGGCAAATCCCACTTCCAAAATGAATCAACACTGAACAACTTCAACGCCTCAGGTTCTTTGCACCAATTTTGGTATCAGAGCAAGGGTCATTCCTCAAGGAATTTTAGTGTTTCATGCCGGTAACCCGAAGTGGGAATTCTTACGACATGTCAAATAACCAAGATCCAAACAACCAAAACCCAAACACCAACCTACCCTAATTGCAAGACCAGATCACTCAGCTCACGAATGTTTTGGAGCAAATTACCCAGAGATTGGACTTGACGGAGGAGCGTTGAGATCGAGAGGAATAGGGCATGATGCTCACCATCAACCTCTTGATGAACTTACTAAGAGAATGAAGGTGGATGTCCCATATTTTTTTTGGGAAGTTGGAACCCAATGCATTCGAAGATTGGTTAACTGCCATTGAAGATTATTTTGATTGGTTTGTTGTGTCAGAAGATCGGAAAGTTCGCCATGTTCGAATGAAATTAAAGGGGCATGTGCAAGCTTGGTGGGGAAGTGTAGAGGAGCAATTGCGTCGTACTCATCGTGCACCAATCTCTAACTGGGAAGAGATGAAGGAATGCCTGAAGGAAAAACACTTGCCTATTGATTACGAGCAAATGATGTTTGAAGAGATGTTGCAATTGAGACAAGCACCGTTAACTATCGATCAATATACGGACCGATTTCACGAGCTAACTGTCCGTAGTACAATTGTGGAAAATGATCAGCAAACTTTAGCCCGGTATTGCACTGGGTTATGTAGTGAAGTGCGAAAGGAAATGTTGACCGCACGACTGATTAATGTTGATGAGGCATGCCAACTAGCACTGCATGTTGAGAAACAGTAGGGATCCTCAAGTGGGAGGCGAGTGGCTTCAACGGATTCTAGGTAAGAACGTTTGCCAACATCTTCATTCCAGAAGCCCTGATTTTTGAGTAAGGAATTTTGTGGTGGGAGACCAAAAAGGCAAGGCCAAGGTTACCGGTGAAGGGCCCCAGTGTTACAAGTGCAAGGGGTTTGGGCACTTCACTATTGTTTGTCCCACAAGAGAGAAAAAATTGGCTTTTGTTTGTGAAATTTATTGTGTTGTCTAATAGCAGATCATAAAACAAGCTGGGACCTGGTATTACCTCAAGCGGAATTTGCTTTCAACAATTCCGTGAATCGTTCCACAGGGTGCACACCATTTGAAGTGGTCTATGGCTTTCAGCCCCAAACTCCTTTGGACCTCCATCCTTTACCTCTGCCTTCTAGACCAAGTGAAGCTGCATTGGATTTTCTGGCTATATGGGGGACATCCATGAAGAGGTGAAGCGACGTCTTTCCCTTAGCACTGAAGCATATGCAGCCTTTACCAATGTCAAGCGCAAGGATAGACAATTTGATGTCGGCGATAGGGTCCTTATCCACCTAAGATCAAAGCTTTTCCCTCTAGGTAGCTTTACCAAGCGCGCGGGCCCTTTCAAAGTTGTTAAGAAGTTGGGGTCAAATGCCTATGTAGTAGAACTGCCCCTGATTTTGGCATCAGTCATGTTTTCAACTTTGAATATCTTATTGAGTTCCATGGTCCCAAAGATCAATTACCAGAAATTCCAACCACACCAGCTATGATAGAGACAATTATTTGGGTCCCTAAGAATACAAGCCCTAAAGATGAAATTGCTTCTATATTGGATCACCAATTCATTACTACACGCTGTGGAGGTTATTATAAATTTTTGGTCCAATGGAAAAATTGCCCCAAGTCCAATTCAGTCTGGCTACAGGCATCGGAGCTCAAGCGGTTACACTCAAAGTTATTTACTGCATATGTTCAACAACACTTGCCGGAGTCAAGTTCTTCTGGATGGGCGACAGTTGATGCAAATATGGAGGTTGTTCCGTGAATGATGTTCCGTGAATCAAGGTGAATGGAGATTATGCGAGAATGAAGATTACTTCATTGAAGAAGATTTTATCCGATTTATTTTTGAATTCTTGTTTATCTGATTTGTTTTGAATTCTTTTTATTTTGATTAGTTCTTTTTTAATTTATTTCCTAGTTTATCGCAATCAATGTAACCCTTTAAACAAAATCAAAATGGAATGGAGAAACAGTTGCCATTTTTTACCAAGTTTGAACTTTTGTTTTGGAGAGACTCCAATTTACAGAGAGATTCTGTATTTTCCCTCTTGGTTATCAATGTGACGTACGTTGATCCTTGAGGTTCTTTGCACCAGCCTCCTTCCTTCAGTTTCTACCTTTTTATACTTTAGTTTGTTTACAAAGCATTACACATAAAAATGCCACGTATCATACTAACGTTCGAATTACATCTAAACTCACTGTTTCACTCATTACACAAAATGCAATGTTCCTTTTAACTACACAGCCTCTCTTGAACGCACCGTTTCACTAAAAACCCAATGAACCGTTTAAGAACTTTATACTTATGATATTTCACCAGTGCCCATGACACAGATGCTTCCATTTTCATTTATTTTTATCGATAACTGCTATAAATATAAAGAGATTACGTAAAAGTAAATCTATAAATTGATATAGTTCATGAGATCCATTAGATCTACTTTACAATCAAATGCACTACATCAAATCACGTCAATTTATGAGTTTGTTTTTATGTAATCCTTTTGTGACTAAAATATTTCTCATTTTTATCACATGTGATGTGGCTCATACAATTATTTTATACAGTGCTAAGGTGGTAGGTTATATCTATTAGGAAAAATGATAGGGTTACTACCCTCTTACTATTTATTTACTACTCTTTTTGTATTTGATTTTTTTTTTAATTTTTAATTTTATTTAATGGTTAAGGAAGTGACTATTAATAAACTTATATATTTTTTTAATTTTTTCTTAATGATTAAGAATGTTAAAAAAATACATAAAATAAAATGATAAAAAAATAAAAACACTATAAATAATAAATGGGTAATAGATGGATAGTAACCCTATCACTATCCTATCTATTAGAGGGTGTTAATGCCCCAAAACCGGCACATCCGTTCCAAAGCGAGCTGCCCTGGGAAACCCATCTATTTCTAGCTTGAACGGTGCAATCCAAGTGGGTGGCAGGTCGAGTCGGTTGATATAAAAAATTGAAATAGATTTGGTTTGAGTTTTAGAAGTTACAGACATAAAAGCAAACGTCTACTATAGGTGAAAAGAAAAAACCACAATTAGGCTGCAAGCCTTTATTCTGTATGCCTCAGTCAATAGGCATTAGATACACATCACAAGGTTTCAAACCTAAACCTCTGGCCATTAGGCCTTAAGTTACAATAACTTAAGAAAAATCAACTATAAAAACACATTTACGTTAACGCATAATAGAACTTTTAAACATATTAGAAACTATTTATTTTAAGGATTAATGAAAAATTTAGTACATTGGTTCTACTCATTTTTCTACAATTCACTATGTTTCACAAGCTGGCATTAAGCTGACTTCTTTCCAAATATACCATTTCTAATAAATTCATGGAACACCCACAACACTCTTGAGAGAATGCCATAGAGTACCCATTTGGATCGGGTCTCTTGTTTGTATTCATATCTTTCTACACTTGAAGAACCTCTCTAGCTCCTCAAATGGCCTTTCTGTTGGGTTATGGAGCCTGATTTTGAACTGAAAAAATGTCAAGCCTAGAGTTCGCTCTTTCTCTGCTCACTCGAGCTTGTAAAATAGAACTAGAACTGGCTTGAGACATGGAATAGAAGAACAAAAATCTCCATCTCTTTGTATTTTCTCACTTCTTTTTTTTTTTTTTTATGAGGTGATGTGGAACCGTGCCATGACGGATTAGTACCCAGCACTTGCGCAAACTTAACTGTACATAACAGTTATATTCTTTACATCATCCGACTGATCAGTAGGTGAATCTTAACAATAATTTTCAATTATTTAATATCATAACATAAGATAATTAAAAAATAATGATAAAAAAGATGGTGAGCAGGATGGATCAATCACAATCCATAAGAACCCAAACTATAAATCACATTTTGTGCTTGGAAAAAAAAAAAAAGCATTGTAACAATACACCTTGGGGCACCTCAACATGTAACCTTTTGCTTTTTATCCTTTTTTGTTGGATAATTTAATTCAAAATCATAATCGGTGAGAGATATTGAAATATTAAATCATAATTAATAATTCTTTCAAAAAAAATTCATAATTAATAATAATAATAATAATAGAAACTAGCCGTTGGGTATCCAAATTCAAATTGTTTGGTCATAAAGAGTAAGACAAAAGAATAACAGAGCGCTTCTCTCTCTCTCTCTCTCTAAACCCTCGAAACCGTCTTTCATTTCACGGTAAATCTCTCTTTAACACTCCCCTCTCTCCTTCCCTCTCCAGCACTTTCTCTGCGTGTGTACATACTTCTGCTCTTCGTGTTTGGAGGGTTGTTGATCTATTCGATTGGTTTCGCCTGCTCGGATCCGATTGTTGCCTACTGAAATTCTTGAGTTTGGAGGCTTCCGTAAGTATTTTTTCTTTCCGTTTGTTAATCATTTACACTCTTTGGTATATCTATTTTGTTTAGATCTCAGCATTCGATGCTGAAAGCCCAATGGCTAATCGAGAATATTTATCTATTTCTTTTTGTGTTTACTGTTTAATGCCAATGAAGATAAAATAAAGTCCATGAGATTTGGTTTTTCTTATTAAGTTTCCTTCTATGACTCAATGCGACTTCTTTGATCCGTGTTTGGAAATGGAATCTTTTTGGCTATTTTAAAGTCATCAGCTTCAAACTCTTAACAATATGGAAGTTAAAATTAGGAATTATGTGGAATTTGTGTACAAATTAGGAAATCTTTTTATGATTTTATCTCAACTGACAATGGAAACGAGTAGAAAAAGTTGGTGAAAAAAATTATATAATAATAATAATAATAATAATAATTAATATTTCGTTCTTATTCATGTAGTTCCTGAATATAAGATAAACGAAATAACTTCAAAATTCTCACTTTGAAAAGTTTATTTGGACTTATTCGACCCGTTTAATTTTTCAGCGTTTTTGTTCAAAACAACAAAACCATGAAGAGAGTAAATGGAATTTCTTGAAAATTGGCATGCTGAGTGAAAATATCTGGAATGAATAGGATAAGGGATAAGTGAGTAGAAGACTGAATTGATTTCCGAAAATTCGAAAACTAAAAAGTTTTAGTGTTTATTTTTGTTTAGTCTTCATTATATATTGTGCTATATTTTTGTTGTATTTGAAGATTTCTGGCTGCAAAACACGGAGAAAATTTAAAACAAATGAAGAATTATGCATTTCTTTTTTCATGCATGCCACTTTTTTTGTTGGTTCGTTTCTTCCTTCACTACGTTTTAATGTACCCTTTAGAGGGTCAATATTGAATTTCATTCGACAAATCATCTTCATCATTCTGATTGTTTTAATAATTATGTGATTCTAATTGTGTTGTCATAGACTGACACATGATGGATTTTCAGAGTATTTTCCAACTTGATAGCTCCTGATATCCTATTTTGTGTCGCATCCAGTGGCAGTTTGATTCTACAGCCTCTACTAACAGCCTCTTGTAGTAGAGGCCTAGTTTCCCGCTTCTTCTTGGTGTTCTTGGTAGTGCTTAAGAATAAAAATGACGGTCAGAACACCAGGAACACCAGCTTCAAAAATTGATAGGACACCAGCATCAACCCCTGGAGGGCCACGAGCTAGGGAAGAGAAGATTGTAGTTACAGTACGGTTAAGGCCGTTAAGCAAAAGGGAGCAGTTAGCCAAAGACCAAGTGGCATGGGAGTGCATTGATGATCACACAATTGTGTACAAACCACCAACTCAGGACCGATCAGCTCAATCAGCCTCATTCACATTTGGTAGTTAATGATGTTATCTCCTCTCCTATATATCCTACCTATATATCTTTTTTCCTTTTTCTTATCTCAAAAATCTTTGGTTGACTACTTAAGAAAAAAGTCGTCAGTTAATAGTCTCTTATATTTGCAGATAAAGTTTTTGGTCCTGTGAGCCTAACTGAAGCAGTATATGAGGAAGGAGTAAAGAATGTTGCCCTGTCTGCTTTGATGGGCATCAATGGTAGCAAAATTTTTAATTTGTTTATCTTGGCTAGCTTTTAGTGTTGTTTTCAATTATATAACCAATTATATATCTAATTGCAGCAACTATTTTCGCATATGGACAAACTAGCAGTGGTAAGACGTACACAATGAGAGGAATAACTGAGAAAGCTGTTAATGACATCTACAGGCATATAATAAATGTAAGCTTTGTCAGAACCTTATGTAATCATTTCCGGGAATTTTGGCTCCTGATGAGAAACCTTCAGCTGTTGCTTGAGTTCCATATGGTGCGAAGCATTGTACTCGCTTTTTTTTTGGGGGGGGGGAGGGGGGGAGTTAAAGTATGTTTATACTATGATAAATTAATTTCTTACGTGATAAATTTTTGAACTCAAGTAGGGGGCCATGTCTAATTCTATGTGTAAGTTGGGCATAGATGGGAAGAAATATAAGCATGTATAAAATATGTTTAAATCCTTTGAGGTGATCGTGGAATCCCCCTGATGTAATGTGGAGGGGGCTTTTGAAAAGAGAATTTTTGTTTTGATACACGGCCAGCATAAACTGTTAAAGTACGTTCATACCAAAAGTAACTTTGATAAATTTCTTAACTCAAGTAGGAGGCCATGTCTAGGTATACATGTAAGTTAGGCAAAGATAGGAAGAAATATAAACATATTTTTTTGTGTTTAAATCCTTTGAGGTGATTCACCCCACCCCACTGCAATGTGCTTCACCACTGATTCTCTGGTTGATGAAACTGATTTACTCTTTGAAATGATTGCAGACCCCTGAGAGAGATTTCACAGTAAAAATTTCTGGACTCGAAATATACAATGAGAATGTTAGAGACCTGTTAAATTCAGAATCTGGTCGCAATCTGAAACTGTTGGACGATCCAGAGGTAATGTATCCACAATTTTTTTTAGGACTCAAGTGCTTTGACTTTGAGAGAGTTTCCCCCCTCATCAAGTGGAATTTTTTTCACTCCCTGCATGCAGAAAGGTACTATGGTTGAGAAGTTGGTAGAGGAAACAGCAAGTGATGATCAGCACTTGAGAAAATTGATCAGTATTTGTGAGGGTAAATAAGCATTATCCTTGTGCGTGATTTAATTTAGCTTCCTTAATATGTATTTCTTGGTTGGAATTAATAGTTTTTCCTTGGTTTTGTAGCTCAAAGGCAAGTTGGTGAAACTGCCCTTAACGATAACAGCTCGCGGTCACACCAGATAATAAGGCTTGTAAGTCTTGTGGATCTTGATTTCTTTTGATGCTTCTTACATGAAGTCTCTTCTAACATGCTAATCATTGGCTTTTTAAACAGACAATTGAAAGTACTCTGCGTGAAAATTCTGATTGTGTGAGGTCTTTTGTCGCAAGCTTGGTAAATACAGACCATTCTTATCTTTTTTTTCTTCTAAATTGAATTTTATCAGTAGTTACTTTCATTACAATATATTAATATCTGTAATCTGCAGAATTTCGTTGATCTGGCTGGGAGTGAAAGAGCTTCACAGACACATGCAGATGGTGCTAGGCTCAGGGAAGGATGCCATATTAACCTTAGCTTGATGACACTTACCACAGTAATTAGAAAGCTCAGGTCAGAATCTACTAGAGCATATATTTCGATCTGGAGACATAATAGACATTTAAAAGCCTGCTTCCATTCCAACCTTACTATTTTCTTATTCATTTTTGCATTTACAAGACTTTTCCTCTCTCATGCAATTTTACCTGTTGCAATTTGGCTCTAGCAAAGAAACACATCTTCCTACCATACATGAGAATCTCGACTATAGCTTCATGCTCCTTAAGTTATAGGTGGTGAATCCAAATAGAATACGTCATCGTGATTTAATGTTTTGATGGAAGCCTTCAGATCATATAGATCCAGAACATAGGATCAGGTGTGATTTGATAGAAGCCTAAGAATCGTATAGATTCCCGGAATGCAATGCTTAAATAAATAGTCAAGAGTTGATCACTTGGTGAGCATTCTGTAAAGAGTGCAAGAAGTATTTTTTATGATGTACACATTCTGCTAACTGCTAAACAGCTTATTGGTTTTGATTATATTGTGATAAGTCTGTTATGTTAATATTCTGTACTCACCCCTTTAATCATTTACACGCAGTGTTGGCAAAAGAACTGGCCATATACCCTACAGGGACTCAAAACTCACTCGTATATTGCAGCACTCGCTTGGTGGGAATGCACGCACTGCCATCATATGTACTTTGAGTCCAGCACTGAGTCATGTTGAACAATCTCGAAATACTCTTCACTTTGCCACCCGGGCGAAGGAAGTAACGAATAATGCACGAGTTAACATGGTACCATTGCTTAGTCCTCACCGTGTTAATTTGCCTTTTCCCAACTGGTTTTATATAAACACAATCAATTATCCGTTTTTTCTTAAACATCTTATCAGGTTGTTTCAGACAAGCAGCTAGTGAAACATTTACAGAAGGAAGTAGCCAGGCTGGAAGCAGAATTGCGCACTCCTGATCCATCAAAGGAAAAAGAATTGAAAATCCGGCAGGTACATTTCAAAGCATGTTTGAATTGACCTTGGAGTTAATGCGGTGGGTGGAATCAAATCCCTGATAGTTATGTAACATTATTTGACCACGTCCAGATGGAGATGGAAATTGAAGAATTGAGACGCCAAAGAGATCTTGCACAAACTCAGGTGGATGAATTACAAAAAAAACTTCAGGAGGACCAGCAGGTCTCTCTCTCTCTCTCTCTCTCTCTCTCTCTCTCTCTCTCACTCTCACTCTCACACACACACACTCACATAAACGAGATACATTATTTATTTAAACTTTCTCACCAAAGGGAAAAATAGTTTCAACTTTACCTTACATTTCTATTGTTCAGGGTTTAAACCCATTCGAATCACCCCGTCCATCTGTGAAGAAGTGTCTCTCCTATACTGGTGTGCTATCACCAAAACTTGAAGGCAAGGAGATAGGCCATGGTGACAAAGTAAGAAGTATGATGTTAAGGCAATCAATGAGGCAATCATCAAGTGCACCATTCACCCTTATGCATGAAATTCGCAAACTAGAACATCTTCAGGAGCAGCTTGGAGAAGAAGCAAATCGAGCACTTGAAGTACTGCAAAAGGAAGTGGCTTGTCATAGACTGGGTAACCAGGATGCAGCTGAAACAGTTGCAAAACTGCAGGCAGAAATAAGGGAAATTAGTGCTGTGCGTTCGGAACCAAAAGAAGTTGAAGTTGGAAGTATAGTTGCTCCAAATAAGAGTGTCAGTGCTAATCTGAAGGAAGAGATTACAAGACTTCATTCGCAGGGCAGCACCATCGCCAACCTTGAGGAGCAGCTTGAAAGTGTTCAGAAGTCGATAGACAAATTGGTAATGTCTCTTCCAAGCAATAACCATCAGTATAACAGTGAATCACTGCCCAAGACTAAGAAGGAATCAAAAAAGAAGAAGTTACTTCCTTTGGCTTCTAGTAATACTGTCAACCGGCAAAATTTTATAAGATCTCCTTGCTCCCCTTTGTCTGCTTCTCGGCAAATTTTGGTTCCTGATATTGAAAATAGATCTCCTGAGCATGATGATCATGTGTCCACTGAGACACTGACAGAGTCTGAAAAGGGGACACCAACAAAGAGTGAAGAAGGTGGAGATATCTCATCTAAGGAAAACAATTCAGGCTACAGACGTTCTAGTTCGGTGAACATGAAGAAAATGCAGAAGATGTTCCAAAATGCGGCAGAAGAGAATGTAAGAAGCATAAGAGCATATGTAACAGAACTGAAAGAACGTGTGGCCAAACTTCAATACCAAAAACAACTACTTGTTTGCCAGGTACAACCTACTTGTCTTCATAGTTGTTAAGTTTGTCTTACTTTGTCCCCTAGGTAGGGAAGTTCATTTTATTCACTTTGTGTAGTGAGTATAGTCACTTCTGCCATTCTATCATTTCATATGCATCTTTTTACGTATTCTAGGTTCTGGAGCTTGAAGCAAATGAAGCAGCTGGGTACAATGTGGAGGATGAAGAAAACACATTTGAGCCAGCAGAGCCACAGGTTCCATGGCAAGTAACTTTCAGGGAGCAAAGGCAGCAGATAATTGAGTTGTGGGATCTCTGCCATGTCTCCATCATTCATAGGACACAGTTTTATTTGTTATTCAAAGGGGATCCAGCTGATCAAATTTACATGGAAGTGGAGCTTAGGCGCTTGACTTGGTTGCAGCAGCACCTAGCAGAACTTGGGAATGCAAGCCCAGCTCAAATAGGAGATGATCCCCCAATCTCTTTGTCATCAAGGTTTTTCCTCTCTCTCACTCCCCACCTTTCCAGACAACTTATGACAACAACCATTAATCAGCACTTTTAGTTATCCAAGGTTACCGAGCTACAAAAGGTTGTTCTTAGTGACAGAAAAATTAAATTCCATATCTTGTTCTATGTGCAGTATTAGAGCATTGAAGCGCGAAAGGGAGTTCCTTGCAAAGAGGGTGAACTCGCATTTGACTGCAGATGAGAGAGATGCATTGTACATTAAATGGGATGTCCCACTTGAAGGGAAGCAGAGGAAGATGCAGTTCATAAACAAACTTTGGACAGATCCCCATGATGCTAATCATGTACAGGAGAGTGCTGAAATTGTGGCAAAGCTGGTAGGCTTCTGTGAAGGCGGCAACATTTCAAAGGAGATGTTCGAGCTTAATTTTGTGCTTCCATCTGATAAGAGGCCATGGCTTATGGGCTGGAATCAAATTTCAAACCTTCTTCATTTGTGAAACTATTTCATTTGTTTGTAAGTAACATTCTTATCTCTTGTACATGTAATTGAGTTTTGGGGCTTTCCTCCATAATGTCTTGTTATTTCTTTCTTGTGTGACTGATCAAGCCACAGGATTATAAAATAATTAATTCCCCTGGTATCCATCTGATTAGAAATTTTGGATATAGTTAGTTACAGTGTTTTTGGTTATCTTAAGGTTTCTTGTAGGTTTCAACCAAAAATTGGGCACTGGCAATACTTGCCATAAAAGGGTACACTGGCAGCATGAATGATAACTATCTTAAACCTGCACCATTACTGTGATTACTTTTTATTAATGGTATGGCACTTATGGATGAGTGCTCAAGATTAAATCATGAATTCAAATTGTATGGGGCAAACAGAAATTATGTTATGCAGAGGCTATTTTGCTTCTAAGCATAATGAATCTGTTCTATTTTTTCTTCTTTGATAGTTTGCCATTCTTCAGCAATGCTAGTGTCAGTTATAAGAACTGCAATAAAACTATCCTTTCATGGAATGTCGATTGGAAGGATTATTGATTCCAGCCCGCGACAAATCATCTCATTGGAAAAGTCTTCTTGCAAGCGAGTTCGCGCACTAATGTTGAAGACGAAAATAATTTTCGCGAGATAGAGGACCTCTTCTTCTCTCAAAAGTTTTCTTCTTTTGTTTTTTTTTTAATAAAAAAAAACTATGTAAGCGTCGGTACGCGGTTTGGTGCGCAAACTCGCTTATACCTAGCTAGGCTCGTTTTGCAGTCCACTTTCCATAGTAACCATGCAAATACGAATGAAGCAAAATGCTAATATTTAAATTTCACCTACTTTTTTTGGTGTTCATTTTTTAAGGAAAGAAGATCTCTAGCTAGAAGCTTTGCTTAACAACTCTTTATCTCTGTGTCTCAAATGGTCTGGCAGATTTGACAAGATCTACTTATCTTCCAATTTCTGTTAGGTGATTAGTACCTCTTCATCTTTGTATCTGTCTCACATGTTTCATGGAAAGATATGCATGATGGAACTTCTAATCCAAATAAATTGTGAAATGCCCTTTTCAATTTTCAATTTTTATATGTATGTGCCCGAGACGTGGAGTCCATATTCATCCCATTCGTCTATAGTGGGGAATACTGTGTGTGTGTGTGTGAGAGAGAGAGAGAGAGAGAGAGCTTTAGGAAACATTGCTATGATTCACCATTGATGTTGATAATGCATAAATTAGTGGCCTTGGAAGAACTAGTAAAAGTATATGATAAATCACACCAACAGATCACTAGGGGAACATGTGCGCATGACCCCGCATTATTACAACCACAACTAGTGCTTCTACTAGCATATGATATAGGAGAGACCACACCCAACTTCAAAAGTAAATTAACTCTCTAATCTCCACCCTTAAGCTAATACATCAAAGTAGCATGATGCATATAGAATGGAGAAGTCCTTCCTTGAATGTTTTAGGGATCTAGCACTTGGGGAAGGGAGTTCCACAAGTGTTTGCAACTTTCCTTGCATTGGGGGAGTCGACAAACTTTTTGAGGTTCGGGTTCTTGAGGTACTGGCAGAGGCAGGGTTTCTGTTCCTTGATCTTACTGCAGCACAGGGAAGATGGTGGATTTGAAGATGTAATTGCACCCACACAGGGGCTCAGCTGTGTGGGGTTGCATGTTACTGCCATTGTTACCTCTGTTTTTGCCAGGAGCAGCACCAGCAGAGTGCACACTGCAATGTATGATGCCTTCATTTCACTCACTTGAGGATGTGGCTAAAGATGTGTGTGTCTGTATGTCAGTGTGTGTGTGTGAGAGAGAGAGAGAGAGAGAGAGAGATGGTGGGGTGTGTGTGGTGCATTTGGCTGGGGTTTCCTTTCAATTTATAGAGGAGATGTGGGTAAAATGAACATCGAAAAGGAACAGTTAGAGTGAAAAGGATTTTTCATATCATTCATCTCTGATCTGAAAATTGTTACCAAAAGAATTGTATTTGAAAAATACAAAAGAATAGAGGCCTTCTACTTTAAAGTTGATCCAGTGCATAAAGAAGGAGATTATTGCCTACCAAAGGATCTAGCATGCGAAGAAAAGTACTGTTTGATCCAATGATTGCAGCCGATTTTAAAAATTTTTTTAGAGGGCAGCTGTCCTCACATTCTATTCTTGGCATTCTGCCCACAAAAATTGAGTTTAGGGAAATCATTATGCTTGAGGAGGATGCAGCCCATTCGACAAACAGCTTATATCAATTTTTTGTATCGTTTTTTTTTTATTATTTTTTGAAATATTTGGAAATGGGAGGTTTCGAATCCAAAACTTCTATTTTAGAGGCTGAAATTTATGTCAATCAGACCACAGAATTTTAACAATGCTCGAGAATGGGAAAGTTTCAAACCTTTTTTTCCCGTATGAAATCGGCTTGATTTAAGTTTGATGCTTCCTGATGAATACATCTTCATGTTCTATTGAAAAGGATATGCCAGAATAAAGTAGTGAATTGAAAAAAAAAAATACTCTCCTTTTAGTTTTCATTCTGTAATTAATTTACCCTTATGATAATGACAAAATGAACTGTGTAAGCACCTAATGTGAGAGAGAGAGAGAGTATATTCACAACAACACTACGAAGAAATCAGCCGAATAGCACATTAAAGTCAAGCAGAAAGATTTTCTTTTTGTAATTATTTTTACACAAAAGTCAGTAAGCTTTATCTGGTTGCAAGAGCAATCATCATTTCGCAGAATGCTTTAGTGATAAATAAATTTTATAAAAATAAATTTATAAATTAAAATAATTTAATATGATATGATATATTAAATTATAAAATTATTTTTATAATAAAATAAATTTAACGTATTATATGTAATTATATTAATTTATAAATTTAATTTTATGATATTTTTTTTTATGGATGCAATAGCATCATATTAACTATTTTTTGTTACATATGGGTGGGTACTGCAAGAAGACTGTTTCCCTGCCAAAAGTCATCTCAATCTGATTAGCTCAGGCTTTAAACGTTCCCTTGTCCACTAATTATGTACACATCTCATATCCAGATTCAAAAGCTCTACTGATAAACACAAATAGCTGATCTGTCTTTGGTTTTAAACTTCCAATACCTAGAAGTTTTCACTTATCTTCAGAAACTAGTACCCAGATTGGTCTGCAGCCAATGTTCTCGTGTGTTGTATGGAATGACCTTTTCTTGAATAGCAGGCCTGAATCAACAATGATTTGCATGAAATTGCCGCATCCACCCAACTCATATATTATTTTTCTGAGTAAATCTAACATATTCTAGAGTGAAAAAGCAACACTCTTTCCCACCCATCATGACAATCTTAACTGTAGAGAACTAGACCTCTACCCACTTATTATGGAGCGCACGCCCACACACACATGGGCATGTTCATGTACATGTACATATGCATAACAATTGCTGGGTGCATGAAAGTGCAGTGTCCCACTTCTTAGTGCCACTTTGGTGTCCTGATGATATGAGTAATGGCTGCATTTTTTCAGTGGTTTTCTTTGTTGAGCCAAGTGCATGCTGTCATCATTAGTTTGATCTGCACTAATGAGTTTTGTGTAATCATGATTGTAATCACTAATCATCCTTAACCCTTTTATCTGTAATGTTATTGTTATAGTCCCTTGACCTTAATTCTGGTGCCAACATCAACATGTCAGAGTGGGTTGGTTAGCTACTAATGGAAATAACAATGGAAAGAGGAAAGAATTCTACAGCCTTTGTACACTGCACATGTAACCCGGGTTTTGTCTTCTCAATAAAAGTTATTTTGTTGTGTAGGAAAAAAACCAAATGTGCCAGCTGATATTTGTTTTGTAAAAGCTTTTGTATATTGAAGTTTTTAGTTTTTCACCCGAGTTATATACATTTGTGTCGAGCAGGATTTTATTAGAATAAATTTTATAGAAATGATCATTACAGTCATGAATGTGCAAGTATCGTGTAATTAGTTTAAAAAAAATGAATAAATATAAGATTCACATGAAAAAAAAAATTAATTTTTTAATAGTAAATCTCACTATTTTTCAAAATGGTTGTACAGTACTTATACACTCTACGACTGTATATAACATTTCTCTAAATTCTATTTGTAAGTCTATTTATTGACACACTAAACATACTGTTGATATAGAAGTCTAACATATAAGAAAAGCACAATACTATGTATAGTTTTCAAATAAGAATTGTATTGTAAGTTTAATTAATTTTATCTTTAAATTTTTTTAAAATTATAACAATATTCTTATAAAAATAATATTTTTTTTTATTTAATAAAAAACTTATACATACAATCTCATTTCAAGATTATAAATAGAATTTCTCATAAAAAAAATATATATATATATATATATATATATTGATATTTTGAGTTTTTTCCGACTGATTTTTTTCAGTTGCGTTTGCGTATAGACTTACAAGTAGCAGACATCATTTATTAAACCTTGTACTCTTGTTCTGGTCAAGCGATGGGGACAAACAAACAAGAAAAAAAGGTGATTACTCAGGAAAAAAAGTGATGAATTGGACCCACGACACATCAAATTTCATACTTGGTCAAAATGTAAGTGGTAGATGACTTGACTTTTTTAGAGAGTAAACTTTTAGAAGGGACGTGTGAAAGGAAGAGTTATTTGTAAGCATTTGCCAGTTTGCCTTTGTAAGTTTGTAGGCCATTGGCAGGCGAGCTTTCATCGTACTTGATATTTGCAACAATTGTCTCCGCTTTTTCTTGTGATGTATAAAGGATCTTGTGCGATTCACACAATGCTCATGTGTGTGGTTCACATGTAACCTTTACTGAGAAAAGAAAAGGCAATGCAATAGATTTTCTGCAATTTGGTGTTCGAGAAGAAAGGGGAGGGGGGAGTGTTCTTCACAAGATCCACCAAAACTTGTGGTGGGAATTTTCCCTGATGTAATTTCTTAAGTCGGACTGAGAGACAGTTGTAAGTTTGATGTTTGTTAATGAAGTTTGTTTCCTATAAAAAAAAAAATGAAGAAAAATACTAATATGGCACAAAGGGATCGCACACACTGATGTGGCACACTGCTTCTCTATTATTTCTTTCTTTCTTTTTTCTCTCTTTCTCCCCCCTCTCCTCATACCTCTCCCCTCCTCCCCTTTCCCTCTCTCTTTCTCCCTCCCAAGGTGGTTCCTGACCACCACAGACGATCAAAGGACGGCGACCGTCGACCACGAAAGCCGTCGACTCAGATCCCGACTACCACGGCCACCTAGCGGTGGCCATGCACACAGTGTGTGAAATGTGCACGGCGAGCTGCCGTGAGCTCCCCGTCGCCGGTGCTACTTGGACCACATGTGTCTTCTGCCCACCTTGAGGTGGTCCCAAACCACCATGGCTGACATAAAGAGAGAGCACAGGGAGAGGGCAGGGGTGGCAAGCATGGGGAGAGGGGGAGAAAGAAAGCAAAAAAAAACAATAGGGAGGAGATGTGGCACACTAGCAATGTGCCACATTAGTGTGTAGAATTCTTTTGTAAGATTCTTTTGTGTCTATAGTATTTTTCTTTAGGTTAAGATGCAATATTTTTTCTTTGATTCCCGCACTTACTACCTAAGGGAAGAAAAGACATGTTCCATCCATTCTAATAGACTTTTGTACCAGAAATTCATTGTCTCTTCTATCCTTCCATTTCCACCTATCTTATCTTTTCTTTCTGTTCACTTTTCCATACTTACTGCAAGTCTTAAAGTCTACAGTTAAATTGTACGACTATACAGATATAAGTATTGCTGTGTGGTGTCTTGGAAAAATGTCTACTACGAGTTTGCAGATTGTCCTTGTGAACACCAAAAAGAAAATAGAACACATTTTCATGTACTAACTCAAGAACTGAAAATCCCTTTAGCCATCTAACTCGTTTATTCAAAGCCAGAAATTGGTCACTTTTACCTTGTTGTTTGGTGCTAAGTTCCCATGTTGAAAAAGAAACCCAATCGGGGTGTGAAATAAAATCATTAGAGCGTGAAAATGGATCATCATTGATCTTACTCAGAGTGAGAACTGAGAAGTCTACTCAGTCGAAATTAGAGTGCTTGATATCATTATGTGGACCCTTAAAACCATGGTACTTCATCTCTTTAATCTTTATTCTCAGTTGATAAGTAATGAATCTTTTATCAATAAAGTAAGTAAAATTTTTCGATGGCAGTGCTGGGTGGTGTCTAATTAAAAAACAAAAAAAGCCCACTATAAAAGATTTTGCAAAAACACTTCACTATCATAACTACCCCACCACTGGCTGCTTTCCTGTTGGGACAACAAAGCTCCTACAAATTACAAGAAAATTATAGTAAGAGTAACACAAATAATTCATGCTAACTGTCCAATCTTTTATTTTATTTTATTTTATGTCGGATAATCTTTTTAAGGCAAGGCCCTTCGGATCCACTTCTTCAAAAGAAATTTTGGTCCCGTACACCGCACTCTCGAAAATTTTCCTATACGAAACTGGTTAAATCACTGACTTTTCACCAGGAGTATAGCCCCTAGAGATTGTTTGCACTCAAAGAAATTTGAACCTTGACCTAGGGGAGTATACCCACAAAC
The DNA here is from genome assembly GCF_001411555.2 of Juglans regia. Lineage (NCBI taxonomy): Eukaryota > Viridiplantae > Streptophyta > Magnoliopsida > Fagales > Juglandaceae > Juglans > Juglans regia. The sequence goes on from NC_049915.1 coordinate 15,377,364, forward strand.
CCAAAGTCTTTACCACTTAAGCCAACCCTAAGAGTTAACTGTCCAATCTGATAAAGCTTAGATCCCTTATTGAGATTTGAATTGAAGCCACCTCTGCAACAGTCATGATATATGCTGATGCTGTGCTTGTTTTATTAAAAACTGGATCCAATAAAGCGTTTCACAATCTTAATGAGTCAAGCATGCTTAGTAACAGAAGTACACATGTTGTACTGTGTAATTTGGGGTCAGAGTTATTACTTAGGCATGCCTATGCAGCAACTCTTTGCAGAAAATGGTGGCCCCAGAAGGTAAAGAGAAGTGGGTTTCATTTAATTTAAGGAGCTTTATATTTAAAAAATAATGTATTATCACAGCACCTTTAGAAATCATAGTTTCTAATTACTATTCTGAGCACTAGCTTCTTAAAATGGTAGGTTTGAGATACATAATGTTAACCCTATTTAATTTATCGCACTTTAACATGCTCAAGTCAACGGATGAAAGATGCAACTAAATGTGAAACAAAAAGGCCATTTTCCCAGTGTGTTTTATTTTTTTATTTATTATTATTTTTTTAATGTTGAGAAACATCTCCAAGGTAGGGCCCTTTAGACCCATCCCTTTAGAGTAAATCCCGATCCCATGCACCGCACTCTTAAAAGTTTCCCTACACGAAACTGGTTAAATCGCTAACTTTTCACTAAGAAATGTGATCCCAAAAGATTATTTGCACTCATAAGGTGTTAAACTTTGGATTTTGAAGGGAGTGATATCCCAAGACGAAGGCCTTCATCATTTGGACCAACCCCTTGGGATTATACCCACCAAAATGATAATGGACATATGCATGATAATCCGAAAATTTTATCCGAAAACCTTATTACATATATATCCTAGCTTCAACTGGGTAGTGATTTAAGGTAGAATCTCTAATTTTCAAATAAAGCTGTAGTGTATAACTAGGGAACCATTAGGTAAGCAACCATTTGATCCAAAACATGCTCCTTCCAACTGAAATTTCCTTGTCTAATCAATCTAATGTACAGCAAAACATGCTCCTAATCCCCTCTACATGCTCTTCGAGTTGGACAAAAATCATATGACCTGGGAGATCTGGCGAGGCCAATGTAAAGCATCATGTAATAAGTGGAAATTCAACTTTCCTTTGGAATGATAGTTGGCACCATTAGGGACCATTTGCTGCAGAAATGTGATCAAGGAATAGTGTATGACTCAATCAGCTGGATGACTGCCACTGTTTCAAGTGTTATTCTAGATGGTAGATGTAATTGTCATCCTATCTGAGCTTAAGATTCAGTAGAAATTAGTCTTTGACCCGTGCAATGTGTGCAAATAATTAAAATAGAATAGTTAGGAGATGAGAAAGTCAAATGGATAAATAATGAAGAATCAATAGTTATATTAAGGTCCTTTTAGATTTAGAGATGAGTTGAGATGATTTTAAATAAGTTGAATAAAATATTATTAAAATATTATTTTTAATATTATTATTATTTTAAAATTTGAAAAAGTTAAATTTTTTATTATATTTTATACAAGAATTTAATAAAGTTGTTTATTCCAATAAACGCTTTTATAGTCTTGTTAGCTTTTCAGAAAAAATGGTCACTATGAAGAGCAGGCTGTTGCTTTTGCAGAAGTACTATGGAAAGCTTAAATCAATTTTCTTATGGATGTGTCTATTTTGAAGGTTTTGGAGAAGATTTGTTGCAAATTGTTACATAAACAAGCAATTGAAGGATGGATTCAGAGCTGACTATTGCTCTAAGCACTTGGAAAGGCAAGTTCTTTAAAGTGAAAGGAATTCTGGCAATTGCATGCATTTTGAAAAACTCAAGGATCAAGAAACTCTTCAGGAAACCTTGTTGCAGATCTAAGCCTAGATTGACTTCATGCAGGAAAGAAGAGAGACAGAGAGACCAAGCAAAGCCTTTTCCAAACCTGGGGGCATTCCTACTGAGCCTTATATACAGGATGACTCTTGGTTGGTTAAACAGATATCTTTTTTATATAAAAAAAAAAAAAACATTCAAATGTGGAGCTAATATCTATAATTCAGATGGATTCTAACAGTAAAAATTAGCACTGAATGAGTCATACTCTTGCAAAATCTTGCTTCATTTCCATTTCCATAGCCCAAATTGGTAACTGCTAGTTCCCCTCAGAAGTTGATTTGGATTGCTAAGATCCAGCCTCAATGAGAATAGAAGTAAATCCCAAAATGAGCTATAATGTGATGATCTATTCATGTTGCTTTAGTTATATTTATAGAGAAATGGTAGAAATTCAAGGGAAAAATATTGTGATGGCCAATGTAAATTGTTTGTTGGTCTCTATGATAATCTTCACATAAACCGCTGACATCGGCTACAAAGTAAACAGCCACCTCTCGGGTCCCCGATTGATTCTACCATAGAGGCCAACGCTTTGCGTTTGCAGATGAAATCCCTCGATAAGGGTTAGAATCAGTGTTTTGAATTTCGTATTGTACTGGCCGGTGTAGTCGAAATATTTCGTTCTGTAGTGTAAGTGTATAGTTTCGTACCGGTCAAAATTTCGGCCGTTTCAGCCTTTATTTTTTTTTCATTTCTTCAAACTGCAAGCTCATTTTTTAACCTCCAATTCAAACTAGACTATTTATAATTTATATATAATTTATTCATATATAAATTATTATTTTAGAATATAATTTATTCATATATAGACTATTCCAAAACGATACTGATATCTAAATATCTCGTTTCAATATCTCAACCGAAATTATCACTGGTATGATATTCAAAACATTAGTTAGAATGACAGTTAGTCCCTCCGACCATTTCCCTAGGAGTCTTATACCCTTTGTGGGGAGGCCATGCCACCACCTTAGCGGCGTTCCCCTACTTGTGGGTAACTGCTGACACCATGAGTAAGGGAACCCTTCTTCCTGTCTTTTTTTTTTTTTTTTTTTTAGTTAATTTATTTTAATGTTTACATTTATAATCTTACTTTATATTCAAAGAAATTTTTTATCTGTTTTCATGCTGACGTGACATCATGAAATAACATTTTATAAATTTATGAATACCTAATTGGTCATGACGTGACAGACAGTCCACGTGTCCATGATTTGAAAATGGAAGGAGGGACCAATTTGATACGTGGGTATTACAACAATTGAGTAAATTTTAAGACTTTCTACTCAAGGATTAGTTTGTAATTCGGGCAAACCACGGGACAGATATGGTAATTTTACTTCACATGAACTCTTCCCAAAATAACTGTGCTTAGCTACATTGATCCTTTTTATACTATAACTTTCAAACAAGTTAATTGCCATGAACAAAAAGTCTCTCTCTCTCTCTCTCTCTCTCTCTCTCTCTCACTCATACAGTCGGTTATGGGGCCAATAACCTCACCTTCTATCCCGTACTTACTGGGAACTTGATGGAGAAATCTACTCAATTCAGAGGTGTTGGGTTGTTGGAAAATGATAGCTTTATCATGTGATTATCTGGGAAAACTAGGGTCATCAAAGGTTTGCTAATTCCTACTATCTCCATGGTGACCAACAAATAGAGGAATAGCATTCACCTAAATTCAATGTGAAATCTAGGCAAAGAGATTAATTGGTTCATTCAACTTTTACAGTAGATATATATATATATATATATATATATATATATCAATCTTAAAACATAAAAAGAAAAATACATGAAATCTGAAATGTAAGGAGATATTCATAACTCATTTATGATCATTTACATGGATATCTCATATGATGATGCAGTCTTCTCAGTTAGCAAGTACAAAACTTGTCTGGTAATGCTGGAAACAATTTCTTTCCGAATTCCAATGATAACAAAAACAACTATTCACACAAGGTGAAGTGATTTGCTACAATGAAAAGAGTAAATCTACTCTCACTGTTGGGTCCTGACAATTTTTTTTTTTTAAATTAGTGATTAAGGAAGTGTTTTTTAATGATTTTGTGATTTTTTCTTTTTTTTTAAATGTTCAAGGATATTAGAAAAATGAATGAAAAAAATTCAAAAAATAAAAAAAGACTTTTACTCTTCCCATTTCGTGGCACACCCTCAGTGGGTGTAGCACACTGCTCAAATGAAAATTATTTCAATCTTTTATCATACGTCTCACCTGAAAACACAATAATTTAAGCAGAGATCAGTCCTGCCTTGTTTCTCATTTATCAGAAAGCATCTTATCAAATGGAGATCTGCCAGGTTTTAGGGGGCATGGTTCAAAAACAACAGAAACTTACAAGCTCCACTCATAGTTCCAGAGGTAAGGAAGCAACGAAAGTTGTAGTTCTGCAGATAAGTAGGTATAGTTAGCATATAAATACTGAAATTAGTAACTATAACATGTTGAATTAGCTCTCAGTTTGATAAACTACAGCATAAAAAACCAATGTATTAAATTATTGGGCAATATTTTAAGTTCTCATCTCAATTTTGGAATCAAATGCTTCCATCATTATTGTTTCTCTTTTCTTTTTCCACCCTCTAATTGGCAACTGTTTTTGGTCAGGTCACTTTTAAACTGATTGGTGCAGTGTTGTGATTTGAAGCTTCAAAAGTTACAAAGAAATACTAGCATTGATATCGTACTGTTTGTGAATATTTATGTGGTAAAAGAATCAAAGTGATAAGGCATTGCAGTAGAGTTTGATCTGAGGATAGGCACACGAGTATTCACAAAAAATTACTGGAGCAGATGCTTGACTCATATGACAATGCTGGGGATCACAAGAACAAAAAGTTCATCGAGCAATTATTTCTAGATAATGATGGCTGTGGCCTATGAAATTTATCATAAATTTAAGTTTCCAATTTTTTGTCCTTTTTATAAAGCGAGGGTCTAAACAGCTTGTTCACAAGCAATGAAATGAATAAACAATATTTTGAGTCACCCTTCAAGAAGTAATTCAATACACAAAGACAATTGCATGGTAAATGACTAAACTAGTCTCATGATCACCAATAACGTGCAGCACTCACTGTCCTTCAGAACATTTATAAGATGTGCTTCTCTATCGCAATTAGATTGAAAAAAAAAACTGTTAGATGGTTTAATAATGGCATACCAAGCAATATTGTCCCAATGAAGAAAACCACCATGGCCTCGAGCATTCGTGAACTTGTAAACAGCACCCGAGACTAGCAAAGAAATGATTGTAAAAAAAAATAGCCAAATTTTATAATAAAAAAAATACAGCAAACAAACATATAAACATTATGAAGTTTTGAGTCATGCTGAGATTACCCTCGTAACCCTCAAGAACTGGATCTTCGGATAGCAAAAGGGGTGTGTCTAGGTCAACAAACCTGTTACAGCAAATTACTACTTAGATCTCAAAACACCAGTATAGATGATAACCCAAATGCGTGTAAATAAACATTTGTAGGAATGTTTCCTGACAAAAAATTATTTATGATACTTACTTGAAACACCCAAGGCCAGCAGCAAGATGGCCAGCAAAGCCCATGGCCAGTCTAGTCTCAACCATACCACCAATCATCAGATGCAATCCCGATGCTCTTGCAATCTCAATAATCTCAAGGGCCCCCACTACCCCAACTTTGGCAAGTTTAATGTTAACGACATCTGCAAGATTTCCTCGGACTATTTTCTTGAAATCAACTAAGCTCCGACAGCTTTCATCAGCGGCAACAGATACCCCATATTTGTTTTTAGCAATACGAGTAACATGACCGAGACCCTCCCAATCATCTCTATGAACAGGTTGTTCAAAAAGAACAGGAGTGACCCCCATTTCTGCAGGAAAAGTAATTGTTTTAATAATAATTCAGTGGCCAAAGAAGCCTGAATATTTTAATCATAAATTTGAGAAAAGTACAAAATAAGTTCTTTATTTGGGCTGACCATGCACATGCTAGCATACAAGATGGTAACTCGAGTTTTTTGCAAGCTATATACATTATATACCATGCAATTTTTCAAGAACTTCAATTGCTTCTGTTGGTTTGTATCCCTCATTAGCATCCAAGATAAACGAGCATTCAGGATGTGCACCACGTATGGCCTGAAGAACTTCTATATCTGCTTTCAGATTCTTTCCTACCTTAAGCTTCAAAGTATTGAATCCTTGATTGTAATACTTTGCAGCCAATTCTGCAGCTTCAGCTGGAGAAACAATTGGAATCTGCAGGTATAAAATGGCTTAAAGACTTAGTTGATCACAAAAGTATTAGTTGCTAAATTGGTCCAGTATTAAATTATAGTCACATAAATTTCTTAATTACTCCAGCAGTAATGAACCGCAAACTTCCAAGTGGAAGGCTTCTCCCGGAAGAGAGAAGAAAACAATAATATCCATTGCAGTGACTAATAACCAAAAGAGCAGACGATCTTTACACAGCCACAATAACTAAGATTGGAACCTAACTGTTATATCAGTTGTTATGGTATTTGAAACTCCCCCAAATAGTCTCCACAGAGGCACGCCTATGCTAGTAGCTACTGCATCTATCACTGCCATTTCAACTCCTGCTCTAACCTTCAGTTGCAAGAAGACACTTGATAAGATATTAAAATAAAATACTTCATAAATTTGCAAAGATGACACTGCAAAAACTCTGAACAAAAGTATAAACATATAGAAATCGTCACTGGATGTACAATAGCAAACACACAGATGATTGTGTCCTTTTACCCAATGATTAATCATCAATGATAACCAGGCATAAATTCTCAACATAAATGACTAAGATTCTGTCGCAGTACATTTCAATAACCTTTTCAACAAGTATTACATTTTAGTTTTCATGCTTCGATCCACTTTATGTGGCATCTAATTGAATTCAGACACAGAAATTATGTGAAGTATTGATAAAGTGTAATTCATGAAGTATACGCCAACAATTACCATCATCTGCTACCCAATTTTGGACATTTGAATAAACCCAGAATGTGATACCTAAAATGATAGTGTCACTTGAACTGATTCGATCCACCAAGCAGAACGGAAGATTGGCATAGAGAAGGTATGCATTCAGCATCGAATAAACCTCCATTTAGTTGCTAAGAAACAACTTAAAAGAAGTGAAAGATAGGTTTCAATGTTTTCGTTTCTTTTCTTTTGGAACCTGAAATTTTGTGTTTAAAAAAAGAGAAATACTTTAGCCGGATTACACAAAAGTAAATCTACAAACTGACATGGCTCAATGTAGCGCGTCAAATTGTAAAGTTACTTTTAATGTAAAGTAAATCTAACGGATCACATGAAGCCATGCCAGTTTGTGAGTTTACTTTTATGTAATCTCTTTTATGTAATCTCTTTGTGTCTGCAGCAGTTTTCTTAAAAAAATCAAGTTGACCGAGAAAAGTTCTTGTACTAGACCCAATTGAAGGCTTGAAGTTTTCTGATTTGAAGTTTTCTCAAAAAGTAGTTTTCTCAGAAAGTAAGCACAAGATAAAGGTAATCGTCCAAATCAAAATAACCGACCATCAGTAAATTCAACTCTAAACATCCAAAAACGAACCAATCACTAAAACCCCCCAAATACTGTAATTTCTTACACAAAGTTTGAACACCAAAAGTAATCACCAACTCTTTCTAAAAGGGAAAAAAAGTACTGACGAACTCGACCAACAGAAGATCAAAAACTCCATAAAGAGCTAAGTTTTCAATTTTTCTCACTGAAGCAAACTCATGTCCTGGAAGAATCCCATCAATCTCCGCCAACAACAATCCCATCGTCATTGCCGGACTCCGCTTTAGAAATTCACATGCCTCCGCCGCCTTTGACATAGCCGTACTCTGATCCTCTACAGTCACAAAAGGCAAAATTGGAGCCTCACCCCACCCCGCACACCCATTTCTCAGCTCAATTCTAATTGCCACATTCTCAACCCTCTCAAGCCTCGACGATGAAATCGTAAAAGGCGCAATCAAAGGGACATTCAGTGGTCTATTCTCTGCTCTCTGCACATCAACTGTGAATGTCTCCATCAAATTCTTGAGCCCGAAGCTAGTCGTTATCGCAATAGGCGTTGTGGCCGCCATTTTTTTGGTGGGAGTAGATGAAAACTGGAAAAAGGGATGAGATTTTGGAGGGGTTTCAGTGGGATGCAGGGGAGAACAGAGGATCGGAGCGTGCGGTGGTGAAAACAAAGAGAGCCCAGTTGAGAACATTGGTCTCCGTCACCCGTTGGCTCCAGGTGGGAAATTGGTAGATGGGGTTGAAGTGATTGTGGAGTTTAGATGGCTTTTGATTGGAAGGTAGAAGGAAATGCGATGAGCCGCCATGTTATTCGCTTTGTAGTTAACAAAGTGTCTGAAACAGAGCAAAGAAACTATTAATTAAAAAAATAGAGTTATTAGGTGTGGAAGAATTTTTTAACGCAGACCTCAATAATGTAGCAGAGTTTGTCTTGACATGTTCTATTTTACATTTTGGATGCACTTGTGTTGTTGTGCTAAGCTGTTGTTGTGCTGCTTAGCACAACTTAAATTTCTATACGAGGAGAAACACATCATTGTACAATGAGAGCTCTTCACCAATCACGAGTAGTCACGAGTAGGGATATGTAAATTTCAAGTTCTACTCATGTGGCATAGATTTCATATTTGAAGTTTCATATCATTAACTATTTTTGTAAATTAGATTTTGTAAATAGATTACTCTTTTAGATTTTTTAGTGGCAATCTTTTAACTTTTTCAAAAAACTTAAGTTTGTTATTTTTGTAATCATTGGAAAACATCTTGTCCCATTAGTTTTTTTTTTTTTTTTTTTATAAAGCTTTGAAAGTTATTTAGAATAAAAGAACTTGAAATTCACAAAATGGTGTAGTTTAATATAATAAATTAAATTATAAAATCATTTTTATTGTAAAATAGATCTAACGTATATATAAATCATGTCAATTTAAGAATTGACTTTTGTAAAATCTTTTTGCGATGGTATCAGTTTTCTTATTTATATCACACCATATTAGTTTATCAATCTATCCAATATTATTTGTTCATATTATGTGTTAAGTTATTACTTATTTGTAGAAGCTTAATTTGATATAAAAAAATAAAAGTTATGCTACATGCGATCATCATTGTCTTCCCTAACACACGTCATAGATATTACTTGTGGCACATACCGCGAAAAGTCTCTGAGCAGCTTAGTGTCCATACTCAATACAAGTGTGGGTTGCAAAGTAAGTTGATATCTTGTATCTATGACTCTCTTAGTATTGAAAAGTTTAGGAACTCTTGGGATGTCCTAATATTATCACGTTCAATTTGTATGAAAATACATGGTTGCAAATTTTATATGCGGAGCGAGAGTTTTGGGTACTGGTATATTTGAAAAACTCTTTTTGGGCCAAAATGAGGACAACTCAGCATAGTGAGAGAATAAACGTTTTCTTCAACGGCTATATGCATGCTACGACAAACCTAATAGAGTTTATTGATCAGTTCGACAATGTACTGAAGAAAAAGATTGAAAATGATAACCAAGTAGACTTTCATTCATTTAACTTCACAATTCCTTACATTTCACACTTGGCACTTGAGAGGAAGTTTCAAGAGTTGTACACAAAAGCCAAATTTAGGGAGGTTCAACAAGAGATAATGGGTATGATATATTGTCATTGTCATCTCTAGAAACAGAATGAAGTAATCTCAACTTACCATATAGATGACGATGTTACTGCTGAAGATTTCATCAAATAGATTACTTATATCATCTACTTTAACGAAGCTGAGTATTAGGCGAAATGTGTCTATGAATTTTTTATATGCGATGGATAATGTGTAGAAATATTCTTACTATTTTTTCAGCTAAACAAGTATGTGGGTTGTTGAAAAACGCAGAAACTCTTAGATATAAACGTCTATCGAATATTTGTTATGAGGTGATAACAAATGCAGTGTCATGCGATGGGTATATTAAGGATATGATCTCGAAATTGTATGCGATTAATAAGGTATACTGCATCTCAAAGCCCTACCTCATAGTTTCCAATGTAGGAGTAAGTATTGTGAATGCAACTACTGAAGGAAGTTCTAAAACAATACTAAGTCTCCATATTGTTAGAGGCAAGGGCATGGCCCCGTCTAAGAGGAGCGTATCGAGGATGAAGGACCACACGAAGGAAATAAAAATTAAAGCTAAAAAATGTAGTAATAAAGGGAAAAGTATACTAGTGAGTGCATCATGCAATTTATGTTAATTGTTACCTCTCTATCATCCTTGAATATTTGCTAATGAACCATATTTACACTTATTTTATTAACTAAATATTTGTTAGGAATGTTAACGGCGTTGATTGGATATCGAATTTTTGGTAACAAGTGAAAATCAATTTGGCCAACCAATTATAGGACGCAAGAAAGTGTACAATACCACATTGAAGTTTTCATTGTATTTGTATGGTTTTTATGTGCCTTTTATTTTTTTTTTTTCTATTACATTCATAGTTGCAACTAAAGATGGATGAAACATAGTCGGAGATGGCGGATGGAACGTAGCTAGACTACTTTTTGAAGCTATGTATTCCCATTATTGGAGTATGTTGAGTACGGCTGGAAGTTGATTTGAAATATTGTGTATTGGTAGTTTGAGATGTTGCATGTTGGTGGTTTGAGATGTTGTGTATTGCTCGGGATAATATATTACGTATTTGTAGTTTGTGATGTTGTGTATTGCTGGGGATGATATATTGCGTATGGGCTGTTTGGGACATGTATATCTTTAGATTGTTGTGTAATGCACTACAAGCAATTTATTTTTCTTTATTTTTCTTATTCAATCAGGTCAATTATGTGTTATAAAAGTGTTACCCGATCAGGTTCATTATGTATTATACACTCATTCCCGTTATATGACCTGTATGCAATATGAGGGTGGCACAGCTCTTAATTATAACTATTCACTTACAAGTATAATGATATTTATTGTGATAGAATTAAAGATCATTAAAGTTAAATAAAGTCTTAAGTACATAGCATTTCCATTACAAACGCTAAGTCCCTAACAACAGTGATGGCGATTGGTTGGAACATAGTAAGGAAACCTCTTTTAATTAAAAAATAAAGTTGTTAAAGATGTAGAAGAATTATTTAATGAATATGTCAATAATTTAGCAAAGTTTGTCTTAACATGTTCCATTTTGCATTTTGGATGCATATGTATTGTTATCTCATGCTATTTTGTACAACCTAAATTTCTACCTAAAGAGAACCACATTATTGTACGAGGACAACTCTTCACAAATCATGGGTGGGATCTGCAAATTTCATGTTCTGCTCGAGATGTGACCTGTCATGGCATAGATTTCATACTCGAAGTTCTATATCATTAGCTCTTTTTATAAAATGGGTTGTGTAAATAGATTACTCTTCTAGATTTATGAGTGCAATCTTTCAATTTTTCGAAAAGAGTTAAGTTTTCTCTTTTTGTATTTATTGGAAAATATCTTGTCCCATCAGTGTTTGCTAAAAAAGTTTTGCAAGTTACTTGCAATAAAAGAATTTCAAACTCCCAAAGCGATGTAGTTTAATATTATAAATTAAATTATAAAATTATTTTTATTGTAAAATAGATCTAACTTATACATGAATTGAGTCAATTTATGAGTTCACTTTTGTTAGATTTTTTGTGGTTATATCAGTTTTCTTATTTATATCACATCATATTAATTCATCAATCAGTTCAATGTTATTTGTTTATATTATGTGTTAAGTTATTACTTATTTGTAGAAATTTAAGTTGACAATACAAACAATTATGCTACATGCGATCATCATTATCTTCCCAAACACACATCACAGATATTAATTATGGCACATATTGCGAAAAATCCCTGAGCAGCTTGGTGTCCATAGTCAATACAAATATAGGCTGCAAAGTAAGTTGCTATGTTATGTCTATGACTCCCTTAGTATCGATGAGTTTAATAACACTTGGGAGGTTTTATATACTACGTTTAATTTGCATGAAAATGCATGGTTGCAAAATTTATACGCAGATTGAGAATTTTGGGTGCCTATATATTTGAAAAAAAAATTGGGCCAGAATGAGTACAACTCAGTGTAGTGAGAGTATGAACGCTTTCTTTGACGATTATGTGCATGCTACGACAAACCTAACTGAGTTTGTTGATCAATTTGACAATGCACTGAAGAAAAAGATTGAAAATGTAAACCAAGCAGATTTTCATTCATTTAACTTCACAATTTCTTATGTTTCACACTCGGCACTTGAGAGGAAGTTTCAAGAGTTGTACACAAAAGTCAAATTTAAGGAGGTTCAACAAGAGATAATGGGTATGATATATTGTCATTGTCATCTCTAGAAACAGAATGAAGTTATCTCAACTTACCATCTAGATGACACTAAAACATAGATATATTGTTATTCTGAGTAGTTATGACATTGTTGATCAGAGGCAGAAATTCTCAAATATAAACGTTTATCGAATATTTGTTATGAGATGATAACAAATACAGCGTCATGCGATGGGTATATTGAGGATATGGTTTCAAAGTTATATACGACTAATGAAATGTCCCGCATCTCGAAGCCCCACCACATAGTTTCAAATGTTGGAATAAGTATTGTGAATGCAACCACGGAAGGAATTTCTAAAAAATACTAAGTCTCAATGTTGTCAAAGGTAAGGGCATGACCCTGTCTAAGAGGAGCTTATCAAGAATGAAGAAACCCACAAAGGAAATAAGAACCAAAGCTAAAAAACGCAGAAATAAGAGAAAAAATATACTAATGAGGGCATCATGCAATTTATGTTAATTAGTATCTCTCTATTATACTGAGTATTTGCTAGTGTACTATATTTGCATGTATTTTATGAATTAAATATTTTTTAGATTGTTAACAGCATGGATTGGACATTGAACTTTTGATAATAAGTGGAAAGCAATTCGGCCAACCAATTATGGGATGCAAGAAAGTGTATGATTACGAAATTGATTTTTTAATTGTATTTGTATGATTTTTATGTGACTCTTACTTCTATTACATTCACAGGTGCAACTAGGGATGGATGAAACACAGCTGGAGATGGAGGATGAAATGTAGCCGGATTGCTTTTTGTAGCTTTGTGTATTGCCATTGTTGGAGTATATTGAGCACGGCTATAAGTTGATTTGGAATATTGTATATTGGTAGTTTGGGATGTTGCTTATTGGCAATTTTAGATGTTGTGTTTTGCTTAGGATGATATATTGCGTATTTGTGGCTTGGAATATTGTGTATTACTAGGGATGATATATTGTGTATTTGTGGTTTGGGATGTTGTGTATTACTCGGGATGATATATTGCGTGCTAGTGGTTTGAGATGCTGTGTGTTGCTCAAGATGATATATTGTTTATGGGTGGTTTGGGATATGTATTTTCCTAGATTTTTATGTATTGCATTTACAAACAATTTATTTTTCTTTACTTTTCTCATTTACTTATGAATTAATCAGTACAAACTGTTATGCAAACTTGTAATTGAGGTTATTTTTCGTATCAAGTACAACGAAAACAAATGTTAGTTTTCAAGGTGGTCAGCATGAAGCACTGCTGGAAACATTTCCAACCCAAAGTTATGCAAATTCAAAGTTAATTGTCCTTGTGGATTAATTAGTATCAACATTATTGTTGTGGTTAAAGATAAAATTACAACAAATTGTAGTTTCTATGGATGTTTTAACTTTGTAGTTTATGATGTATTTGAGCCCATATTTTGTATCTAAGTACTCATGCTGTGTAAATTTGGTTGAATTGATTAGTATAATTTATGTTTTATTAAGAAATCAATCAGGTTTATTATGTGTTATACATTCTTTCTCGTTATGTGACCTGCATGAAATGTGAGGGTGGCACAGGTCTTGATTATAAAAAAATTGCTCACATGCAAGTATAATGATATTTATTGCGACAGGATTGAAAATCACTAAAGTTAAATAAACTCTCAAGTACATAACATTCCCGTTACAAACGCTAAATTCCTAATACCAGTGATGGCGACTGGTTGGAACATATTGAGGAAACCTCTATTAATTAAAAAATAGAGTTGTTAAAAGTGTGGAAGAATTCTTTAATGGAGACGTCAATAATTAGTAGACTTTGTCTTGACATGTTCCACTTTACTTTTTGGATGCATGTGTTATTGTCTTGTGTTTCTTTGCACAACCTATGTTTCTTCGCGAGGAGAACCACATCATTATACAAGTACAACTCCTCATGAATCATAGGTGGGGGATCTATAAATTTCACTTTCTGCTCGAGATGTGTTCTGTCATGGCATAGATTTTGTACTCGAATTTCCATATCATTAGCTCCTTCAGTAAAATGGGTTGTGTAAATTAAATACACTTCTAGATTTCTGAGTGCCAATCTTTCAAGGTTTCCAAAAAATTTAAATTTTATGTTTTCATATTCATTGGAAAACATCTTTTCTCAACAATGTTTTTTAAAAGTTTTGGAAGTTATTTGAAATAGAAGAATTTCAAAACCACAATTTCATTATAGTGGACCCGCTAACTTTCAAAACTTATCAATCCTCCCTTCCGTCTACCAGTAGCGTCAAATGCAACGAAAAGTGTCTTCATGTACTTTTCACGTATATAACGTTCATTGCAAAGAAAAAATAACCCCTGACTTCATCGATTTCATGGCCCTCAAACTGAAGGAGAAAATTTGAAAATATTAAGCCAGTGTCTTTTCTTCTATACTTCTCCACGAGACACAAGCCCTAGAATCTTTAATGCCCAAACGTAAAGTACAGTAAATTTTTAGGGATTTTGATACTAGTGAGAAGCACGGGAGCCATGAAATCAATGAAGTCAGTGATGATTTTTTCTTTGCAGTGAGTGATATGCACGTGAGCATCACGTAGATACACTTTATGTTGAATTTGATGTTATAGGTAGACGGAATTGAAGGATTGATAAGTTTTGAAAGTTAGCGGGTCCATTATGCTGAAATTATTATTTGAGTGGATACATTGTGAATTGCATGAAAGTTTGAGGGGGCTAAGTAAAATTAACCCAAATAAGTTACTATCTAGTGTCTATGACTCCCTGAGTATTAAGGAGTTTAATAACTCTTGGGATATTCTAATTACTAGATTCAATTTGTTTGAAAATGCATGGTTGCAAAATTTATATTCAGAGCGAGAGTTTTGGGTGTTGGTATATTTGAAAAATTCTTTTAGGCCGGAATAAGTACAGCGCAACGTAGTGAGAGTATGAACGCTTTCCTTGACCACTATGTGTATGTTACAACAAACCTAACAGAATTTGTTGATCAGTTTGAAAATGCACTAAAGAAAAAGATTGAAAATGAAAACCAAACAGACTTTTATTCATTTAACTTCACATTTCCTTACATTTCACACTTGGCACTTGAGAGGAAGTTTCAATAGTTGCATACAAACACCAAATATAGGAAAGTTCAACAAGAGATAATGAAGATGATATATTGTCATTGTTATCTCTAGAAACAGGATGGAGAAATCTCAACTTACTATGTAGATGATGACGTTAGTGCTGAAGATTTCATAAAAAAAAATTACTTATATTGTCTAGTTTAAAGAAGCTAAGTGTTAGGCAAAGCGTGTCTGCAGATTGGTTGAAATGTGACGGATAATATGTAAACATATTATTGCTATCTTTTCAACCAGACGAGTCTGTAGGTTATCGAAAAAGTACATATTGGACTAGTGAAGGAAGGACATAAAACGAGATATACTATTATTCTGATTAGTTATGACATTTTTTATCAGATGACAAAAACTCTCATATATAAACGTCTATTGAATATTTGTTATGAGGTGATAACAAATGCAGCGTCATGTGATGGGTATATTGAGGATATAGTTTCGAAGTTTTATGCGATCAATGAAGTATACCGCAACTTGAAGCCCCACCCCATAGTTTTCAATGTTGGAGTTAGTATTGTGAATGCAATCATAAAAGGAAGTTCTAAAAAAATATTAAGTTTTCATGTTTTTAAAGACAAGGGCATGACCTTGTCTAAGAAGAGCATATCGAGGATGAATGAACACATAAAGAAAATAAGAACCAAAGCTAAAAAACAAAGTAATAAGGGAAAAAGTAGACAACTGGTGGCATCATGCAATTTATGTTAATTATTACCTCTTTATCATCCTTGAATATTTACTAATGTACTACTATATTTGCACTTATTTTATGAACTAAATATTTTTTTAGATTGGTAACGGCGCAGATTGGACATCGAACTTTTGGCAACAAGTGGAAACTAATTTGACCAACCAATGATAGGATGCAAGAAAGTGTACAATTACCACATTATAGATTTGATTGTATTTGTATGGTTTATGTGACTCTTACGTTTCTTTTCTATTACATTCACAGGTGCAATTAGGGATAGATGAAACACAGCCGAAGATGGCAGATGGAACGTAGCCAGACTGCTTGTTATAGTTTTGTGTATTGCCGTTATTGGAGTATATTGAGCACGACTGGAAGTTGATTTGGAATATTGTGTATTGGTAGTTTGAGATGTTGCATGTTGGCAGTTTGAGATATTGCGTATTGCTTGGAATGATATGTTGCGTATTTGTGGCTTTTAATGTTGTGTATTGCTGGAGATAATATATTTCATGTTTGTGTTTTGGGATAGGGGTGGGCAGCCCCTGCCCCTACTTCGCCCAGTGTGGCAGTCCCGGATGCAAAGGCGGGGCCTGCCAGGGGGCTTCTTGGGATGGGGGATTCCCATAAATACCCATATATATATATATATAATATTTTATATATAAAAAAAAAAAACTCATGACGACATCGTTTCATGCACGGGTTAATAAAGAAATCTCATCCCCCCCCCCCCCAATTCTTCCCTCCCTCGTTCACTCTCACTCTCAGACCCACTGACCCAGTCGCGCAACTCGTCTCTCCACTGAGTTCCCGGCGCCGCGCCGCACCCATCGTCCCCTTCGTCGTCGCACGACTCGCAACTCGTCGGTCCCTCTCTCTGCATCTCCGGCACCGAAGATCCGAAGGTAAGAAAATTTATCCCATTTTATTTTTTTTGTGATTTATATTTTTAATAGAGATTGGAGAAAGGATAGGGTTTATCGGACATGGAGGATGAGATTTTTGTGAATTGTGTGCTGTGGAGCTTAGATTGTGCATGTGGTCTGGTTTGAACTTTGAATAAGTCCGTGACTCCGTGCATGTGAATTGTGTTTTTTACTGTAATTATTTTTTTTTTTTTGCTTGATTTATACTTTAAAGAGTGCCATGAGTGAAACCTCTAAATTAATTTAGGGGATTCAAAGATTGAAACCCCTAAATTAATTTAGGGCTCCAATCTGAAACCCTTAATTTAGGGTTTTTATCTTAGAAACTTTTAAATTAATTTAGGATTTCGAAATATCCTAAATTAATCACTCTAAAAAAAACATAATAATTATAAATTTATAATGAGGAGGGCATGCATGTGCAGCATTCGTGTCCTGAAATTGAACCCTGCAAATGCTAATTATAAGTACTAGTACTTCTTTACAAAATTATTAGTATAAATCATTAATTTCCATCATTTATGTACTAGCTAGTGTCATCTGTAATGTGTATTATATATATATATATATATATAGTGAATGAATCTCTCGATCTGCTTTTTCGGCCAAAAGAAATTAAACGTTTTGCTTTGAATTAAGTGATTGAGATTTGAGAATTTCCTTTGATCGATCATGATCATGTCACATGTTTTTTTCTTTTTCTTTCTTTTTTTTTTTTTCCTGAGCGATGTCACATTTCCTTCATAGAATATCATGTCATGTAAGAGAGAGAGAGAAAAAAAAAAGTATGGGGTTGAACAAAATCACCAAGTGTTCTATATATAATCATGATCACCTTGAAGAATAAACTAATAATTAACAAGTTAATTGTAAAGGTAGCAATCATCATTGCCATTAAGAACAAGACACATGAACATGTCACTCTCTCAACATATTTAAAAATTCTATTTTCTTGTTTTTTAAATTTATCATATACTTCACAATACTATTTTTTTGAAAACCATCTATCATCTTTCCTTGGTAAAGTATATATCCCTGTCAAGTTCAATTGCCTCATGTCCTCATGTCCTCATCCAAAATTATTTTGAGTACTAAAACTTTGAAACAGATCAATTAATATAAACTTTGATGAAGTTGAGGATCATCAGGTATTTGATCCAACAGTGTAATGTGTATTTATCGCTCATAAATATCTACGTACCAACAAATTAATTAATAGGCTAGGTAGCTAGCTAGGAGTTTGTACCCCCGTATGTTTATAAATGTTTGTATAAGTATCTTCCAATCTAAATGTTTGTAAATGTTTGTATATATATATATATATATACACACACACACATATACATATCTTCCACGTAAATATATGTAAATGTTTAATCCAACTTTTTTTTTTATGTTCATTATATACATACAGATAGTGTATTTGTTGTTAATATACTTTATTACATTTATAAACAAAGTACACAATATATATATTTGCATATATATATATATATATATATATGAATGTCAAGTGATACTTTTTTTTTATTCTACTTTTCTATTATGTTCATTATATAGTTGTTATGTTTTTTATAATTTCAAATTTCTTGTTTGCTTGAGTTCATGGATATGCCAGAAGATTCTAGTGCGAGCTCTCCTTTCCAGGCCGAGGGCACCCCTACCCCTACCCCTACCCCAACACCTACACCTACACCTACCCCTCGTACTCATACCCCTAGCCCTACGGCACCTTGCCCCGCTCCAAGCCTAACAAGAAACCTGCTTCAATAGTTTGGAGTCATTTCACCAAACTAGAGGGTGGTGACTCAAGAAACCCCCAAGCCAAGTGTAACCATTGTGGAAAAATTTATGGATGTCACTATAGGAAACATGACACCTCACAATTAAAGGTGCACTTAAAAGAGCAATACAAAAAAAGTCAAATATTAAGATCATTACAAGAAAAAAACCAATCTAGGCTAGAAATTGGACTTCAAAAAATGGCAGATGGGACTAGTGGGGGTACAACTTTGAGGGGGTATACTAAGTATGATCCTGATGAGTGTAGAAGACATCTAGCTTGTATGGTCATAATGGACGAGCTACCTTTTCAAATTGTTGACGGGAAAGGGTTCCAAGCGTATTCTCACTACTTGGAACCAAGATTTAATATTCCCTCTCGCCACAAGATGGCAAAGGATGTAAAAAAGTATTTTTACATTGAAAATGAGAAGTTGAGGGGTCAATTGGAGGATCAATTTGTTTGTCTCACCACTGACACTTGGACATCGATCCAAAATTTTAATTATATGTCTTTGACTGTGCATTTTATTGATTGCCATTGGACATTGCAAAAGAAAATTATAAAATTTTGTAAAATCACCGATCATAAGGGTGAGACAATTGGGAAGGCCTTGGAGGCTTCAATAAAAGAGTGGGGTTTGACCCGAGTTGTTACAGTCACAGTTGATAATGCATCGTCTACCAATGTTGCATTAGGACATCTGAAAACTTATCTTAGAGAGGCAAATAAGACACTTATGGGTGGTGAGTGTCTGCATGTGAGATGTGCAGCACATATTCTGAATCTGATTGTCAGTAATGGTTTGAGAGATTTTCATGACTTGATTGCTCGGGTTAGGACTGCTGTGAGATGGGTGAGATTTTTTCCTTCAAGGTTGGAGAAATTCAAGATTGCTGCGAGATTTGCGGGTCTAACATCTAAGAAGGGCCTTTGTACTGATATGCCTACACGATGGAACTCAACATTTCTAATATTGGAGGCGGCCCAAGAATATAGGCTGGCATTTGCATTATTGGGTGATAAAGACATTCAATATGTTAAATATTTTGATGATCACGGGGATTGGAGAAACCCGTAGATAATGATTGGGAAATTGTAACTATTTTTATAGAGTTTTTGAGGCTTTTTACGATGTCACCACGAGACTATCCGGAACTTTGTACCCTACATCCAATGTTGTATGCCAGCAAATATGTAGGGGCAAAGAAGAATTAGATGATATGGTTGCGGGTGGTCACATTAGGCTGCAGGAGATGACATTGATTATGAGGACAAAATACGACAAGTATTGGGGAGATTTAACTAGGGCTGATATTTTGTTATATGTAGCTGTCGTCTTTGACATGAGGTATAAGTTGGATGGTATGATATTTGGATTGGGCCTTACGTACGGGCAAGTATGGGCGGAGCTTATTGCAGCAAGGGTTCGGGAAACCCGTACTAGATTATTTGATGAGTTTTCCACCCTACAGGGTGGTAATGCTGCGGCACCTACATCTACCCTCTCAGCCTCAGGCTCACAATTTCCTGAAGTCGAGGTTGGGAAAAGGCATAGATTGGAGTGGGGTGAGAGGTATGAGCAGACCTCCTTCCTCTGGAGTTCTGTAGAGGCTCAGTCAGAGATAGACAAATACTTAGCAGCAGAGATTCTACCATTTTCACGAGATTTCGATGTATTAAGTTGGTGGAAAGTGAATGTCGTGAAGTATCTCATCCTTGGAGAGATAACCCGCACAATTTTGGTCATCCCTGTTAGCACAGTAGCCTCAGAATCGGCCTTTAACACCGGATGGCGTGTATTAGATTCATTTCGGAGTTCATTAGTTCCTGCCACTGTAGAGGCTTTGATTTGCACCCAGAATTGGATCAAGGGAACTCCAATTCATGTTTCGGATGTTCTTGAGTATGAGGAGGCCGACGTCGAGGAGGAGGGTGATGATCAGTCTGGATCCGGTATTTATTTTAATTTCATTTTCTAATTTCTTATTTTAATTTATTTATTTTCATTTAATTGGTATTCATTAATTTGATTTCAAATTTAATACTTATAGTGATACATGAGACGGCGTCTACGGCTACCTCCGATGCAGTATGACTTTGTATTGGACTCACCATTGCCATAGTTTGCATAATTTCTCCTCTAATTTTTTTTTGCATTTAAAATTTTGTTTCATCTTTATAACTTTTTAATTCTTATTTGTTTTGCTTTTAACTTATTAATATTTCAGGTTTTATAACTTATTAACTTTTATTTTTAACTTATTGATTTTCAGTCTCACAGCAATCGACACAACTCAGTGAACTCACCGCTACGGCTCCACCCCAAAATCAATTTTGTTAATTTACAATTAATGTAATATTGCTACAATAGTTAATTATACAATTTGTAATATTTATTTTTTTTAGAGGAGTTTGTAATAGTGTAATAGTTTATTAGTTCTCTTAATTTGTATAATTATAAACTATTTATTTTAGCATAGTGTCTTACTGCCTTAGTGATGATTATTACTTAATTAGTTAATTAGTTATATATATATATATATTATTTGTTTTCTACTTATCAAAAAAAAAATTATTTGTTTTATGTTTTTAAATTTATATTTTTTTTAATCTAAATAATGGGTTCAAAGTGGCCCAAAACGAATTTCGGGCCCAAAGTGGCCCAAAAACCGATTCTGGGCCATTTAGGGCCCAGAAAAATGTACTGGGCTGAAGGCACAGTAGGGGATGCAGGGGGTGCAGACGGGTGGGGGTCCACCCCCGCACCCCGGGCAACGGACGGGGGACCCCGCCCCCGCCCATGCTGGGGCGGGATCCGGGGAAAAATCTCCCACCCCCGCATATGCGGGGGTGAGGGGCGGGGGAGGGGTGGCCCTGCCCTATAGGGGGCGGGTATCACCCCTATTTTGGGATGTTGTGTATTGCTCGGGATGATATATTGTGTGTTAATTGTTTGGGATGTTGCATGTTGCTCGAGATGATATATTGCGTGTAAGTGGTTTGAGACATGTATTTCTTTAGAATTTTGTATATTGCATTTATAACCAATTTATTTTTCTTTATTTTTCTCATTTACTCATGAATTAATCAATCCAAACTGTTATGCAAACTAATTATTTAGACTTTTTTAACGTATCAGGTACAACGAAAGCAAATGTTGGGTGCCATGGTGGTCAGCATGAAGCATTGCTGGAAATATTTTCAACTCGAAGTTATACAAATTCAAAATTAATGGTCTTTATGGATTAGTTAGTATCAAGATTGTTGTTGTTGTTAAGGATAAAATTACAACAAATTGTAGTTTATGATGAATTTTAAGTTTGTAGTTTTTGCTGTATTTGAGCCCACATTTTGAATCCAAGTAGTCATGTTATGTAAATTTGGTTGAATTGATTAGTATATTTTATGTTTTTATTATGAAATCAATCATGTCCATTATGTGTTATGCACGTGTTACCCAATCAGGTTCATTATGTGTTATGCACTCACTCTCGTTACATGAATACATGCATGCAATGTGAGGGTGGCACAAGTCTTGATTGTAACTATTCAGATGCAAGTATGATGATATTTATTGCGACATAATTAAAAATCACTAAAGTTAAATAAAGTCTCAAGTACATAACATTCCCGTCACAAATGCTAGAACCCTAACACCAGTGATGGCGACTAGTTGGCTATAAATAATATTGACAATTTCAAAATTACAAAGTCTCCATCACTTTGATTATATCAAATACAATGAGATACATATAGATATTAGCTAATACACACACAGTAGTGTGCATGTATGTCGCATGTCTGCTTCTTACCTTCGAAACAGGGTTTGATTGTTGTGGAGTGTCAACTCCCTCCTTCCAATCTCTTCCTCTCTCTTTTAAGAAATTAAGTTGTAGAAGGTTTCTTGGTTGGGTTTGATTATCAATGACTTATGAATTGTTAGATTATATTTACACTTTACAAAAGGAACTAAAAATATTTAAAATTTGTTGGTTGTTTGTTATTAAGTCAATGAATTTAAGAGGAGAGAGAAAATAATGAGTCTAAGCAATTCACACTAAAGATAAGAAGACAAGCATATCCTCAAAACTTGAAGAAAATGAATCACTAAACCATAATAGTGTATTACTAAAATAGTGGGAGTCATAATGGTGAAGGTTTGACTAGAGACCTTTTAGGCCTTAGAGCTCTCTCTCACAGTGACATTCTCAATATTGCTGATTTTGGTAATTGCATGAACACTTCCAACGAGCATCAAAATCAACCCCAAAAATCTTGGCAAGGTTAATAGCACCTACATATACATATACATATATATTATATGAAACTTTTCTTGTTTCTTTTTCTATAATTTAGATTTTCTTTTTTTGTGCTATCAATGATCTTCCCTAAGGGAAGGACTGGTTTGAAATAATATTATCATTTCCATGTAGTATGCTAGCTATTATATGAATTTTCATAAGTATTTAACTTTAAAGCTTTGTAACTTTCAAGTATTTTATAGTTTTAGAAGAATTAGCCAGGAAGCAACTAATGATGACATTCTAAATCTATCAAGGAATTACAATGATTGCATCACAAGCACGTATTCACAAATTCACAAAGTCACAGTTTCACAAAGTCACATATTTGCAAGTTATTTTGTGGAGGAAATATATCATTTTCAAGTATTCATTTCATACTAGTAAAAGTGAAATCTCCCATGTTCTATGATTGAGAGAAACTCCAGACGGACAAGCCTTATATAATAACTGATGCATGAAAGCATACATTGTGTGAGCCATGAGAGATAAGAGTTTTCAATAACAAGTTAAAAACTTAAAACAAACTTAACACATTGAAACTATATTTTTTGTAAGAGATTTAGATTCTATGTGACAATCTTCAATTTTTTAAAATGTATTTACTAATTGATTTTACATTTCTTCTTTTTAAGTTGGAGTTGGGAAAAACCAGTGATTTATTTCTACCTTCCTAAATAACATCATTTTATATAAAACTGAGTTATGCTAGTCTTTGAAGATATTGTAAAGCAATGAATAGAGTATTCACTTCTCAACTTTGTTAAATGGTTCTACAATTTTTATGCAAGTTCTATTGCATTAAGATTTTATCATATTTTTTCCTCTTAATTGTTTATTCTTGCAACAGTAGGCTTTTAGGATTCCTCCCACTAGTCTGCTCTCCATGGGAACTAGGGGACCATGGCCCCTAAAGTTTCAAAAAAGCCTACATAAATATACAAAAGAAATACCATAGTTGTCTCTTGAAACTTAATTCCAAAATTCACTATGAAGGTGTTTTATACATTGCCAACAAGAGTTTACCACATAATAGATATATCTTCTTCGTTGAGAAATGGTAGATGTCATTGAAAACAAATGATTTTCTACTCGGAAGATATAAATGATTCTCTCTAATAGGAGACTCTCAGTTGGTGATTTCTTCTATTTATAAAGAAGAACAGATCTGGCAAATAGCACCTATCTCAGAAGATATCGCAAACTCTTTGAAATCCCACTCAGACTAGAGCTTTCACAAGATTGAAAGATCACAAAATCAATTTGCGCACTCGGTTGCGCAATGGGTAGCTACAAACTTTTTGTTTGGTAGCATTTCATTAGATATTATTCATTCTACTATTTTGTATATTGATAGCGGGAAAGACCCTACTTAGTAGTTTGTAATAGTTTTTACCTATTGATAACATGCAAGCTTGCTTAGAAAAAAAAAATGATTTTCTACTCTTGTTTGATTAATTAGCATATATTTTATATAAATTACATGATAACTTTAACTCATCAAGTGCTACCATTCAAAAATGAGCGCATAATTAGTGGCTATAGTTCTGGAATTGGTAAAGTGAAAAATAGGCACCAATTATTGTTAAATGACTTGAGTAATTATTGGGATTTCTTTTTTCCTATACGCATTTACCTCGATTATTAACTCATATCCAGCCAAGTGATTCACTATCTTACGGCAATGAGAATTTGAGATACATGACAGCTTAAGACAGCTGAGATACCAAACATTTCCAAGGTATCAAATACATTTAGAAGATATTACAGAAGTTAAGAGTTAAAGAGAGATGACTCACCGATTAGAGGAAGAAGAGGAACCTTGTGAATAGAACCGAATGGAGCTTAGTCTGCTAGCAGAATCGAACGAAAATGAATCCATGAAGAAGAATGAGGAAGGACTTTCGCTGGGGGCTTAGGGTTAAGGTTAAGAAATGAAAACACACCATAAGAAGGAGGGACTATCAAAGGAAAATGGAGGGCATGTGGTAGGGAAGTTAGGGTTAGGGCTATGTAGTGGAAAGGGAAATGGAGAAGGGACGGACCATCGGGCGAAGTCTTAATGGTAGGGGAGTTAGGGTTAATGTAAGGCATTGTTTCATGAGAAGAGAGGACTATCCCGCGTGCTTTTAAATTTTCTTCTGAAACCTCCTATGCACTAAATGCCGAGTTTCATTAATCCACATAGACTGTTGCGCGCGATGCTTATGCATTTCATGTTTGTGTTTAGAGTTTTTCTAATAAAAAGATGAATTTAATTATTTCATCTAAGATTTGACACATCCCAGCATTCTCTCTCCAAGTAAGCGAGCCTCATAAGATGTAAGAGTCGCTCCCTCCCTCTATTTCCCCCAATCCCCATTTGCCTCTGTATTAGTAGGTTCTATTTTTGTTTTTTTGTTTTTTTCCTTTTTTGTCTATAGTTTGAAGATGACCTGATTTACAATCTTTGACTACCTACCTACAGCGCCAGTCCACAAGATTGTCAAAATGTCATTCCTTCTATAACAAAAGAATATAAACTAAACGATCAACGCGTAAGGCTCAAGCACGAGTTAACCTGCATGTGAGATCCATGATCCATCGTGCCAAAAACGGTCTTCTTCTACCATGCACCACACTAGAAGATTCAGTTGCCATGAACTTCTCAAATTCAATTGACTCCCCCCCTCCGCCTCTGACTGGCATGTAAATCATGCATGTCAACACAATCATCGCTAAAGGTCACATATTTTTGTCAATGGCTTTGGCTATCTGTTACATGTTATCTTTTTATGTTATTGTTTAGTCTAACCAATATAAATAACAGGTGATGACATGACCCGTATAACCGTATAATAGTTAACTTTTATTCAGTTAATCTAAACAGGACTTGTTTAACTCATTTCAACCCGCATAATCATTTTCATATGAATGAGTTGAACTAATTAATATATTTATTTGGACCCAATTACTATAATTTGTATATAATACATGTATAACTATATAAATCTTTCATAATTACAACTGGTTTCATGATTAAATATCAGCACTTTTCTATAAAATAAGTAAGTAGTCAAATACTAACATTAATAATTTAATATTACATCACAACAATAATAAAGACATCTAAAACTAAACAATTATAGAATTTGAAAAGATAAATTCTTCATGATATATGGGCTAATTGTGAGTTTCATCTTTTGACTTGCAATTGACTTGTCTATTAATCATATTTTATTGGATGAATTTTTTTGACCCAAATCTATTTATATAAAACATAAACTTGTGTATTTCGTGTTATGTTCGTGTTGATTTCACAAGTCATGTCATATCTTATCACCCCTACATGCCAGCTATGGATCTATAGGACTAAACCAATTATAAGGTTAATTTTTATAGCTATGGTCATATTCGTATCGTGTCAAGTTATGGACATACGACTATATGAGTCAAGTCAAACCCGACCCGTTAAGATAAACATGTCAACTTTCAAATCTTAACCCGACCAATATAAATAATAGGTTGTGTCATGTCACCCGTTTTAACATGTTTAATAATTAATTAGAAATACGTTAACATGACATGACTCATTTCAAACTGTTTCATATAAATGAGTTGAACTAACACGAATAATTCATTTGACTTGATTAACATAATTTCACATAAAAGTTAAAATCTATATTTATTAGTAGCCACAGTATCTAAAAAAAAAGACTACCTATTAACAAAAAATATCAATATTCTTTAAGTTTTAATCTATAATAAAACCAATATTACAAACTCTATAATAGCAAATATGAGCATAGGTTCAGAATTACAATCTCAATAATAAAAGCATAAGTATATTAAGAAATACCAATATTACAATCCAAAAATTATAAAATTGTTATTTTTAAATAAATTTTAAATGGGTTATTGTGGGTTGATTTCAGATTAAGCGCGCGGGGGTTTGACTCAAAATAATTGGCTAATTATTCACCTTTTAACTCTTTTACTTTCGACTCTTTATATTTTGAAGAATTGATTTTGATGTTTGTTGAGATATCGAAATTTTCATTCCAAAAGATCAGTTAAGCAGCTTATAATTAATTAAAGATATTATTGTATTTTAGATTCTTTTGTAATAGTGAATTTTAGGTCACTGCTTAGATGCTTAACAAATAGTATTGGAGTAGACACTACGCTACAAGTTTGATTCACAAAGGAGGCTACCTATAGGCTAAGGTCAGGTTTGGGGCATGGGATGAGACATAAATTTTTCATCTTTTTTTGAGTAAAAATTATCACTTCATTCATCAGCTTAACTGGATTACAAATTGCATAGGATAATACAACAACTATGCAACAGAAAGCAGAAAAACAGATTACACCATCTCATGGTTTACTAAATGTTGAATGCATATAGGAACTTCCTCAATTTCATACAGATCTTCATTAATAAGAAGAGCATTTTGTGCAAGGAGGTGAGCTGATTTGTTACCATCCTGCTTGGTGTGAGATGTTGTCCATTCTGCAAAAATAGCTAGTAGATGGTTTGCATCCTCGATGAGTAGACCACCATAGCTCCAGTCCACATCTGGTGTATTAAGTAAGTTTACTACCTGCATGGCATCTCCCTCAATAATGAGTTTTGTCGCACCCAAGTCTTTGTAGAAAATTGTGCTCGCCATCATAGCATAGGCCTTTCCACTGAAAGCATTCAATTTCAATTTCCTTTTGGCTTGGATGGTGCCAATGACTTGCCCAGCAAAATCCCTTAAGATGCCTCCAATGCCAAGAAGCCCCTATGTTTCATTAAGAGCAATATCCCAGTTCATTTTATAAATTCTAGTAGGAGGCCTTTCCCATTTGACAATAGTATTTGTTATAGCCCGTGGTCTAATTGGGACCTCCTTGGTCTGGCTTTGTCTAAAGAGTTCTAACTCTCTCCTAGCTTTGCTTATGAGTAGATTAGGATGCATAAAACATTTCGCATGAATGAGATCATTTCTTCTGGACCAAGTGAACCGAGATATCATAGCCACCTCCCCAAGCATATCTTCCTGCAATGAATTGACCATGTGGTTCCAAATTGCTTTGAAGAAGTGAAGGTGAATACTCATTTTTTGGACTTGACTACAACATTGGCTCCAGACATCTTTAGCAGCCTCGCAACTCCAGAGTACACGTGCTGATGTTTCAACTTCAGTTAGGCAGATTGGACAAGTGTTTTCTTGCACCACCTTCATTTTCAACAGGTTATCCTTTGTAGGCAAGCTGTCATTGCATGCCTCCACACAAACATTCTAACTGCATTAGGGACAGGCAGTTTCTAGAAGCTATGCCAAAACTTTGATTGAGGGCTAGTGTGGGATGGCCCTCCCTCTAATCTTAACTGCATTTCTCTATGAATGTGATAGGCGTTTCTCACTGAGAACATGTTATTCTTTGTATAATGCCAAACTAGTTGATCCTCTCTTCCACCTAAACTAATTGGAATTGATTTAATGATCTCAACTTCATGGGCTGAAAACAATTTGGTCAGAAGAGGTTCCTTCCATGTTCTTAGGTCAACATCAATAAGTTGAGAAACTAAAACCTGGTCTACATGCTCCATCTTGTGAGATTGGATTCTAAACGTGTGAGGCGTAGGGATCCACTTGTCCTCCCATATATTGACCCTTCTACCATCACTAATTCTCCAAGTTAAGCCCTCCTTAAGTAAAGTTAACCCACTGAGGATGCTCCTCCAAGCATAAGAAGGTCTATAGCCCAACTTGCCATCCAAAACCTACCCAAAGGGGAAATATTTTTCTTTAAAAATATGAGCAGGGAGAGAACATGGATTCTGGATAATTTGCCAACATTGTTTAGCAAGCATAACTATATTGAAACTTCTTAAGTTTCTAAAACCCAACCCACCCTTGCACTTACCTTGGCTCAATCTTTCCCATTTCAGCCATTGGATTTTCAAGTGGTTCTCAATAGAGCCCCACCAAAAATTCTTCATTAACTTGTTAAGTCTTTTTTATATCGAAATAGGGAGAAGGAAGATGCTCATGGAGTATGTAGGGATGGCTTGGAGCACAGCTTTTAGTAGGACTTCTTTTTCCTGCAGCTAGAGGCACTTAGTCTTCCAATTAGTAATTCGCATCCAAGTCCTATCAATCAAAGAATGAAATGCAACTACTTTGGATCTTCATAGTAAAGTAGGTAGGCCCAAGTACTTTTCAAAGGAGCCTGAGGATTTGATGCTTGAGATTAACAAAATGTTGTTTTGCACATCTCGGGGTGTGTTTCTACTAAAGAAAATAGAGGTCTTTTCTTTGTTAAGCATATGTCCATATGTTTTTTCATAGATCTCCAGAAGGTAAAGAATTATGCTCCATTCCAGTGAGTTGGCCTTGCAAAAAAGAAGGCTATCATATGTAAAAAATAGATGATTAACACGAAGGGGACTAGAGCCAATAGGGATACTTTGTGATGCTCCCTTGAGCTTCAGCTTGGTGTAATAAGTTGGACAAGGCTTCAACACACATGATGAATAAATAAGGGGATAGGGAATAACCTTGTCTAAGCCCTCTTGTGGGATGTATTGATAGGCTGGCTTCTATGTTGACAAGTATATAATAGGAAACTAAGCTTATATAATTCATAATAAGAGATATCCACTTATTGTCAAAGCCCAACTTGATCATTACTAATTTGAGAAATGCCCACTCAACTCGGTCATAGGCTTTGCTCATGTCGAACTTGAGTGCCATATAACGAGCTTTGCCTGTCATCCGAGAGTTCATGGAGTGTAGGGTCTCATATGCAGTTAGTACATTTTATGTCATGAGTCTTCCTGGCACAAAAGCACTTTGGTTCAGAGAAATGATGTTAGGGAGTATAAGTTTGAGCCCATTTGCCAAAACTTTAGAAACAATTTTATAACTAACATTGCATAGGCTGATGATCCGGAAATCAGAAATTCTTTTTGGCTCATTCACTTTAGGAATCAGTGAAATGAAAGTATCATTTACACTCTCTAAGGAACCCCCCCCCCCCCAATTAAGGATATTAAGGACAAACTTACAAGTCTCGTACCCAATCCTATCCCAATAAGTTTGATAGAAATGGGCTGGGAATCCATCTACTCCTAGGGAACCAAGAGGGTTCATTTGGAAAACTGCATCCTTTACTTCTTTTTCAGTGAATCTGAGGAGAAGTTTGGAGTTCATAGCATTAGTAACTTTTTGTTCCATACCTTGTAGACATGCATTGAATTTAGATGAGTTAGAGGATGAGAACAGTTGGGAGTAAAACTGAGAGAAGACACCAGCTATATGGTGTTTAGCAGAAACATGTTTGCCTTGTTGGTCCAAAATCTGAGTGATAGTGTTAGTTTGTCGTCTCTGGGTAGCATGCATGTGATATAACTTCGTATTTCTGTCACCATGCTTCAACCAATGTTGTTTGGCCCTTTGCCTCCATTTTAGCTCCTCCTTTGCCAGACAATGTTCCACCTCCTTCTATAATTGATGCATTGTATGGATATGGTCTTCTACCGCCTCTTTTGGTATATTTGCAATTCTGGCCAGTTTCTGTCTTATTAGTGCAGCTCCTTTATGTTTCTTAACTGAGGTCCATCTTTCCAATTCCAGTGCACAGGAGGATAGCTTTTGTCTAAAGAGGGAACTTGCCTCAGAGACAACAAGTTCTCTATTCCAAGCATTTTGAATGACATTAGAGCACTCCTCAATAAGGGACCAAGTTGCTTCATACCTAAACTTAGGCCTTATTCTGCTTCTTGGGGAAATTCTTGCCAGCATCTGTAAATTGAGAGGGGAATGGTCATACTTCAAAGTAGGTAACACATAGCATAATGCATCAGGAAACCTGTTTTTCCACTCTGAATTTGCCAAGGCACGATCAAGTCTCTCTTTGGTAAGGCCCTTACCACATCTGTTGTTGAACCAAGTAAATCTCTGGCCTTTAGTAGACACTAAGTGTAAAGAGCAGGATTCAATAGTCTCTCTAAAGGCCTCCATCTGCTTGTAAGGTCTATTTACGTCCCCAACTTTCTCACTTTGCCAGATTATCTCATTAAAATCACCAATGCAAATCCATGGCATGGGTGGGGTAGGTTGTTAGGCCTTTAGCAGGTCCCAACTAAGGTTTCTTTAACAGGTGATAGGGTAGCCATATAATCCAGTGAGCATCCAAGGGAAGCTATGCTCTCTTGTTGTAACCAGAACACTGATATGCCACCTAGTATAATTGTTTAACTGAACATCAATTGTATTCTTCCAGATCATGGCTAAACCACCACTACTCCCCTTACTATTAACAACTAAACAACAATCAAATTTTAGGAAGCTTTTAACAATCAAATTTTTCATCTAATCTCATTTTATCTCATTTTCAAACATAATTTAAATACAAAATTTTCAAACTAGCCATTACAACTTTTTCAAACTAATCATTACAATTTTTTCAAATTTTCAAATAAAAAATTTAAAAAAAAAATTGAACTTTTTCAAATCTCAAACAAAAATAATATTATAAAACTATATTTTTACAATATTTTAATTTTATAATATTTTTTTTTCAAATTTTTCTCTCTCCTTTCTCAAAACCCAAAAAATACTAAACTCAAACTATTTCACTATTATTTATAAACTATCTTACTACTAATCACAAAATTTTCATCTCATCTCACTCCCCCAACAAGCCCTAAGGTTAATACCTAGAGTATATATTATGATGTGTTAACTCATCGAATAAGGATATGTGAGTAGAACCATCAAAAGAGAGTGGCAGATTGGCCATATTCGGAAATGACAGAATAATGCTACAATCGAGTTAAAACTTTAGAATAGTTTTGCCCAGCCCCTTGTAACAATTTCTGAGTTTCTCCATGGTTCTCGGCGTTGAGCGGCTCAAAGTTTCAAAGCATATAGTTCACGCCAATCGGCAATCACATATACATTCCTTTGTACCTGCAGCATGTTCTATATATAATAACATATAGACAGTCCTGATCCACCGGCACATGCATTTAAATTAAAGACCACCTGATGCATGCAAATTATAATTCAATAACATATATAACCTAATTAGTTGGAAACAGTACTACAGATTTGGTCGGACTGCAACAGTTCCACTAAGATTGTGTTTGCTTAAGTGGAGCTCAAAAGTTCCAACAGTCTAAGTTGTCCAACAGCTAATGAGATCTCAACCCTTTGCTTTTTTTTTTTTTTTTTTTTTTTGGGGGGGGGGTGGGGCTTCCTTATATTGTGCATATATACAACAGAAGCTTTTGATTTTGTCTTCTGTGTACTTTGAATCTGCAGCTTAATTCCTTAAAGTGTAGTCTTTGCTCTGCAAAAACTTCAATCAATCTGGTTGAACATGAAGACAAAAGTAGCTTCAGTTTAAGACTGATCTACTGTAATTTTGGTTGACGTATAGCATGAACTGAACCTAGATCTGCTGATAAAAATCACAGCACAAAGGTTACTTCAGACTGCATTTATTCAATAACCCATTAAAATCCTGATAAATGGGAAACCCATGCATCAGCTGGACATGTAAATAAATCTTTATTTGGTGAGTGCTAAGTAAAATGGAAGAGGCAAAGTCATTCAGAAACACGTGGTGCAAGATTTTAGGGTGCAAAAAAAGGAGAAAAGATAAAGAGACCAGATTCACAAAGAACAAGGAGATAGCTAAGATTATCTTGCATGTGTAGCAAATCAACAAACTAATTACAAGTATCCTTAAAGCTTTGTGGAGTTGTCTTGAAAATGCTAGTGACATGAATTCCTTATTGGCTTCCACAATCTCCTTAATTAGTAATTAATTGGCAATGTGCAACCCTAGTAATAATAATGTTATTTTTTTAGTGCTATTATTGTTCTCTTTTTCAGAAAGTTGGCTGCAAGAAAACTCCACTTCTGCTAGTAATTATATTTCAAAAATCCCTTTTGGAACACTTATAGAGATTCTATTGGAGGACTAGTTCCAGCCTCCCCAAGTCATCAACATCTAGGAGAGAGTTAAAAAGCCTTGAATTATTGAGCATCATGTAAAACATGAAGGCCAGTTTGATAATTGCATGTGCTGACTAGACTCTTTAACCAAAGGTCGACACCAGTACCATCATTATCCAGCCGTTGGATCATTCTAAAGGACACTTGCTATGTAATAATGCTAGCATATTGCATCCACCCATGTCCATTTTATGACAAGAAAGTGTCCCCAACCATTATAGTTTGTGGTGGCAATATTGACCCACTATTCTAGATCTCTTCATGTCAAAACTCGTGGTTTTGCCTGCCAATTCTAGTGCAGAGAAAAGAGAATCACATGAAGTCTAGAGCATAAATGTGGGAAGGAATATATATATATAGAGAGAGAGAGAGAGAGAGGAGGAGCCAAAAGATAGGAAAGAGAATTTGAATTTGAACTTAGATGATCAGTGGTCCATTAGTGTATTGTAAAAATAAAGTCAAGATCCAACCACTAACTAAAATAGAAAATTTAGTAAATAAACAACCACACAAATCTACTAAAAAATGATATATAAAACTCCCTATATATGAGATAAATGTGACATAATTCATCTCATTTGGGAGTTTTTCATTTTTCATTTTCACCCATCTTTAATCATATATGGGAGTTTGATTTCATGTAATATTTATAGGATCATGTCCTAAATGTCTTGTATGAACTTTACTAGCTTTTATAAGACTGCGAGAAAAATAAATATATAAAATGCATGGTTCATACACCATTTATTTCGCTGTCTGTATGAATTACTGATCAGACAACATTAATATGTGTTCAAAAAATGATTTAGGCATCATATAATATGTTTATACTCTTAATCAAGTATTTATAGAAAGATGCAAATTAAATATATGAACCAATGAAATTGATCATCATCAAAACCATCTGCTCTAACAGCTTTTTGGAGGATTACATGAAGATGCATGCATATAATCTAGAGAATTTCTGGTCTCTTATTGTTAAAGATGTGTTTACTTGTTAGTGGAAAATCGTATGGCAGCATATATAGTTGTCGAATTCTTATATGGGAAACCTCCAAACCCCCATAATGGAAATAAAAATGCCTTTTTTCTCTTGTAATTTTACCAAATTCTTTTATATTATTCATCAACTGCAACATCCATAAATTATATTATTCTTGCCAAAAAGACAGCCTAAGTAGTAGTAGTTGTAAAAACTTAATGAAACAAATTAGTGTTTTTGTATGGGGCACCACACCCATCTTCTTATATCTAAACTTTAAATTTTAAAGCATCATTGATCAAAAAAGTCTTAAACTTTAGAAGAACTTGGAGAGAGAGAGAGAGAGAGATTGATTATACCTGTTTGTTGACCTTGGAGCTTATATAAAGAAGCCCAAGTACTGGTAAAATTAAGATGCTCACTTCCCAGGACTAAGAGCAAACTTAGCAAACCACAGATAGAGTACCAGAGAGAGGTAGATGGTGAGGGAACTAATTGGTGATCAGGGAGGTAGTACTGTTGGTGATTTTTGTAATGCTTTCCTACTCTTCTGGGCTGTTCTGGTTTCCCTTTCTTTAATCTCAGTCATAATCTTCTCCTGTGCTAGTGGTGTCTCCAAGGAGAAGAACTCAACAACCGACACAGAGTTCAATGGCGCCGGATGTGCCACCGGATGTGGTGCAGCATGCGGCGGATGAGTTCCTTTCTGCCTCTATTCTTTCCCAATCCCAAAACCAAAGGAGATGTTGGATATCCATGATTAGATATTGAAGCAGCTTAGGAGAGAGCTAGCCTAGCTAGATGCTAAACTACTGATCTGTTTATAATTGGTTTTTTGTAGTCTCTATAATGCTTGTTCTAATTGGAGAAGCTTGTGTCTAATAATATTATCATCATGCAGCTTCAGTTACACTTTCTTGTTACTGTTCTTTTCTATATATACTTTCTTCTAGCCAAGAGTATAGCAGTCTGGCCTCTGCATAATCTCTGCTGGGTTTAAACTGTATCTGCAGATTTACCTATTTAATTCACTGCAGAAAATCATAAGTTAATGAAAAGGAATGCTCTACTTTCTAAATGCAAGAAAGGAAAAGAATTGGTAGTCTTGGGAAATTTAGAAGCTATTTTTTCCTTTTTGTATGTACATTGAAATTATATCTGAAGACTTTAGTCTCCAGACTTTCATCAACTAATTTTGAGTTTATATAAATATATTTATTTAGTTTGTATGTATGTATATATGTATATTGAATGTATCTATATCGAGTTCAATCTATTTTGTATATATTTCCGCTATATATAAGCTATTTAAAATATTTTTTTTGTAAGATCTCTTTGTGGCTAAAGTATTTTTCTTTAAATAATCATCAAGTTAATCATCATCATAAATAAACAAGTGGAAACTCAAAATTAAGAATATATCTATTTGAAAGCTTTACACCACAAATCATCTTCGTGGAATAATTTAATTTTAAAGATAGATTTTAAAATTAAATCTAATAAATCAAATTATATCATGTGGATGGTGTGTAGTATGAATTATACGATATAAATAAATAATTGTATTTATATCGCTACTTTGTATATATTGCCCATTTATTATTTATTCCTTAGATACAAAACTACAATCAATTATTTTTAATAATTTATCTCTTACAAAATTCAGCTCTATTTTAGATATTAAAATATTATTGTCTATTGCCATTGAAAAAGAAACATAAAGAAATAATTTGCATTTATCATTATATAAAAGTAGAATAAACATATTTATGTTTAAATATAAATTTATGTTCAATCCTTACACCGAAGTCAAGATGGCCGAGTTGGTCTAAGGCGCCAGTTTCAGGTACTGGTCCGAAAGGGCATGGGTTCGAATCCCATTCTTGACAACACCATTTTACTTCCTTTTCCTCTCTTTATTTCTGTTTATCAACTAACACTTTTTTTTTTCTTAAATCATTTTTCACCTAACACTTGGCACTACTTTTCGTATGAAAAAATAAAAAAAGTGATTATCTTATTTAATTTTTTCCTCCTTTTTCTTAGAAAAATATAATTTTTAGCTATATAGGTTTTCATCTATAATCACAGAGTGAGTATTTTTAAATAGTATTCTATTTCAGTGATTTAAATAAAAAAAAAATTAAAATGTATACCATATTCTTACTTTTTGGATTTACATATATTGATAGCAATGGAGGAACTAACTTAGTTTTCGTTTGTTTTCATAAAATCTCTCAACTCAATTTTATTTTATCTAATTATTATAATTTTTTTAAATTCTCGTACAAAATAAAATAAACAATTTAACTTTTTCTAATCTCAAAACAAAAATAATATTAAAAAAATATATTCTAACAATATTTTATTCAATTTTCAACTTTCATTTCAACTCATCTTATCTATGAAAACAAACGAGTTAGTCTCTTAAAAAGATATTAAAAATCTCTTTTAATTCAAATAAAAATTAGGAAGAAAAAAATCCATTTAACCTCTTCAAAAGATTTTAAAAAGGAAAACCTTTTGATCTTGTTCCAAAATCTAAAAATCCTCTTCTAACTCCATCTATGATCTTCTAGTCTTCACAAATATATATATATATATATATATATATAAAATGTATCTATATTTTTTAAAATCCAAAAAACTTTCCACCGAAACCTAAAAATATATTTCCATATATATGGACTTAAAAAAACTATAACAATTGGCAGTGTATTGATGTTTTTTTATAAAGCTCAAAAGCCTTAACTTTTATAAGTTAAAAGGTATCTTTTTTTTTTTTTTATAAGAGTAATGTTATGTATAGTCGTGGAGTCTGCAAGCATCGTGCAGTCGTTTTGAAAAAGAGTGTAATTCATTATTAAAAAATTAATTTCTTTTTCATGTAAATCCCGTATTTATTTATTTTTTTTAAAGTGATTACGCGACGCTTGCATACTCACGACTATAACTATCATTTCTCTTTTCAATTCTTTTTTTTTTTCCACAAGAAATTACATGAACAAAAAAATATGATGTGATCCATTTACTGTTCAATTTGATTTTTTTTTTCTATGAATAAGAAAATTTTATTAAGACAAGTAACAAGGCAAAACCCAAGCGCACAAAAAGTATTCAAATACCGAAACCTAGTTACAAGTCAGGAACTGAAAAAAGAAACAAGAAAAGCATGGACACTAGTTCCATTAAAGACAATGGCAGTAGGCTACAGAAATAAGGTATTAACGAAAAAACATCTAAGTTCGTCCCCTTATCTTCAAAGCATTGAACATTTCTCCTAACCCAAATACACCACACACATAAAGGAATCATATTCCCAAAAGATCCACCACCCTCCTAGGTGTCACCCGTGCCACTCTAATCCTATTAAACACTTCATACCATGACTACTTTGCCACCTCACAATAAAGTAACAAATGATCAACCATTTCACCATATTTTTTACGTAAGAAATACCAATCCATAACAATTAATCCATGCTTTTTGAGACTGTCCAAGGTCAGAACTTTCCCTAAGTAAGCAGACCAGCCAAAGATCGCAACCTTTGAAGGCACGTTACTCTTCCAAGGAAAAGAGTGTACCATATTCAAGCTAGAAAACATCCCATAGAATTGAAAGCTTCTTATTACCGGTATGAATCCAAACCATCTTATCCCTCTCAGCCCGACCAAGCTATGTAGCATATAATAAGCCAAATAAATCAGAAATTACATCCATTTCCCGATCATGCACAGCTCTAGTAAAGTGGACATTCCAATAGGGTAAACCACTAGAACAGTCCAAAACCTCAGCCAATGAAGCATCCAGATTTTGAGTAATTCCAAAAAGGTTTGGAAAAACAACAAACCCTACCACCACACCATGGATTGTGCCAAAAACAAATTCTGGAGCCATCACCTACCACAAAATTAACATGTTCTGCAAAAGCATCCCAACCACTCTTAATATTTCTCCACAGCCCCACACCGTAAGTACCTCTTACCTCATGAGATCACCATCCCCCCTCCCCCCAAAAAACTCTCACACTTAGAATCAATCACTACCCTCCATAAGGATTCACAATCCTGATGATACCTCCATAACCACTTCCAGCTTTATTAAAGGTTATGCATTGGTATATAAGGTTTGTTTGTTATACATTGATTAACCATGACATGGAATTGAATATATACTAAAAATAATATATATTTCCACTATAAATGACAGAATGCATACTAGTTACATATAAACACTCGTACATACGGCCCCCCAAATATATGTACTCATTCCGCTTAAAACTGAAGTGCAAGGTGAGCTCGTTGAAAGCCTCTTTCGCATTCTTTCGAACGCGTGGTGTGCAGGCAATTTATCGATTATTTGAGAACATGCACTTGTGACAATGAGCAGAAAAGAGTGTGTATCAATTGCATATGCACCTTTCACATTGTTTCTACGCAATCCAAACCCGAATGGAGCAAAAATCATCTAAATCCAAAACCAAAAAGTTTTCCCCACTCGTACAGACCCCATAAACTTATATGCAGGGATGAGGGATCAAACACTTGGTATCACGCAATCCGACATCACGAAACAATGACGAATCGGGCATCAAGATCGGGAATTGAAAGATATAAACGAAGTAGCCGGATTTTTCCGGGTGACTTTGGAGGAATATAGAACCCACCAAGAATTTCTACCTGGAATTCCGGCCAGCCGTAGTCCTGGAAAACTCTAATCCATTAGCCGTCTGTGTCGTTCTCTTCTTCGGATCAGCCAAAGTCTTTGAGCCTCCATGCGTATCTCTTGGCAGAGCATCCGAATCGATGTCAGAAAACGAAGAATACGACGCAAAATCCCTCTTGTCAGACCCACAACAAGCCCAGTGCTTTGCACGTTTGGCAGCATGCAATCCTATCTTGCAGGGGAGTTTGATGCAACCCCACACCACGGCCAGAGGACAACAAACACACAGCAAGCAGGCGGTGCAGAGACACTCCGTCGTTTTATCGCAGCATTGCGAATCCCGATGACGGCAACTTGAACAGGAACGGGACTTGGAAACCCTTGTTTCCTTGTGACCTCTTGTATTGGCACGAGGGTATACTGGCATTGATTCATCTCTGAGGAGGAACTTGCTTTCCATTCTACCGAGGAGTGCACGACCGTGCTGTTCGACATGTGCCGAACAGATTAACGAACCAAAATTCCTACAACGCCCAAAGTTGTAACGAAAAATAGAAACTTTCCTAAGAAATCCTTGCCTATGATTGTTCCCGATGAGAGCATCATTCTCCAATCCGATTCAAAGCATACCTTCCCAGATAAAAAGACACGTTTCACTTCACAATTTCTCTCCATTCATTTCATTTTATTTTATTTAATTATTATAATTCTTTTAAAATTTTTATATAAAATAAAATAAATAATTTAATATTTTAAAATTTAAACTAAAAATAATATTAAAATATATATTTTTAATTTTAATCTCTATCTCATTTTAACAGCAAAAATAAACGATGCTTTGTCTTTTGTTCCCTCGTCAAGCTGCCGTCTTTCTTTCCCTAAGCTGCGGTCTGATTGGGATGGTTAATATTATTTATTTAATACTCCCGTCCTACTCATGTCTCATATAATGTAGTTTGGCTTTCAAGAAAGGAAAATGATATTTTGCAGTCCATGCGCAACTTCCATCCACTCTTTTAAACAAATTGAATAAAGATTACGAAGGCCAAATCTTCATTTTTTATTTTATTTTTATAAATTTTTTTATATTCTTAAACATTTTTTAAAAATAAAAATTCACAATATCATTAAAATATATATTTCTAATCACTAAGTAAAAAAAAAAAAATAAAATGTCGACCCATGCCGAGACCCAACTCTCAATAACTCTATCGTTTTCTTTTAACTAAGAGAAATTATTTGTACAAGTCTCAAATAGATAAACCTCATACAAGCTCTTATAAAAAAGTAGACTCCATATTAAAAAAATGTAAAAAAAGCTATTCTTTATTAGTAGGACCTATTTCTTTTTACAAAAGGCTTGTACGAGACTTATCTATTTAGGACTTGTATCTAGCATTACTTTTTAAATAAATATGATATTCGCATGAAAATTTTACTTTTTTTAATAGTAAATTCTACTTTTTAAAATATATATATATATATATATATATATACACACAACGCTTACACAATCCATGATTATATCTAATATTGATTTTAACTTTTATAGTGTAACAAAAATTATTTCATGTGTCTTGTTAGCCAAATTAAATAGACGAGAATTCGATAAATTAATTTTATTTTTTTTACTGCATATAAGTCGGTGTAATAACATATTATTTATAGTGAGTTTATTACAATGTTTAAAGTCAAAACACTTATCAGTTCTTAACATAATTGACGTAGAAAACTTTTACAGTTTAAAATTAGACTTATAAATATATTTTTTTCATAAATAAATATATCTCGTCCATAAGAACTTATTTTTATGTAATTATTGGTTCTTATTGATATGATATCCTTTATTAATTTCAGATATCATGTATCTCGTACTTTACAACAACTTAATAATTCTTTAATCGGAATATTCTTAGACTCCTATCCAAATCTTAACCCCAAGAGTTCATTGAGAGAAATTGATTTACAATAGATTTATAATTGAATCTTATAATATTTATTATTATTTAAATAAATATTTTATAAACATTTAAATGCATGAGTAATGCAATTTGAAAGTCTTTACACCAAACATCATCTGTATAGTATAATTTGATTTGAAGATTCAAGTTTCATATCTTCCAAATCAGATCATGTCACATGAATGATATGTGATGTAAAGACTTTTAAATAGAATTATTCTTTCCGCCCTCTTCTCAACTTGTGTTGCCTTTCGGACTTCGAACCTAAAGCTTGAATATGATGTAAATGCCTTACAGGTGCTGGATTCCACCAGCAAAGCAGCAAGGACCAGAGAGACAGTACCAGTGGCTTAGTTTTCTTATGAACGAATGACGAATCTTAGCACCAGGGGTTCTTAGCATCTTTGCTTTCTTACGGGCTTGGCCTACACTTTAAAGCTTTTCTTCACTCTACCAAAGGTTTGAAAGTTGAGAAAATATTAGGCGACAAGGACAGGCAAAAATAGGTCCCTTCCTAGTCTTGGTATTGACAGCATAAACCAAGATGCAAGAAATAAATTAGCATCCAAGGGGCTTTGTCAGCAATGGGAACATAAAGTCATCAACTGACAGGAACATTATTTTGCCTCAAAACTTTTGAGAACAAACTCCATTGCAATTAAAATACTTGTGGAGCAGTCATCAATCATGTGAAACAAAGCAAATATCAAGGAATCATACAATGAAACCAGTAATTCTATTATTCCCTGAGACAGCCAATTTCCAAGCAAATTTTCAAGAGGACGCAATGTAAGATTCTCGTGTTCTCATGGTCTTGGCACGCAACCTCTCCATAAATGCAGGATTAGCTCTAAGTCTCTCCTTGACATATGAGGTTCGGGCATTCTCCACCAGCTTCTTTGCTTTCCCAGCTTCTTCGACGAGGGAATAGAGAGTCCTAAGGCAATCCTTTCTGTTCTCCTCACGATGTTCAAACCTTCAGTCCAGAAAAAGAGACACATGGCATAAAGTGCACATCCCAAGGCATATGTATAATTAAAAAGAGTTGAAAAGCACAACTAGGTTTTTAACAGTTACAAACCCGAATACCCCACCCCCCCCCAAAAAAAAAAAAAAAACTTAAAAAAAAAAAAGGGTAAGTGAGTCTTTTCCAT
The DNA here is from genome assembly GCF_001411555.2 of Juglans regia. NCBI lineage: Eukaryota > Viridiplantae > Streptophyta > Magnoliopsida > Fagales > Juglandaceae > Juglans > Juglans regia. The sequence goes on from NC_049915.1 coordinate 15,419,250, forward strand.
TTTCCTAGAAGAAAATATCTTACAGAAAAATGTTGATGCATAGAATGCAAATATTGTGGTTGTTGTGGAACAATTAGTTCAAGGGTAAAAAACATAACCCTCATCTCATGACCAGATATCCATGACTAGAAGATTGAAGCATTCCATTTTCTGTTTGGTCATATCGTCTCTCCATGATTTCTAGGATTTCAGAAAAGGGCCAAGGACCAAAAACAAAAACAAAGATGGTATGCTGTTGTTTGTTGATCTTACCTCTCACTAGTGATTGTAAGCTCATCTTTCCCCGGATGGTATCTTTTCCCAACCAATTCCCTGAGTCGGCGGAATTGATGCTTTGAAAGGCCAAGCTCTTTCACAGTAACAGACATTTTCACTTTCCTGTTTTTGGGGTGCCATGCATCACCACCAGGAGCAAAGACTACCCGTGTCTGCCACCTAAGGATAGGCCCCTCACCAGGTGGGTCATCTAAGTCCTTTTTCATGTCTGGCACATCAGTCTCATCAAATTTGGGGGGGCCCTCGGCTTCCATTATATTCTTACATTCTGTGACCATCTCATCCTCAAACTTCTTAAACAGATCATAAGCTTCTTCAGCTTCAATCTCTCCTCTTTCACACATATCCCCTAGCTCATTGAACCTCTCTTCAACCTTTTTCTTTATCTCATCTGAAGAAAACTGCAGTTAAAGAAATATCCAGTAGATGCCATTTTGCATCAAAATAAGATGCATTGATTGGCCGAATAATTGACTACAATATACATTTATGCAAACAACCAAGAAATTTAATGATTGATTATATACATTTGGTTGTTTCAGAGCTAAAAGTTACGAAAGATCTGGCCTCTAAGAAACCAGACACACTGCACAAACAATAAATAAATAGAAATGTAAGGTTACACAGTCTGTAGGCAGAAAGCTGGATATTTGACATAGAACAATCAGGCATTCCATCAGAGGAACTCTTTCAATAACTAGAAAAGTACTCACAGAAAGCGAATAACAATCTAATTAGAAGGAACAGCTTTTCCAAGTAATGAAAACTATGCTTCGAAAATAACTGATAACCAGTGCTGAGTTCCCCTACATCATGGCTTCTGGTCATAACTCTTCAACTATCATCAATCTCATATAAACTAAGATGATGAAATGCTGAATTTCACTTACCCAAAACCACTAACACAAAAAACTCGAGCTCAAATAACATATCTGCTGCTCCAACAAGTTTTTTCTATCCCATTTACCTCCTTTTTTTGTATAAGTATAAATATTATATATATATATATATATATTAATATCAATAGGAATTACAAAGTACACTGCACGTATACAAGAAACACCTAGCCCATACTAGAGAGCACCTATTAATGACCAACAAGGCCATGAAAATTAGAAATCTATCCAAAATACACCAAGCCTGAATGGGAAAAGAATACACCTCCCCAACCCCAACCACTTGTTTCCCGTAAGACTAATACTCCACCCGAAACTCCCTTTACGAGATGGTTTTATAATGCCCTCCCTTTAGTCTCCCTTTGACTTGAACTACCTCCCTTAGCATCGTAGTTGATTGCTTGAGAAAGACGCTTCAACTCCCTGCTTTTCTTAAAATCTTGATTTGATTTCAAGCGAGTGGCCAGCCTCAATCGCAATGAGTAGTGTTGTAAAGTGGTTGTCACATCCTTCATATGAAATCCCCACACACTATTGAATCTCGTTAACCTTATGCAAAAACCAATCCGATGATGAACCCACTATATTGTTTATCGGAGAAAGAGATACCATGGGAACAACATTTTCCTTAGACACAGCTCCCAACTGCACTCCCAACCCTAAACATTCCTCCTCACAAGGCACCAACGACAAACCCATAATTTCCAACCCACCATCGCATTCAAATCCCAAACCTCCTCAACATCTATATTGTTGCTGTCCATTGTTATTGTCACCATTGAGGTCCCTTTTAAATTACCATGATAATTATTCTCACTCGTGATACCAAATCTTCCTTTTGACTAATCAGATCTGAACCTAAGACTATCAATGACTCCATAGAAGGTTCTAAGCAAGGAGAAAGTGGAAGACAAAAATAGCAGGAATACAAAAACACATATACATATCTTGTATGTTATATCCATTACTACTTACATATGTGTTGAATCAAAGCAGAATATTTTGCACAAATTATGCGTACATATCCATCAAAATCCACTTAAAACAGCTGAATAGAAATAGGAACAAAGTGAACATGGATCATCGGTGTAATGACCCAAGAAAGGCCCAAGCCACATCTGAGTCCATACTACAAAAGTACCAGCCAAGGTCACTATAGGCTCTAAGAATCATTATAAAGGCTTGAAAGTCTCCCTCCCAAGCAATGTAGGGCCCCATTTACCACATTCCTATACACACTAAGGTATTACAATTGGTCATTAGCTTAAAAGAGATATTAAACCTTAGCCTGCCAATCCATGCCAGCCACTCATCGAAAGTTATATGATCACTTAAGTCAATACCAAGGGAGAACAACTAATATAAATTGCCATAAATTTAACCCATGGAATAGAGGCAAAACACTTTCAGCTTGGCCTCAACTACTCACTTCACAGATAACAAATCCATCCCCGATGGGTAAAAACCTAGGAAAAGCATTAGCCACATCTGTGCTATAACCCCAAAAAGACTAGTCAATGTAAAACTTCCTTAAAACTAGTCAATTGGAAGGGACTTCGTTGTGGAGAATGGTTGTGGGTTGGAAGTATGTTTGTGATTGGGGGGATTGGTGTGTAGGGGGGTCTTATGGTGTGAGTCTTTGGAAATTTATTAGAAAGGGGTGGAAAGTGTTTGCAACACATCAATTTTGAGGTTGGAGAGGGCACAAGAATTAGGTTCTGGTTTGATGAATGGTGTGGTAAGAGAGCTCTATTTTCTGCTTTTCCAGGTGTTTTCAGATTGGCTGGAAATCAGCACGCCGTTGTCTCAGATGTGCTGTGTTGACCCAATGGTACAGTGCATTAGAATATGATCGTTTCTAGAAATGCGCAAGATTGGGAAGTTGAGGTGATAGCAGGTTTTTTCAGCTTGCTTTATTCCAAGAGGATAGGAGGTAATGGGAGCGATAGAATGCTGTGGAAACCTTCGGGGAGTAAAAGATTTTCTGTTAAATCTTTCTATAAGGTGCTGACAAATTATCAGCCTATTGCGTTTCCATGGAAGGGTATTTGGAGAGTTCATGTGCCTCCCAAAGTTGCATTTTTTACTTGGATAGCAGCTTTAGGAAAGAATTTGACAGCTGACAATTTAAGGAAACAGGAGATGATCGTAATGGAGTGGTGTTATATGTGTAAAAACAATGGTGAATCGATTGAACACCTTTTTCTGCATGGTGAGGTGGCAAGGGAGTTATGGGATGGCATATTATTTAGTAGAGCTGGGTTGACTTAGGTTATGCCCAAGTGTGTGGTGGAGCTCCTAGCATGTTGGAATAGGCATCATCATAGACCTCATCTGGCTGCAATGTGGAGGATGGCTCCTTTGTGCTTATTGTGGTGGATATGGATGGAAAGAAATGAGAGGTGCTTCAACAAGAAGGAGAGAGCTATGGGGGAATTATGGAATTTTTTTGTACTTTCTTTGGTTCAATGGCTTTCTACTATAGTTTTAAAGGGAGGGAATGTTCATGAGTTTTTGCTATCTTTTCAGCTTTCTAGAATGTAACTAGTTGTCTCTCTTTTGTATACTTTCTGTGTACATGGGCTTTGCCTAGTTTTGTTTGATCAATGGAATTTCTTACTTATAAAAAAAAAAAAAAAAAATCACTGATAAATCCCAATTCACCAAGTAGAGTGGGACTTAGCACCCATGATTACCTTTATAACTTTCCCTATATGGCTATTCATATTCCTCATGTGGTATTGGAGTGCTACAAACAAACTCCCCCTTTATATTCCTAACGTCCTCTTTAGGGCTATGTCATATGAGCTTGAGTGTCACATGACTAGCCTTACTAGGCAACTTTGATACTATATATAACAACCCAGGGAAAGTGCCAACCACATCTATGATATAAACCCAACTAGACTAACAAATCTGAAACTTCCCTAGAATCATTTATAAACTTCAGTTTCACTTAATAAGTAGTAAAGGAGAGACTTAGCACTCATGAATACCTTCATAACTTATGACTCTAAGTGGTTTATTTGTACTCCCCAATGTGGGACTAGGGTGTTACAAAACCCCCTCTTAAATTTTTTGATAGGCCATAATCTATGAATCCCAAGATTGAAACCTAGCTCTAATACCATTTTTAACCATGCAGGGAAAGCACTAGCCACATCTACACTATAATCCCAACAAGACTGGTCAATTTGAAACTTCCTTAAAATAATTTATAGAACCGGTTTCACTAAGTAGCCAACATGGGACTTAGCAGTTAGCACCCATGAAATCAAGTTAGAAGTAATGATACAAGATTTAGAAAAGAGAAATGATATTTGTAGTCATAGAGTGTGCAAACACCGCACACCTCTTTTGAAAAAAGTGAGTAAATATGGGATCCACACGAAAAAATTAATTTTTTAATGGTGGACCTCACTCTTTTTTAAAAGGAGTACGCGATGATTGCATAACCTATGATTGTATCTAGCACTACTCAGGAAAAGATGTTCTGATCCAAAAACTAAAATGAAAAATAATTACAGTGGTGATTAAGATGAATCAAGCAAAAAAGCAGACAGCATAACGTGAAACAATATATCATTTATGGTAAAAGTACATCATATAAACAATAAAATAAAATGAGGCAAACTAAGGCAAAAGATAAACCTGGGAGAAGGTTGTCCCATTTAAGCATATCCTCTAAAATCTCCTCACACTCCTTTGTGTCCTTCATGATCTGATGGTCGATTGCTTCCTTAACAAGCCCCTCCCACTTCTGGTCATCCATGTTGAAGAACTCGTCCTTAACCATTCTCTTCATCACTATATCCCTTGCATTGTACAAATCATCAATCTCTTCATCCGTTTCATGCATTTCCTCAAAATCTGATTCAAATTCTTTGTCCTTAACATCATCCAGAGGTTTCATTCGGAGCTCTTCCATCAGCTCATCATCAGTGTCCTCATGTTTCCCTGCCAACTTCCTCTGTAGGATTGCTTCAAGTATTGATGGGAGCGCCTCTTCATCGCCTTTAAAATACTTCTCTATCCTTGTTTTCAGGTCTGAGGACAAAAAACTAACATATAAAGTCTCAAAAAAACCAAATAACTTTCACAAATTTATCTTTTGAAAGGTAAAATAAGATTTTATTGATAAAGTAAATAGGCAAAACTTTCAAAAATCCACCTTATTTCCAGAAAATCTAGGAACCGCATAATCAAAATCAAAATTTGAATATTTTACTCCAAATTAATATGATAAAGTTATACATCAACTCACGAACAGTTCAAGTCCTGAAACCAATAAATGAAAACGATTCACAATTTCCTTCAAACAGAATAACCACATTCCGATACAGAATCATCCAAATAACATATTGCCCACAACTCAGGGACATAATCGAAAAGTCTTTTGTAAGGTGAGCGGAAAGAACGTCAAAATTTGGATCCCACCATTTAACTGGTCCCAATACAACGATTAGCACCTCAATTTTTTATAAGAAAACTATCAAGGATTCAAAACACCATACCAACATCAAAATCAAATAGAAACATCAATTTTCGTATGTGTTTTCTTGCACTTACTCAGCATCCAAACAGAGCATCCCAACTATCGTTTTACCTTTGTTGCTGACGTCCTCGACTGCGATGGAGCTATCCTTGTTCTGGGATGTTGCCAAGCTGGTCTCGGGAGCAGGGGTAGGGTTTTCACCGGACGAGTCATTTTCGGAGGAGTAGAATCTGAGGCGGGGCCGAGTAGTCGACGGCGCGAGTGGGGCTAGGAGAGGACATGGATTTGGGTTCTTAAGAATATTGCGAGTGTAGAATGCGACATTTTTGAGCAGCAAGCGTTTCATGGCTGCTCCTCCTCTTCTCTCTCTCTCTCTGTATCGATCTCTCTAAGGAGAGGGGTTTAAGGTTGATTTGGTTTCTGAAGGGGTTTGTGTCTTGGACTCTTGAGTAATGCGAGACACTACGCTTGCTTGTAAATATCATTTTTCGTTTAAAAAAAAAAAAAAATTCTAGTGTAATTAGAAATACTTAAATATATGATGTAAATCCATTATATTTAATTTTAGGTTGTATTTGAATGTTGAATTGAATTGAGTTGATTTGAGATGAAAGTTAAAAGTTGAATAAAATATTATTATAATATTATTTTTTAATATTATTATTATTTTGAGATTTGAAAAAGTTGAATTGTTTATTATATTTTGTATTAAAATTTGAAAAAATTGTAATGATAAGTTAATATAAGTTTGGGATCCAAACTGAGCCTATCATTTGCAAATAATGTTCAACTGTGAGTCTAAAGTACATGTATGTTTCTCCTAGTTGTAAAAAATATCTAGAACATAAACTATATGGAACCTTAATCGAGTATGACCATAGAAAGTGGAATTACAATTAGGTTTGGTTTGGATTTGTGTCATAACTAGCTATGAGTATATAGTTATATGAATCAATTTTAACCTAACTTATTTTTTTATAACTGAACTTATTTAATTAAATGGATGAAGTCTCTAAGGCCTTTTTCTTTTACTAAATTTTATTCAACAAAGAAAATGATGTTGATAAAATAATAAAGGTAATGAAATAAACTTCAGAACATTGAACATTGTTCATTGTCCATGATAATAAAAATATATGAAAATGAAAAACTACATTTTAGCTAGAAACAACTAATTAGCTTTTCAACTAAGTACATGTAAAATCAAAAAGAAAACCAATATTCAATATGTAAAATGTATGCAACAAAATGCATGCATAAAATAATGTTGGAGACGACTTAGTTTTATATATAAAATTAACCTTTTTGAAAATTAAAGTCCGGATACTCAGTTTTTACTTGATACCGTACCCGCCCCAAATATGGGAGGGTAAGGAATCCAATTTTGGCAGATAATTGCCTGTATGAATCAAGATTTTGTATTATCTTTTATCTTAATTTAATCTTGAGAGGTAGTTCAGCTGGTCCGGCCTTAGGTTTGCTCCCCCAATGGTCACTAGTTCGAGTCCCCTTAAGGCCACTGGAAATTTACCTGGTCGTTAACTTTAGGACTTCATGGGATTAGTTGAGGTGCGCACAAGCTGGCCCGAACGTCCACGGTTCGTAAAACAAAACAAAAATGAATCAAGATTTTGGATTCCCAATCGGATCGGATCAAGAAAATCCGACCCAACCAGTCTGAAGCATGACAAATTGGTCGAACACATTTAATTGGATAAACCCAAATGTTTGTGACTTGACTTGATAAATACAATATCATATATATCATATTGTATAAACATAAATTATATCAATTACTGATATTCACAGCTAGAATAATAACAACATTAACTTCACAACGTATATCTTAGCTCTAACTAATATCCCAGTCTAACAAAATTCATCTAAAGGAATACATATATACCAATAAAAAAAATAAGAATATATCCAATAAATAATATGATCAACGTCCTCACTAAGCATCATTATCAGTTATTACCACTAATTATTACATGATCTTAAGATCTTATTTTTAAGAACAAAAAAGTGCATTCACGACAATGAAATTGTTAAATCAACCTAAATGCACTAGTATGCATCACCTCATCCTGTCAACAATATCCAAAATGACTGTCCATGTCCAAGTACCCTGTTCTTCAGTGTAACCATTGACAAAAACGAAAATGCAAACAAATAAATGATATTAGTATTAAGGTTTCTACCATTAATGAAAAAAAAAAAGTTATCCAGGTTAACTTCATGCACCACAGCCATACGGCTGTCACTGCAAACACCAAAATCCACTTGCAAGTACTTGGTCGTCATTTGATCTTGTCAATAATATCAGACATGACTTTGCACGTCTTTGGAGCCTTCAGTTGTAATTCGGAAATGGACGCTCCATGTCCGGAGATGAAGGTCACACCACCTTGCTCTCCTGTATTTGGAAGCAATCCCTTCTCGGCTATTAGGATTGGCCAGCAAAGTGATACTAGAAACACCTTTCTCCAAACCTTTCTTTCACCTGAATAGCCCTTGTCTTCAATGAAATGCATTGCATGCACTCTACTTTATTACTAGGGTCTCGACTTTGCCACTTCATTGGTGCAAATAGCCACATACTGTTGAAATTCGTCTTCAGATCCATTTTTGCTTCTCTAATGTTGCCAGTATTCTCTCATACAGTGTAGCTGACCTGTGAATATTTTGTGTCCAGTTCCAATCCATTGTTTGTTGAGATGGATAGTCATCAACGATTTCCTCTAATCCCCCAACTTGATACTCACCAAAAGTGACATTAAGCACATCAATCAAACAGGAACAATAGTTTCTCGTGGTTAAGAGTAAATATAAATTTTTACATGCTCATGAATAGTTTCATCCAATCCTTTTTTTTTTTTTTTTTAACATAAGTACTTCGTTTCTTCCATTTTCTCCCAAGGGCCAAGGTTGAATAACAGTAAAAACACACCATAGCAGGTCATATATATAACAAATTTGAAGCTTGAAGAGTACAGAAACAAGAAAGAAAAATTTTCTCCTCTGAATTAATTAGCAATATAAAGTGCATGAGGTGCAAACAGACAAATTGCAATTATCATATAATAGCAAGTCCTTGTGCTCATGCTTATAAAAAAAAGCCACCAAGCCTACATGTTCATATTGAATTTTCAACATGGTCAAATCATATGCTTGTGACATAAAAAGCACCAATCATAGCATCTCTTGCATTATGCATATTACTCATCCCTAATCCTTCTCTTCACGTCACTTTCTTTTGCATCAAAATCTTCATCAGTTTGATAGGATGATTCATCCAAATCAGAGTCAGGCTCTTCATCCGAGTCAGGCTCTTCATCTGAGTCAGGCTCTTCATCATCCATATCATCCAGAGGCTCCTGCCTCTTTCCACAAATTTCTTCCATCAACTTATTGTCAGCCTCATCATGTCCACCTGCTAATTTCCTCTTCAAAATCACTTCAAAGATTGAGGGTACCACTTCTGCATCTCCAGCATAGAACTTCTCTATGCGCCTTTTAAGCTCTGGAAGATCAAACCATTTGAATAATATTAATTCAGCTGCAAATGCTTGGACCAAAAAAGCCCGAAAGAATGTAAAATAAATTGGATTATTTGTAGTTGCCTACCATTGAAACGCAGATAATGAAAGTCCATAAATCCTTGAATTCAGAAAATCAATTCCCCCCCCAAAAAAACAAATTTTGTTATTTTATTTTTGGTGAAACCAAACTAGATCATTAGAATCTTCCTGATATAATGACAATTATCAAACACCAGAATTGAACAATTCAGTTTTTCCCAAAAAGTGATGAAAGTCAAAAGATCCTAAACCCACAAAGCCAAGTAGCTTCAGAATCCCCAAATACTGCCTTGAAGTTCTTAACTCCTACAAATAACGAATAGTGATCATATTATATATATGTTTGTTTGTTTTGATAAATATGAATAGCTATCTCATATTCCCCGACTAGATGGCAATAAAAATAATAGAGCCCGACAGATTCTCGGGTCTTTCAAAATGAAAACTAATAGCACAAGTATAGAACACTCATCACACTGAAGAACTCAGACTCTGAATTTTACAGAATTTTTCTTTTTCTTTCTTTAGTTTTGCTCTTGTTTCTCAATAACCAAACAGAGACCAAGTCAGAACATCCAATCCTAAATCTCTACTTTTACCTTGGTCGCTAACATCTTCAACACCAATGGAAGAATGATTCTTCCGGGTTAGGGTCAAATCCGATTCATTGGAAAAGTTTGGCTCGAACGAGAAGAGTCCGAGTCGGGGCCTATTCGAAGCTGCCAAAGGGACGAAGATGGAGACACTAGGATTTCGGTTGTAGCTGGGATGCGAGAGAAGAACATTGCGAGCGAAGAGAGAGGCATTTCTTACGAGAGCTCGCTTCATTTCTTATGGTTGGTATCCTTTTAGGGTTTAGGACTTTGTTAGGGTTTAAGCTTGACGCCTTCGTAGCTTTTATATTTGCTTTTAACTGGGCCGAGATGGGCTGCATAGTTTCCCTTTAGGAATGGGCCTTACACAAGTTGATTGGGCCTGTATCTGGTTTCTAGTACGATGGGTCTTTCTTCACCTAACTCCATTCCTGCAAATATGCTTTGAGAAACACAGTGCAGACGGCTCCATAAAAAAAAATACTTTCATTTTTGGTGGATTTTCTTTTTATAAAAATTGTATTTATCAAACTGATATGTAGAACATGCCTAATAAAATTCTTATATTTTATAATTTAATTTTAAAATTTAAATATTATAAATTAAATATTATCATTTAAATGATGTAAATAACGTGTTCTGCATACCGACTCGAGAATAAAATAATTCAACCACAGTGCATCCACATATTAATCATCCATACCACACTTCAACATTTAAGATGCTTTTTAGTGTTAGTAATTATGTAGAGAAAAGAAATTCAAGTTCGTGGTTTAACCAAGACAGTTGGCCAAGGCAACTGTATTGATCTTAAATATCAATGATGTTCTTGCATCACACCATTCTGAAGAACCAAGAAGGTTAGAAAATTTGATTCTAAACTTACTGCACTGCCAATATGGCATAGGACAATGCTAGCATGCCCCTAATGCATATCAATATTTTTAAACATTTTTTAAACATCTTTAAACATATAAAAAAAATATACAACTTTATTAATAGTCATTTCCTTAACTATTAAGTAAAAAAAATTAAAATAACCAGGCCGTAACTTCGAGGCTGTTAGGAGGTGGCTTGAATCAGATGGAACAGTGCATGTGTCGTAGGTTCGCTCGAGCGAAGTTTCACTTGGCTCGAGCGAAGTCAGACAGAGAGTCTCGCTCAAGCATCGCTCGAGATTTAGCTCGAGCAATATGAAGTCAGAGAGCTTCGCTCGACACTTGCTCGACACTCAGCTCGAGCGAAGTCAGACAGAGAGTTTCGCTCGACCCTCGCTCGACCCTCGCTCGACATACAGCTCGAGCGGTATCCAAGTCAGAGAGCTTCGCTCGACCCTCGCTCGACACCCAGCTCGAGCGAGTTCAGGCAGAGAGCTTCGCTCGACTCTCGCTCGACTGTTGGCTTGAGCGAAGTGCAGAAAACCTACGTTTGCTCGACACTCGCTCGAGTGTTCGCTCGAGCCAATGTTCATAGAAGTGAACATTACTGTTCCTATAAATACCAAACGGCGCCCACTTCTCTCATAACTTCAGAAATCACTTTTTTCTCTTGTTTTTAGTGTTTTCTTGAGAGAGAAGTTATAGAGTGAGTTTTGAGAGATAACTTCTTTGTGAAGTTTTGTTGTATTCATCTGTACTCCATCTTTGTTGATAGTGAAATCTCCGATACCGACCCCACCAGTGGACGTAGGCTCATTTTGAGTCGAACCACTTAATTCTTGGTGTTCTTTCTGTGTGATTGTCATCAATTTCTTTCGTTTAGTTCCGCTACTATACTTCGAGTTAGTCTTAGATCTACAGTTATTCCCAACAAACTGGTATCAGAGCTTGGCTCAAACAGATCTGGAGGGATGGCTATGGCTAAGTTCGAAGTGGAGAAATTTGACGGTCAGAACAGTTTCAGTTTATGGCGCATCAAGATGAAGGCTTTACTGCGACAACAGGGCTTGTCAAAAGTATTAGAAGTGTCGATATCCGAAGATTCTCTGGCTGCTTCGAAAGAAGAAGAAGAAAAGGTACACAGTGCTATTCTTTTGTCACTATCTGATGGAGTTTTAAGAGAGGTTGCTGACGAGGAGACTGCAACTGGTCTCTGGTCGGCACTTGAGAATCTGTACATGAAAAGATCTCTCACAAACCGTTTGTATTTGAAACAATGGTTATACACTCTAAAAATGAAGGAAGGTACTCTTATTTCTGAACACCTAGATGAATTTAACAAAATCATTATGGATCTGAGGAACATAGATATTAAGCTTGAAGAAGAAGATCAAGCGTTAATTATTTTATGTTCATTACCCACATCTTTTGAGAACTTTGTAAATTACATGTTATATGGTAGAAATTCAATTTCCTTGGTAGATGTAAAGTCCGCTTTGAATTCTAAGGAGTTGAGGAATAAATTGAGTGTGAAGAACACTAATGAACAAGCTAGTGGCTTGTTTGTTAAGGGGTCCTCAGGCAGGGGTAGATCAAATGACAGAGGTTCAGAGAAGAATAAGAGGAAATCCAGAGGCAGTTCACAAACAACGTTCAGTAAGAAGAATGTCAAATGTCATTACTGCCATAAGTTTGGTCACTACAAGAATGAGTGTCCAAAATTGAAAAACAGAGTGGACGACACTAGTTCATCTAATGCCGTTAGTGTTACTGATGATAGGTCGAACGACCTAGATCTTGTTCTAGCAATTAGCGACTCAAGTAGTCGCTTTAGTGACAAGTGGGTCATGGACTCAGCTTGCACTTTCTATATGTGTCCCAAGAGGGACTAGTTCACTAACTATGAATCGGTCAACGGAGGCTCCGTTTTGTTAGGGAATGATATGGCTTGCAGAATTGCTGGAATTGGTTCAGTCCGAATTAAGATGTTTGATGGAATTGTCCGGACATTGTCTAATGTTCGACACATTCCAGATTTGAAAAAGAATCTTATTTCTTTGGGCACACTTGATTCGTTGGATTATAAGTACACTGGTGAAGGTGGAGCTATCAGAGTCAGTAAGGGCTATATGGTTGTGATGAAGGGAGATAAGACAAATGGTCTTTATTTCCTTCAGGGCTCTACGGTGACAGGTGCAGCTGCAGTGTCTGTTTCAGATGATCCGGATTTAGATGTCACACGTTTGTGGCATATGCGTTTGGGTCATATGAGTGAGAAGGGGATGTCAATTTTGAGTAAGCAGGGTTTGCTATGTAATCAGAAGATAGGGAAACTTGATTTCTGTGAACACTGTGTGTTTGGAAAACAGTGTAGGGTTCAGTTCTCTACAGGGGTTCACAGAACCAAAAGTTCTGTGGACTATATTCATTCTGATCTTTGGGGTCCATCTTCAGTTCCGTCAAAAGGTGGAGCTCAGTATTTGCTTACGTTTATTGATGATTTCTCACGGAAGGTTTGGGTTTACTTTCTGAAGCAGAAAAGCGATGTATTTGTTAACTTCAAACAGTGGAAAAGCTTTGATTGAAAATCAGACGGGCAAGAAAATCAAGCGACTTCGCACTGACAATGGTATGGAGTTCTGCGGAGGTGAGTTTGATGAATTCTGCAGGAATGAGGGTATTGCCAGACATCGTACAGTTAGACATACTCCACAGCAAAATGGAGTAGCTGAACGGATGAATAAGACTCTCTTGGAGAGAGCCCGAAGCATGCTTTCTAATGCAGGTTTGGGTAAGGATTTTTGGGCTGAAGCAATCAACACAGCCTGTTTCTTGGTCAATCGTTCTCCAGCCACAGCGATTGGTTTGAAGATTCCGAATGAGGTATGGTCTGATACTCCTGCTGATTATTCGAATTTGAAAGTTTTTGGTTGTCCTGCATATTTCCATGTTAATGATGGAAAACTTGAGCCAAGGGCAAAGAAGGGCATATTCATTGGGTATGCCAGTGGGGTGAAAGGATTCAGGTTGTGGTGTACTGATCCCAAATCACCCAAGTTTGTGATCAGTAGGGATGTCACTTTTGATGAAAAATCCATGCTTATTCCGAAAAAGGAGATTACTGGGTCTACAGGACAAGAACAGGATGTCAGAAAGCAGGTGGAGTTTCAGGTTGAAGCACCACAAGGGCTGCCTCGTGGCGCCCAAGATCATGCTATTGCAGATGAGCATGATTCTGATCCGAGTAGCAGCGCACAAGGTGAGCAAAACTACAGTATAGCGACTGGTAGACAGAGGAGGCAGATTAGACCACCTCAGAGATATGTTCATGCAGATAGATATGGTGATGTATGCTCTTACTACAGCAGAGAATATTGTCGGTCAGGAGCCTTCCAGTTATTCAGAAGCTGTCAAGAGCGCAGAATCTGCTCAGTGGTGCGCAGCTATGACTGAAGAGATTGAGTCTCTTCACAAAAACCAAACATGGGATTTGGTTCTGTTGCCAAAGAAGGTGAAGACTGTTGGCTGCAAATGGGTCTTCAAAAGAAAAGAGGGAATCCAGGGTGATACCGATGCAAGATACAAGGCACGCTTAGTTGCTAAGGGCTTCAGTCAGAGAGAAGGCATCGACTTCAATGAAGTCTTCTCTCCAGTGGTGAAACACAGTTCTATTAGATTGCTACTTGCTATAGTAGCATTGTATGACTTAGAGCTGCAGCAACTTGATGTTAAAACAGCGTTCCTTCATGGTGAGCTTGAAGAGACCATTTATATGCATCAGCCAGAGGGATTCATTGTTGAAAACAAGAAAGATCATGTGTGCAGATTGAAGAAATCTTTATATGGTTTGAAGCAGTCGCCAAGGTAATGGTATAAGTGGTTTGATTCCTTTATGATTGATCATGGTTATTTGAGAAGTAACTATGATAGTTGTGTTTATCATAAGGAATTATCTGATAATTCTTTCATTTATTTGCTATTATATGTTGATGATATGCTTATTGCTGCTAGAAGCATATCTGACATATGTTTGTTAAAGACCCAACTCAGAAATGAGTTTGAAATGAAAGACTTAGGTGCTGCGAAGAAGATTTTGGGAATGGAAATCATTAGAGATAGGAAAGCTGGAAAGTTGTACTTGTCCCAGGGAAAATACATTGAGAAAGTGGTTCAGAGATTTGGAATGTTTGATTCCAAACCAGTAAGTACACCACTTGCTACGCACTTTAAGCTTTCAACTAGCCTATCTCCTCAGACAGATAAAGAGGAACGGTTCATGGCTAGTGTTCCTTATTCCAGCGCAGTTGGCAGCATCATGTATGCAATGGTTTGCACCCGTCCAGACATTTCACAGGCAGTGAGCGTGGTTAGCAGGTATATGGCTAATCCGGGTAAGACTCATTGGCAGGCTGTGAAATGGATACTCAGGTATTTGAGGGGAACCATGAACTTTGGGTTAATATTTGATAGAGATGTCGATCTCAGTTCCAAAGTTACTGGTTTTGTTGATTCTGATTATGCTGGAGACTTAGATAGAAGAAGATCATTGACAGGTTATGTTTTCATTTTGTGTGGGTCTGCTATTAGTTGGAAAGCAACACTGCAATCCACTGTTGCTTTATCAACTACCGAGGCAGAGTACATGGCAGCAGCAGAGGCTGTTAAGGAGGCCATTTGGTTGAAAGGCTTGATCAATGATTTGGGTTTGAAGCAAGATGGGATCTCAGTATTTTGTGACAGTCAGAGTGCAATACATTTGACCAAAAATCAAATGTATCATGAGAGAACGAAGCACATTGATGTCAGGTATCATTTTCTCAGAGAGATTGTTACAGAGGGTCTTATACAGATTCTGAAGATTGCTACTACAGAGAATTCAGCAGATATGATGACTAAGCCAGTTGCAGTATACAAGTTCAAACTTTGTTTGGACTTGATTGGTGTTTGCATTTTGTTATTCCCGTAAGGGATTTGGTGGTGGGGATTGGTTTTGTGGTCAGAGGTTTTTTTTTGTATTTTTTGGCAGAGTTCAAGCCAAGGTGGAGATTTGTTAGGAGGTGGCTTGAATCAGATGGAACAGTGCATGTGTCGTAGGTTCACTCGAGCGAAGTTTCACTTGGCTCGAGCGAAGTCAGACAGAGAGTCTCGCTCAAGCATCGCTCGAGATTTAGCTCGAACAATATGAAGTCAGAGAGCTTCGCTCGACACTTGCTCAACACTCAGCTCGAGCGAAGTCAGACAGAGAGCTTCGCTCGACCCTCGCTCGACATACAGCTCGAGCGGTATCCAAGTCAGAGAGCTTCGCTCGACCCTCACTCGAGACCCAGCTCGAGCGAGTTCAGGCAGAGAGCTTCGCTCGACTCTCGCTCGACTGCTGGCTTGAGCGAAGTGCAGAAAACCTACGTTCGCTCGACACTCGCTCAAGTGTTCACTCGAGCCAATGTTCACAGAAGTGAACATTACTGTTCCTATAAATACCAAACGGCGCCCACTTCTCTCATAACTTCAGAAATCACTTTTTTCTCTTGTTTTTAGTGTTTTCTTGAGAGAGAAGTTATAGAGTGAGTTTTGAGAGATAACTTCCTTGTGAAGTTTTGTTATATTCATCTGTACTCCATCTTTGTTGATAGTGAAATCTCCGATACCGACCCCACCAGTGGACGTAGGCTCATTTTGAGTCGAACCACTTAATTCTTGGTGTTCTTTCTGTGTGATTGTCATCAATTTCTTTCGTTTAGTTCCGTTACTATACTTCGAGTTAGTCTTAGATCTACAGTTATTCCCAACAGAGGCTCTCCGTTTGGATTGAGAAATCATCTCAACTTATTTCATCTTATCATTATAACTTTCTTAAATTTATACACAAAATACAATAAACAATTCAACTCTTTTAAATTTCAACTCAATTTTTTCAAATTTCAAAATAATAATAATATTAAAAATAATATTTTAACAATATTTTATTCAACTTTTAATTTTTATCTAAAATCATCTAATCTCACTGTCCAAACATGGGCTAAGTGGGCAAATTCATGGGATCAAGTATCATTTTCCTTTACCATAATTTATGCATGATGGAATACGATTCACTCAATATCACTTGAAATGGATAGTATTGATTTAGCGTAGAATATGAGATTTTTATGTCATTTCACGTGTTGACAAGTGAAATTTGTCAAAATATCTTATGTTTAGCATCCATTTAACTTGAAATAGAGAAGATGAATGTAACTTAAAAGTGCAAAATAATGTTTAGATATTAGGATAAGCAACACTCAAGCAAGCCATAAAATTCTTCCCAACACAAAAGTAGTGATCAAGTTAGGTATTACTTGGGAAATGAAAATAGGATACCTTCAATTCTGTGGCTGGCATGGAGTGGAATGCCTTGCTTCTCCACATTCATCAACAGCATATTTATATTAAAATAAATAAATAAAAATGGCCTAGTTCAAAGGTTGTAGAATGTTCAAATCGTGGGCCTTAGCAAACATATTTTAATAGATTAAAGTCTTTTTTTTTTTTTTTGTTTGTAGATATTCAAACTCTGAATTTGGGTATGCTCGTTGAAAAATAATATTTATAATCATAGAGTGTATAAGTATTACGTATTCTTTTTTAAAAGAATAAATAAATACGACACACTCACGTAAAAAAAATTAATTTTTTAATAGTAGATTCTATTTTTTTAAAAAAATAGTACACAATTCTTAACTGTATTTAATATTACTCGTGTTCATAATAGCATGTAAAGAGGTGTCCATATGGACACTCAGTGAGCTGGCTACATGGGATTGGACACAAGAAAGATAGAGCTAGAACTTGATCTGAACCTCAAAAAGATACATATCATGGTAGATCATATATAGCAACTTAAGAATGTTGAAGTGTTACAACCTTTTTGTTTTTTCCCTGCTATTCAACATAGTCATAACAGTTCATCAAGTCTGCCATGAGCCTTAAAATTATCAAGAGACAGATTCCAAGGATCCTCAATGTCTATGCCCAAGCAGGAAGATTCAGCAGTGGAATTTTTATAGTTTTAACTTAGTAACAGCAGCATCAATTCCAGATTATCATTTATTTTAAAAATTTAAATTAATAGAAGTGGTAGATTTAATTATTTATATTATATTATTAACACTTGCTTTCATCTGGGTGGACCAAACTTCCATTCAATAAGTAAGTTCAACATATGAAATATTTAATTAAATGTGATAGAGTATAAAATCAGTATTCAAATTCAAGATCTCTACTGTGATATTAAGTAAAATCGCTACTTGTCTAAGAAACTTAAACTAATAAAAATAAATAAATTTAATTATTTATATGATGTTTTTATCACCTTTCAACTGCCATTTGGTGTCTTCGTTTAACATCTAGGCTTTCTTATGTGCAGATAAAAGGCTAATAGCCTTTGAACCGTTTGATATCCTTTTTTCTTTTTTCTTTTTTTTTTTCAAGTTGGTGGGTAAATTTATAATCCTATTTACTCAAAAGAAAATAAAAAGAAATGTTTTAACTAAAAGCAATTTTATAAAGTTAAATTTATAAATTAATGTGATTTAATATGACATGTTAGATTATAAAATTATTTTTGTCAGATATCATATCATATTAATTTATAAAATTTATTTTATAAGATGTGTAACACTTTTTTTAAAAATAGAGATAAAAAAGAAGACAAAAGAGAAAAGAAAAGAAAGTCAAAAGAATCTTTAACCGATACACGCGTTTCAATCTATTGGAGTTTGCAAAACCCTTGGCTTGATTGTTTTACAGATGAACAAATGGCGTTCAAAACACTCAAAAGAAACAAAGTTGAAAGTTGTCCCTTCTTTTTCTCTCTGAGTCTGTCACAGTGAAAGTAGACCAAACTACACTTTGCTTCTTTTTTATTTTTTTAATATAATAATAATAATAATAATAATAATAGTCTATTTAGAGCAGCATTGATCTACCTATCAACATAAACACCCTTTTGTATGATATTTCCTTTGTAGCTAAGCTTTATACAATTCCTTGCCAACAAGGTTTAAATAGTTGAAGATACCATTGTCAATCAAAAAGTATTGGTGAATGGAATAGAGGATGCTTTGTTAACAATTAGAGGATCCTTCAAACATGGACTAGAAATAGAGGAATTAATTTTAATGGCTTAAGAACTAATATTTACTTGTTATTTTTTCAATAATTCATTCTACTAGAGCTTAGGTCCTTAGAGTATTCTTGTTGGGTTCTTTATAAAATTTTTTATAATTTAACTAAAAATTACATTTTTTAAATTTTTTTCTTAAATTTTATTCATCTTTTAAAAATCTCATACATCTAATTCTCCATCCTCATCTCTATTCTATTAAATAATATTTCTTTATTACTTTTTTCTCTCACTTTCATTTACAATCTTAATTACTAACTCTTTTGTCTTATTATATTCTTTTCAAATATCACATTCTACTAAATACTTATACGATTTTGACTACCGAATACAATATTATTTGTCAAATTGAAATCCATATTATAAAAATAGTAATTTTTTTTAATATGTGAATTTTCTAACGTAATGATATTTTTTAATATCTACTATTTATCAGTTTCTCTAATGGTAATACCTAACCACGTATTGATGATAAAATTATTTGTCATTTCTGTAATAGTAATATTTTTTGTCATTTCTCTAACGGTAAGATTTTGAAAACTTTATCTAATGGTAACATTTTGAACTCCTATCTCCAATGATAACATTTTTTATTTTTTCTCCAATGGTAACTTTTTTTATCTTCTCTCAAACGGTAACATTTTTTATCCTATATACAACAGTAACTTTTTTCTCTATAAATATGCATTTTGCTTGCATTCACATTCTCACAAACTCAAGTCTCATTTGATCTAAAGAACCGAATGGATGGATCAATCAAGAAAGTTCAAAGTCAAGGAACTAACAAATATAATAAAAACATGTGTTATTCTACATAATATAATCATTGAAGAAGAGCGTGATGATAGTGAGGGTCCGAACAATGAGTATGATCAACTTGATGATGAAGTCTCGAAACTGTTGCGCAATTATACACTTGAGCTTACAGACGTCATCTAGCGTCATCAACATATTAGAGACAGCTCGACACATCATCAGCTCCAAGCAGATCTAATTGAATATCAATGGCTATTATATTCCCAACAGTAGACATGTCGCATAATTGATTGGTATTTTCTTCATGTTAGTAGCGACTATATTTGAGTTAATTAAATTTCCATTCGTATTTCCTTCATGTTAGTATAAACTATATTTGAGTTAATTAAATTTCTATTCTTATTTCTTTCATATTAGTAGTGACTATATTTGAGGTAATCTGTAATAATTTATGAAATTGCAGTGGCTAGTTTCCTAATTGATTTCAAAATATCAATTACACAATTCAAATAAAAATCAAATTGTCTTAGTATCAATAATATTGTCATCCATCATTGTCTGAAACAAAAAATAAAAAAATAAACTTTTTACAGAAAAATTTAATCACTCCAAATGTGCTGCAACATTGCATCTCGCCATGATTTTCCTCTGCAGTTTCTGGAAATATAACCGCTGCAGTCCTAGCATGGCACTCATGTCCATCATGACAATGCGCTGATCCGTTTCTTGCTTGGTGAGCTCTAGTTTATTCGCCTCCAATCTCAATCTTTCGTCCTCTTGATGGATTTTATTTAACTTTTTTTTCTTGTCATTTTCCATCTTCTCGGCCTCCAACCTCAGTTTTTCTTCCTCAAGACAGATTTTATTTACCTATTTTTCCTTGTCATATTCCATCTTCTCGGTCTTGAGGCGAAAAAACTCTTTCTCTTGAGCACGTGACTCCTCCAAAAGCGTATACTTCAACTTGCTGAACACAACAATCTCATTTGAATGCTGGCCTTGGGCCTTTTGTTTTCACTTCTCAGCTTTCCTTCCCATTGGTTGGTCTAATTCGATCACGTCATTATCCATCACATTATCCGTCTCGAGATCAAAAACTGAATCTATCATAGCGCCCGAACATCAAGTCGAGGTCGTGGACGCGGATGGAGACATCGTCTTCCTTCGCTTTGGATCCTCCTTTATGGAACTTCAAATCCATTTAGGTTGGTCCTTTAACAAGTGCCAACAATGCTTGAACTAGAATGAGCATTTCTCTAGCAATTAGTACATAACTTTGGCCTCGTCAAACTTACATGTAAATAAAAAACTTTATGTTAAACCAACGTACAAAGAAATTAATTATTCGTAAAACAAGTAAGAGTATGGATATTCTACCTTGTCTTGCTCGGTCATACTACTTCGATTCAACCCTTCAACTTGGACTAGTTTCGCACAAAATTTGTTTGTTGCCTTTTGAATAACCGACCATCGATGTATTAAAGACTTTATAGTTCAGTCATTTGTGGTTTCTTTAAATTTCTGGAAGTATTCAAAAAATTTTTTTTGAAGTTTGGAGTTTTTTGATCTGTTCCCTGGACGACATCAAGGTTATAATTAAGCCATGTGGAAACAAGTAACTTGTCTTCTTCGAGGGTGAAGTTCACACCCCTGACTGATTTCCTAACGCCGATAGGATCGTTATGAGATAGGAGTGGAGAGTCATCAACAGTCATAGGACAGTTTCCAATTTACTCACCGTAAGTGAGGTCTAGTTGAGGGAGGATCTTGTTTTAGGAAGTTAGTGAAGTATATATGTCCAGGGTCTTATAAATCCATCTCTAAAAATGCATTGAAATATTAGACACGTAACTATAAAGTTTGAGATTTTTCCATCGCCGGCTCAGGAACTGAATGGTGACATCTACGAAATTTGGCCACCCTCTCATGGCTGCAATAACTGGTTTTCACTACTTGTTGGTCGTCCGAGTTACCTAACCATTGAGGAAATGACCATAAATTTCTTGTATCCCCACCAGACTTTGTCATCATCACATCCAAGGGGGTTTAATTTACATATTACTTCTCTATCACAACATAACACAAAACAATGACATAGTAAAAAACAATGTAACAGAACTGACCAATTCACATATTCATACAAAACAACAATCAAACAGCATGCAAATCACAATAATGCTAAATAAGAGCATTCACATCTAGTGCATTTATATCGAATGTATAAATAAATGGGGTTCAGAATGGTGGAAATATTGACAACATGCGTAAGCAAGAAGCCATTCACATCAAATGGCTGCAAAACTCCACCCGAACCCCGATTTCCTTTTGTGGAAAGTACCACAAACTGCAATATGGTCATCCGGGTGAGGATTACACCACCATATCGATGGGCCCCATTAACACTTGTGAATTAACCTGCACTACAACACCATCATCACAACCTAATAACAACCTCTCCCTCGAGAGATAAGAAACACTGCAAAAGACCTAACAACACAGAACAAATTACTCATAGAAAAAATAGTAAAAATGAATTGGTTTAAGGAATTGACTGTACATTTTTCGGGTATCAAAATTCAAATTCGGATATGCAATAAATTCACCCAACACAGCCAAAAATATACAAAAAAACTTAATGAATGGATAACCACAAATAATGATTCGCCCATTCCATAACCACAAACTCTACCAAATTCTCCTCAAAACCAAAAACCCAATGCACCAAATTCTCAAAAAGCCAAAATCGCAAACCTTAATGAATGGATCGATCAAGAAAAACGATAAAACATGAGCGAGACAAACTTAAAAAAAAAAAGAAATCTATGTGAAAGCATCATCACTTTCTCGGCAGCCAAATAGTCAACACAATAAAAAACATACAGACAAAGCTCGACATGCAAAAAAAATGAGAAGCAATTTCCTCAAATAAAGCCCAAAATCAAAATTGTAAACGAGAGAAATATCCAAATTCCACCAGCACAACACTTTCAATCTCTCTACCAAACAATGATTCGCTCATTCCATAACTACAAACTCCACCAAATTCTCCTCAAAACCAAAAATTCAATGCACCAAATCCTCAAAAAGTTACAATCTCAAGCGTCAATGAATGGATCGATAAAGAAAAACGGTAAAATATGAGAGAGACAAACTTTTAAAAAAAAATCTTGGTGAAAGCATCTCAACTATCTTGGCAGCAAACAGTCTCAGCGAGGATGAAAGAGTCAAAGAAAGTGAAAGTATAGATCAGTGGAAGAAATCTTAATCCAAAGAGATCGCTGACAGAGAGAGAGAGTTGTAGGCAAACATCTCATTCTACCTTGATCATGGCATTAGGAGGAAGAAAAAGGAGAAGAGAGAAACATAGAAGGAGAGAAATAGGAAAAGAAAAATAGAAGAAAATGAAGGAAGAGATAAACATACGATTTTGAAGAAACCAAATTTCACTTACAAAAATTGCTGATGGAAAGGCTGCAATCGTTGGTGTTGCGTTGCGAGGAAGGGGCCAACCGAGAGAGAAGAAGATGCTGGATGAAGGGGAAACCGAGTGGGGTTTGGGAACAATGGGATGTACAGTCATTCTCCAAATATGGGGAATTCCTGAACAGATCGTAAACCCTAATTGTAAAATAGGGATTGGGATGGGGAGAGGTTTTTGTTCAAAACCCTAAAATTTTCCCTAAATTATAGGGATAGAGGAGATATGTAGACCCAAATGGGAATGCTCTTAGTAAATAATTAGTTGTTTATATAGTGGTAGATGGTTCCATTTGGATTCAGAAAGTGTTTCATTTCATCTTATTATTACAACTTTCTCAAATTTCCATACAAAATATAATAAACAATTCAACTTTTTTAAATTTCAAAACAATAATAATATTAAAAAAAATAATATTTTAACAATATTTTTTTTTAATTTTTATCTTTCATTTTAAATCATTTTATCTCATCTCTAAATCTAAACCTGCCCTAAGTATTTCAGTAGGTTCGAATCATTTTGAGTACAAATAATTTATAGGGATTATGGGATTAAGAGAATTTTTCCATAAATTATTCGAAATAGACTTGCAGAAAACTCTTTGTTAAAAGAGCCTTTGCATCTCCAAAATCAGTTGGGATTTTATTTTCGAACACCGGATAACAATAAAATAAATAAATACATCAATAGATAGGTCCACATACACAGATAAAAACGTTTGAGCAGAAAATAGGTTGCATTTGATTATCAAACATATTTTTGGTGATGAACCAAATGCTTAGTCCCTAAAAAAAAAAATACAAACTTGATTCAAAAATGAACATTCAACGTGTTGGATTTTGGACCATCTGTAGTAAAAGCACAAAATGATGTCCTTGTGCTAAAACAGACATTATCCGATGGTCCATGCACAAACCCTTCTGAGCAATATGTCCAGAATTTATTGCAGAAATTACCTTGGCATTGCTATTCTTGTCGTTTTGGTTTGTTCTTTCCGAACGGAGAACAGAGGGGCTCCTTTGCATTGTCCAAGAATATCATTCAGCCACTTGACTTTACACGTTTTTTTGACATTTCGAAAAGTTCCATGAACTTGCTGCCAAAACAGATACAGTTTCCTTAACTTTTTGTTTTCTTCTCTTTTAAAATACAGTAAAAGAATCCCTTCTCTATAGGTTTAAGCACCTTTTACTTTGGAGCAGAAAAGATAATTCAAAATATAGAGTCCATAAAAACATATATATATATATATATATATATATATATATATATATATAGCTGTGTTATTCCTCTGGTTGACCGATAAAGCTGGAATTTTGTCAGTCTCTTGCTGCAAAATTTGGAGAAGAATAATAGCTGATTTAAATAATATTATAAAATGAGGTGAACTAATTTTAAATAAATTGAATAAAATATTATTTTTAAATATTAATATTATTTTATAATTTAAAAAATTAAATTATTTATTATATTTTATATAAAAATTTAATAAAATTATAATAATAAAATGAGATAAAATAAATTTAGAATATTTTTACATGGAAAGAGCCTAAATTTTGCAGTCATGTCTTCTTTGGTATCTGAATGGCCAATGTGCTTCTTTTGAAATGATAGAATTACCGTTGTATAACAATTTGTTTAGAATTATGTAATAAAAAAGTATACTATTATTTTGAATTTTACTTTTGATTTGATGGATTTAAATATAATAAAAAATATTACTATATTTAAAATTGTATATAAATTGTGAATATGTTGTAAGCTTATCACTATTTGCGCTTCTTTGTCTCTCTCTCTTTACTGTGAGATGAAATTCTATTTGTCTCTCTCTTTTGACTGTGAGATGAAATTATTTTAGGGTCTCGTTTGTTTTGGAAAAATATCTCATCTCATCTCATTTCATCTTATCTAATCATTACAACTTTCTCAACTTTCAATATAAAATAAAATAAACAATTCAATTTTTTCAAATCCTAAAACAAAAATAATATTAAAAAATATACTCTAACAATATTTTATTCAACTTTTTAACTCTAATCTCATCTCATCTCCGAAAACAAACGAGGCCAGTTGTATAAGTTCTCTGTATCATTAAAATTAACTAAGTTATGGTTTGAATAATGAGATGTGATAAATTTATATAAAAATTTAGAATTGAATAAAATATTATTATAATATTATTATTTTAAAATTTAAAGTTATTAAATTATTTATTATATTTTATATAAAAACTATAATAGTGAAATAAAATAATTTCATGACATATTAATTCATTAGCCAAAAAAAAGTAATCTTTTTAGGTCATAGAACACAAAGGCCCAGCAAGGACCCAGTACTGGAAACTTCACACTTACGGCATCCTTTGGGTCAAAATTAGACCTTACAATGATTGAGACTATTTGGCTTAAGAGTCCTTTTAATAGATAAATGATAATTATAATTATGAGAGTATAAATATTATATAATTATTTAAAAAAAATTAAATAAATATTAGACTGATATAAAAAGAAAATTAATTTTTAATAATAAATTTTATTTTTTTTAAAATGATTATATAATATTTATATATTATAATTATATATAGTATTATTCGATTTAATATAGTGCTAAAAGAGCATATTACAGTTGTAATCCCAATACACATGGTTATTGACCTTTTGTTTCTTTCTCTTTTACAGCACCACACCAACCAAGAAATCTGACTTTTTGAAGACCCTATATCCTCCCTTGCCCCATAACACAATTAACGCTTCCTAATCCTGAAACGACTACACTGCACATGATAAAAGGGAGAGAGAGAGAGAAGAAAATTAAAGCAAAAACCTTTTCTCTGATAAGTGATAAGCAAGCATCAGCCTTAGCTTAAAAAGCAAAATAGAGGAAAAGCAAAAGTTAAATCATTGTTCACAGATTCCAGAGAGCCTGTCTCTCTCTCTATCTCTCTGAGACTCTGCTGTTGGATTGATGATGGCATATACCCACGATCCCAACAAGAAGACAAAGCAGAGCCCACCTAACAGACCCCCATAAAACACCAAAAAGCAAAGGAGTGAGAAAAACTAACCCACAAAATCAGTTCTTTAATCGAGTCTCTCCACTAACTCAAAGCTATTCCCTCTCTCCTCTGTAATATTAATGACTTCTCACACTACATTATGCATTGTCTTCCTCTCATAAGCTCTACCTCAAACTCTCCCCTCCATTGGTACCAAAAAAAAACTCAAAACTTTATCTGTCGCTCTCCCAGTGAGTGCATAGAAACCATGCCTGTTATTACAGAGGCATCGTCAGTGGGAGAACAAATGAAATGGAGGAGACCTAGAAGCCAATTTTACCAACAAATCTCAGAGATGGGTCCTCCTATTTCAGACCCGCAAATCCCTTCCATTATCCAATCTACTCGCTGCAAATCCACCATATCTTCCCTCCTCCTCTCCACCTTTTCCACCACCAGCTCCACCACGACGGGCGAAACCACACCACCCACGAATAGTACCTGCAAGAAGAAAAACAACTTTGCGTCAGCTAAGTTTAGGGGCCTGGGGTGCACGGCCTCGGCGTCGCATCAGGTGTCGGTTCCGGCAGTGATTCGGGGCTCCGCTGATTGGGAGGGCAAGAAGAGCAGGAAGAAGAAGAAGAAGAACAAGAGCTACAGCACGGACAAGGAGGGTAATAAGAGCCATCAGGGAGGAATGGTTGATGTGTCTAATTCTATAAATTGTATGGATGCGCAAGATGTTTGGTGTGGCCCCGGAATTGGGTTTTCTGCGGAGGATTGCGTGGTGGCAAGGAGGAATGCATCCTCTGGGAGAGGAAAGATTGATGGGGAGAAGATGACTCATAGGGAGGTAGTAGTCTTTTTATTATCTTCATTGCCTCTCCGCTCCCCGTCTCACCTTTTCTACTTTTTTTTTTTGCTGAATATTTTCTACTATGACTTGTGGGTGTGGATACTGAATTTATCTAATTTTATAGGATATGGATTTTTTTTTATTCTTCTTAATTTCTTTTACTTTGTAATTTTTTCTTTACTTAGAAATGTGGTTTTCATTATTGAGTGGATTTTGTCGGTAGAAATGGCTGTCTTGGGTACTTTGTCTGGGTTTGCAGGGTAAAAGACGGTGTTTATCATTTTGCGGTTAATACATTTTCCTGATATGTTAACATGGTTGTCTGTACGCAGTATGCACAAGTTTTGTTTTCTGTTTGGTTCACAATATATAGAAGAAAATGATGTGAAGAAAAGAAATAAAAATAGAAGAAGATAAAAGTTCCTTGTGAGTTTGCTTCCAACTCGCTTATCTAAAAGAAGAAATGTCCACATTTTTTGCTCATCTAATTTTCTCTTTGAATTAAATCCATGTTAGAAAACAAACTTTTGGTTGGTTTTCTTCAAAACTGTGAAAAGGCGATTTTATTACTGGTGGGGCTCTTCGCCCTTTTTTTCTTCAGATTTTTAAGCTTTTCATATTTTTCAGCGGTATGACTTCTGTGTTAGGAAAGTATCGTTTTTGTGCAGGAAAATTTCACTGCTTTGATTTATGGCACTTCTAGAATTTTTTGGGAGTTTTTGAGTATATATTACTTGTCTTGCCTTACATTTGACTGTTGTGCCTCATGGAACCAAGTCCCTGGATTTTTTTTATTTGTACCTTTTCACCAATGCGTGCACGCAAGAAATTTCCATAGAGAGAGAATTTATTATTTCATGAATTTTTCATTTTCAACCTAGCCTTAATTAGGAGACTTTTATAGGCAACTTTCTAATAAGCATTTCACTGGTTGAGTTAGAGGAGGGCATTCATTTCCTTTTTCCATATATTGATCCAATAATGGGTTGGAGTATTGGACTTTGTTTAGTTTGCTCCATATTTTTCTTTTCTTTTGTTCTTTTTTTATTTTGCTTGATTGTGCTTCATCTATCTTGGCAGCGGCCTTGTTTATCAAGGCGAACAGTGAACCCTGAGCCTATATCGTTTTTGGATTCCGACCCTGACTATGTATCTAGGCTCCCTGGACCAGAGGTATTTGGAAGTAGGTATTACCGCCATGCTCGCCATCCTTCTCCTGAGGGCCTTGCTGAGGTCTGTCCATGCTCTCTGTGTTCTGTTTGTATAGTTCTTGGGTATGCTGATTTTCTTTCTTTGTTTTTAACCTATCATACTCTTGCTCCCTTGTGCCTTGTTTGAGTTGGTAGGATTTGCACCGCATAATTGTAGATGCTTTGTAATCTATGCCCCCATGCACCTTGTATGGAAAGGCCTTTAGATGTCATCCCTTTTTACTAATTTTATTTGCTGGAAAAAAAAATCCTGCAGTTTATCAGCACTGTACTTAAGGGTCCGTTTGGCAACACAATTGTTCTCAAGTCTTCTCAGATATTTCCTTAATGATGATGGGGCTTGCGTCGAATGAATGGGGTTTTCCTTTGCACCATACTCCTCAAGAAGAAAGCTAGTGAAGTTTTGACTTCCATTTTTTTTTAATT
The DNA here is from genome assembly GCF_001411555.2 of Juglans regia. Taxonomy (NCBI): domain Eukaryota; kingdom Viridiplantae; phylum Streptophyta; class Magnoliopsida; order Fagales; family Juglandaceae; genus Juglans; species Juglans regia. Next base: position 15,447,849 of record NC_049915.1, read on the forward strand.
TCTTTAGGAAAAGTAAAAAAGGTGTCATCCTTCCTCCCTAGAGAAGCAATGGGGATAAAGTGGTGGAAGAACTTGAATTTGTTTATGCAAAAAATACACTTGCTGAAAAATTAGTTTAAGAGTCTGACTTGCTGATTGGATACTATCTTCCTAGATTATTTACTTGGATTGGTCTGTGGACTTTTATGTTCTCCTATGTGATGGTGATGATGAATATAATTTGGAGAAGAGATAAGGCTTTAGGGGTTAGGTCACCTACTTATTCCCTTTTTCCAATTATTTTCCCAAGTGAATTTAATTTATAAAAAAATACACCACTCAACACTAAAAAATTGTTGGTAAACCTAGTATGATGAATTCATTCTTAAAAAAACTATAGATTTAATAGATGCACACATCTTTTCCATTGGCGTGATCATGAATGTAACCGGGGGTGCGTGTTTCTTGAGGGGATTCCCTTTGGAAATTCGTCAAGTTTATTTAATTAATATGGTTTACTTACCAATCAAAAGAAAAAAAACAAAAGATCATGCACATAGCTAGTCACTATTGCTAATTGTAAGATAGCTAGCCTGACTAATTTATTCATGGACAATGGTCAATGAGACCTTGTATGTCCTTAGAATTAGAGGGGGAATTTTGCTTCATAAGTAGGTTTCAAGTCTAGGTTCCTTTAACTTCCTTGAGAAATAATGGACTTGTCTTCAGTATATATGACCATTCAATGAACTAATTTTCAGTACCAGAAGTCATTTAAAATAATTCAGACTAGTTGAGCTGTTGTTGACTCTACTTGCATATGTATGCCCACTAGTTGAGTTATTGATTTTAATAAATAATTGTATCAGAGTTTTTTGAATAAAAAGATCCAATAGAATGATCCTGGTTTGGGAAAATGTGTTTTAGTGAGCCATATATGCTTTTAAAGTAGACCATGTTTTTTGTCATTCCGGAGTCATTTAAAATGATCTGGGGAGAAAAGCGTAATTGTTTCTGTAATCATTGAATATTTGTTGGGTTTGCTAGAAATCATTTATGAACAACTTTACCCAATTGAAGCAGGTTAAGGATGTGCTTTAATGGAAGTGTGGTGTTGAGACTCAAAGTAAGAGGGATTTTGTAAATAATTGCATGTCAGTTTATGGTATTGCCATTAATAGGTTGGATGCTATAAATTGTCCTTCTTTTTCACTGTTGAATTTAATGATGGATGTTCGTTTACGGCTCAATATTATAGATGGATTAGTCTATCAACATTGGTAAACCCTTATGGCATCTATCTATATTCTGTATATCTTTGTATCTAACAGATAAGGACTGTCCACAATGGATTTACATAATTTGTTACTCGTTGTACTAGAGATGTAAATTTATGGCTTGTAATGAATGTCATGCATACATTTTGGTGAAGTAACAAATTTGTGAGGGGAAGCTTCTACTTAGATGAATCATGCGGTATTTAGGAAGCATTTAAATCAGTGCTGGCTGGTGCAGATTATGATGCTCCAGAATAGTCTACTAATGGGAGGAAGATTTGACATGCATGATCGATATAGAGACTGGAGACTCGATGTAGATAATATGTCATATGAGGTTTGTTGATCTTACTCATAAACTGCATCTTCAATTAATTGTTGTCCCCTATTCTTAGGTCTCCTAATGTTTGTTGTATCTGTATTACATATCATCTTGGGAGCATTCTACAATAAATCCCTTGTTTTTGTGTGGCAAACAGGAATTGCTTGAGCTTGGTGAGAGAATTGGTTATGTGAGTACTGGATTGAAAGAAGAGGAAATAGGCCGCTGCCTCAGGAAAATTAAGCACTCACTTATGAATGATCTATCACCGCATGTGTCGAAGCAAGTAGATAGAAAGTGCAGCATTTGTCAGGTGAGCTTGTAACAACTTGTTTGCCTGTTCACCGTCAATTATTGTCAATCTCCATAGAGTTGGCCTTAAATCTTATTTGTGCATACAGGAGGAATATGAAGCAGATGATGAGATGGGCAAACTGGATTGTGGACACAACTATCATATACAATGTATAAAACAGTGGCTTGCACAGAAAAAAGCCTGCCCTGTCTGTAAGGCTGAAGTGTTAGCTTGATGCTAAGAATGGTGGCAGGCTCTTCGTGACCTTACTGCTGATGGTTTTTGGACACTGCTTTCTTTTTGCTCCTTTTCGTCATGTATAGATTTAATTTCCTGCAATATATGATCAAGAAATGATTCTTTGGTGTGAAGCTTCCACCCTTATTTGCTTGTTTTGATATGATTGGCCTTTCTGTGGCAATCTGGCGGATACATGTTAATGAAAATTATCTGAAATTAATAGGAATCAGTAACATCATATGCTATTGTTCTTTTCTCGGAACCTATCTGATATATACTTGGGTTGTAAATGCCTTCTATGCTAAGTTCTGTTTCAGGTTGTTGAATCTAACCAGTAATTTTCTATATGGCATAGCTTAATATGTGATAAATTTCTATGATGAAATTATTCTAATGTTAGTGAAGATAAATTGATTACAATACCCAAGGAACTTGAATATTGTTTGAAAAATTCTCAGTGCTTGTAATTTCCGGGAAGGGGGAAAGGTTGCTGTCAATGTGTTATGAGATGGTGGTGTGATGGCGGTTGTGGATGCCAGATCTAAGCCAAGAAGAGAAAAAAAAACCACCTGTGTGCAGGAGATCCAAGTGGTATAGAAGTTTGAATGGCATAGTTCTTGTTCTACTTTTAAGGTACAGTTTTACAATTTCCCTTGGGTGAGTTAGAGGTTGCAGACTGGGGTCTAAAAGCTCTTTCCAGATGGTACTGCTCCCAATTGAAAGTTGGCAGCCATTGTAGTAATGTACTAGAGGATTCCTATCATCCTATGTAAAATCATTCTAAAGAATGTTGTCTGTACAATAATCTTCTGTGGGATTATTGCTAATCACAGGACTCTGGGAACATACTACTTTTCATTGGTAATAGATTGTTATACAATGTTTACTGGATTTCAAAATTATTACTGTGGACAATGAGCGAGCCTTCTAGTCCTGATCATGGCCAATTTTGTACAAGTTTAGCCCTTTCTATACCCCTTTCTCTCTATTTATACCCAAGCACCTTCCTCACATTTCCTACTAGAGAAATTCTTAAGCCACAAAGAGATTCTATAAAAGTAAACTCACAAATTGATGTAGTGCATTAGATTGTAAAACTAATTTTATTATAAAGTAGATTAAATGTAATATATAAAGTCATGTCAGTTTATATATTTACTTTTGTAAAATATTTTTTGTGGCTACAGCGCTTCTCTTCCCACTATTGAATTCGTAGGTTTCAGATCTTCAAGATCAAACCACCCATACCTCTCGGCCAACACATTCACATGTTGGTTTAGTTTTTCATACTTGTTAAACGTTCACAAAATTGTGATTTGTCTGATTACTTTTACTTGTCTAGCTTATTAGTTTTCCAAAAGCTAGGTTTATATGTAGTCGACGCACTCTTTTATTTGTGGAAACAAGTTGTAAGTCTATCAATCCTCACCTTTAAATAACTGCCACCCTTGTTGATGGGGATGGATCTGAGATGGACTTGAGATTGTATAGATAATTGTTTGTGATCGATTTCGGGCAAGTTTTTGTGATTTTTTGTTGTTGGATGCGTTGATATGGTACATTATAATTTTCTGTTTTTGTCTAACTCCATCAACCTTACTTACCAAGACTAATGATTTGTAAGTTGAAATTTGACAATTGCAGTACTTATATAATTTAGCTTCTAATGTTAGATGTGTTAGATTGTGCAAAGAACTTGAGTTTACAATAAACTTTCCATAAAATTTTCTTATATCCATGCCAACTCAACTAAATTTGTTCTTCTTATTGGTATTTTGTATCATGACCTCTTTAACAATGCATAAACATGAAATGCCATCCGTATGGATATGTTTGACTGAGAAGAGAATGTCAACACTTTTATCTTCATTTATTTACTAGGATTTATACTTTCAACGTAAATACAGAGTGGCCAAGTGTGCATATTAGTCTCCGAGCATACAAATAGCAATGTTTTCTTATATGAAATTATTAATTGCCTAATTCTGTTTATATGTAACTTTGCCCTTTAAGAGACATTGTGTTAAACATTATTTAGTTAGTTTTATATTTAGGTGTATTTCACCATTTTCTTATTTCAACATTTCGTGATTTCAAATCAACCATTTGTTTTCTTTTATTCTTTGTTATTTTTATTCAAGTGACCTTATCTCACATCAGTTTTCTAGTTGGTTTGATTCGCATTCAAATGGATAAGAGTTGGATGCAAGTGCCCAACAAATTTACATCATGCGAATATGGTGAAAATGGATTAATCAACTCCACAATATGGCCTGAGCCCATGCACTTTGGAACCACTATGTTCAGGTGTCCATGTCGGAGATGTTGTAATGGCATTTTCATACTAATCAATGAAGTCAAAAATCATCTATTCATGATAGGTATTGATCCAAGTTATACACGATGGATATTTCACGGGGAGGATGAATGTTGGAGTGGAAATTTGTCAAACAATGATGACGAAAGTAATGAAAGAGAAAATTATATTGATGATATAGATGAAATGATAGATGATATTCAGGCCGAATCATTTATGGAGGATGCATGTGGGGAATAAGATACTAGTTTAGGACCCACCGTTAGTAAAGGCCCATCCACAAATTTTGACCAATTGTTAGAGGATGCCCTATGCCCACTTTATCCAAGTTGTGCAAAGTTTTCTAAGTTGTTATTTATTGTTAAGCTACTTCATATCGAAACAATTGGTGGGTGGATTATCAAATCGTTTAATATGATTTTACAGTTGTTAAAAGTTGCATTTCCAGATATTCAGTTGCCTAACTAATATCACGAAGGCCTGACACTTAGAGCGTGGCCTAGGTTTTAGTTATGTCAAGATACACGCATGTCCAAATGATTGCATGTCATTTTGGAAAGAGAATACCAAAATATAAGAGTGTTCTAAATGCAATGAGTGGAGGTAGATGTCGACTGCAGGGAAAAAAGGGAGGATTCCTAAAAAAATATTGTGATATTTTCCTTTGGTGCCGAGGTTACAAAGGTTATTTATGTCAAAGGACATCGCAAAATCCATAAAATGGTATATAGAACAATGTGTTGATAACCATAATACTTTACGACATCCTGTTGATGCAGGTTTGGGTGTGAGATGAGAATTTTATATTTTGTTTTAGTGTTTAAAATATTATGTTTTAGTATTATTATTGTTTTGAGATTTGAAAAAGTTGAATTGAGATTTGAAAAAGTCGAATTGTTTATTATATTTTGTATGAAGATTTGAAAAAGATGTAATGATGAGATAAGATGAGAATTTTGTGTGTCATCCCACCCCCAAACTTGCCCCTAGATGTGGAGAGAATTTGATAAAGATCAAAGGTGGTTTGGAGAAGATGCACGCAATGTCAGACTGGGCCTAGCCAGTGATGGTTTCAACCCTTTCAATAATATAAGTAAATCTTATAGCATATGACTAGAAATACTCGTGACAAACAACTTGCCCTCTTGGTTGTGCATGAAAGATTTGTACTTAATGCTATCTTTGCTTATTCTTGACCCCAAAACATCATAAAATGACATTGATGTTTATTTACAACCTTTATAGTTCATGAATTAAAACAGTTATGAGAGGATGGTGTAGAGACATACAATGCCTCAAAGTCAAAAAGATTTCGCTTATAAGCTGCACTATTATGGACTATTAATGATTTTTCTGCACATGCCAATCTTTCAGGGTGAAGCACAAAGGAAAAAATGATTTGTCTATTATACAATATCTATAGAGATTCCATGTAGTTGCATTATGGGAGAAAATATTGTTATATGGGCTATCGTCGATTCTTGCCATCTGCACACACTTGGAGAAAGAAAAAGACTACCTTTAATGGAAATGAGGATCATTGATTGCCACCTACAAAACTTATAGGACATGATGTACTCCAGCAACTAGAGAAGGATGCTACTGTCCAATTTGACAAAGGTTCTCAGAAGAGAAAATGCAAACCAAATAAATTGAATTGGACAAAACAAATTATATTCTTCCAATTACCTTACTGGTTAACGTTGCTTTTACAACATAATCTAGATGTCATGCAAATTGAAAAAAATATATGAGACAATATTTTAGGTACGTTGATGAATATAGAAAGAAAAAATAAAAACACTACAAATGCACGTAGGGATTTGATGGAGCATGGATTAAGGAATGAATTACATTTAGAATATGTTGGTAGTGGATATTCTATGACGCTTGGTTTCTACATGTTGGATTTAGATCAAAGGTAGCGTTTATGTAAGTAGCTTGCAAATGTAAAATTTCCTGATGGTTTTACCTCAAATATTTCCAGATGTATTTGACTCTGATGGAAAGATAACAAGAATGAAAATTCATGATTGTCATGTTTTTATACAAAGATTACTTCCAATTGCAATTTGTGGATTTTTGCAATCAGATGTATGCCTTGTATTGACAGAGATTAGTTCCTTTTTCATGGCTTTATGTGCACGAACATTGACATTAGATGTGCTGAAGAGACTACAATCCGATATTGCAATAATCCTATAGAAGCTTGAGATAATGTTTTCACCTACCTTTGATATAATGGTACACTTCGCCATTTATCTACGCCATGAGGCATTCCTTGCAGGTTCAGTACAATATAAGTGAATGTATCTTTTTGATAGATATTTGGAAAAACTCAAGTGCTACGTCGAAAATAAGGCTCGTTCAGAAGGGTCAATTGCAAAAGCCTATGTTCATATTGAATGCTTAACCTTTTGCTCCTTGTATATCCATGATGTTGAAACCGATATAATCGAGTGGAAAGGAACAAGGATATTGATAGCGATTATCAGTATCAAGAGTTGTTTGTGTTCTCACAAAAGGTATGTCATTTGGGCTCGCCAACTTTGCATTGATTGGATAAGACTCTACTTGCAAAGGCAAAATGGTATGTGCTTAATAATTATATAGAGATTGAACAGTACCTACAATAAGTATGTTGGGTTTTCTATTACTTGTACCTTATTAATATAGCATTAATAACACTTTATACGAACTCGAGTTACCGTGCATATTGATCTTTAGTGAGCACTACTCCAAGATTCAAGAACATTGTATCGATAACATAAAGCGTAAACATCAAAGTGAATTTTCAAGTTGGTTTCGCACACGTGTATGTTACCTAAAAAACTCATTGTCAAATTAAACTAGAATATCATTTGTAATGGGTTTCTTACCCTCCTCCCAAGTTCAGCAATTGTGTTCAGGAAATGACGAATAGGTCACCGACGATATATATGCACTTGCTTGTGAACCAGACCCATGGGTTGCTTCATATGATGCTTGCATCATGAATGGCATCAAGTTTCACACAGAGAACTTGAGACAATATCACCAAATCCAGAATAGTGGGGTGATTGTTAACGCTGAATATCGTTCAAAACCTATTTTTTTTTATGATGTTTTAATTGACATATTTCAATTACTCTACATGGGAGGATGTCATGTATATTTGTTCAAATGTGTGTGGTTTGATATTGGTGATGGGAAAAAGAGGAATATGAGTTGGTGACCATCTAACTAGTGTCAACACTTCGTAAATGGTATAAAGATGAGTCATTCGCCCTTGCCTATCAAGCCTCTCAAGTGTTTTACCTTAAAGACACTAGTTTGTGTGGTAATTGGTTTGTTGTGTAGAAGGTGACCAATAGGAACATGTATGATGTTCCAAGCGGATCAGTGGTGAATGTTGAGGATAATGACGAGGGTTTATTCGAAAATGATGCATTCCAAAAGAATGAATAATCATACATAGAGGTAGACCCCCAATATGATGATGCTGGCACAAGGAATCACTTGCATAGATCTAACGTAGAACTAGTTTATGTTGCTGATGTCTCAATACTATTGAACCCAATATCTGATCACGAATATTCGACCATTGACAATGAGAAAGACTTCATCGATGAGGAAGAGAATGAATATAATGAAAAAGATAGTGGTAGCAGTAAAGAAGACCTCCAAACTGACTTTGAAACTTTGTCCAATGATGGTATGCATCAATGCCAATTCTCTACTTATTCTTTTCGCATTTCATAGACACTTAACACAACCTGTTGTATCATAGTCTTTGATAGCTATACTTCACTATGTTATATGCAGGATCTGAAAATCACGAGGGCTTTCAAAGGTGATGTTTAGAATAAAACCCAATAAGCTCCAAGATGAGCATAAATATTATGGTAATAGACCACCTACAACCTGTTAGAGTCCAAAGAGTTGTTGCATACCTATGATATGATTCTTGTATTTGAATTTTGTGTTATATTAATGTCTTGTGATAAATCATTTCCATTTATTTTTTCTATAGTTTTAACCGACTTTGTGATAAATAATCTGACTTTGTGAAGCATTTCAAGAAGCATCAATTCTATGATAAATAATTAGATTGGATAGGTAAGAAGCAAGTTCAATAAGCATTTCAATATGCTTAAGTTCCTCAAATATGTGGATCAATATCATTCCTAACATTTATTTCTAAGTTTAACTTCCTATCATGTTTATATTTGGCAATGAGATTACTAGTTTAGCCTATTTTCATTATTGATATTGATTTTTTCAAGGTTGTACCATTACTAATATATCAATTGGTGTTTGGCGTTTGGATTTTGTTTGTTTATTGTGGACTAATATCTAACTAGTGGACTTTCTAGATTGACTACAACCAAACTGGATAATATACTTCCTAGGAGTAGAATGCCAACAATTTCTTTTTTAAGGGCAGGTGAACTAGCAAAGGCTGAAGGTTGTTGTAGTCTATGCCAGTGATTACTCAAATTTGCAATGATGGCAGTTTGTTTCAAGCGGATTTGGAAGATGTAATCATGTAAATAGATGTTATATATCGTTTTATGTATGTGTAAAGTTCCATATAAATTAGTGACCCATTGGACAAATGGAGGATGAGAAATACGTTTACTACTAATGTCGTTGTTTGAGTTCAATTTTAGAATAATTGAGGTAGAACCAATTGTTCTTCTAAAGACTAGCTTTTTTGAAAGAGGGTTTATGGGGATTTGGACTTATTAATTGTTTGTAAACACTCCCCTATTACATGAGTTTGATGTAGAGATCTAGCTTTTTCAATTTACTCATCATTATATAGAACCCAACAAATTGTATGTTAAGAAAACTTAGTACGATGATTTAATCATACCAATTCAACCATGTATGATGGAAATGTGTATTTGTTGTATCAAAATTACTTGGTTCAACCACTGAAATTTTGTGCATGCACACCACTTATGATGAACTGTCATGTTTGATAATTACTCTAACCACATTTAACTTAATTAGAATAAGCCAATTTTTTGACTTTAAATATAAAATTGTATTGAATGGTATATGTGAACAAAAAAATAAAAAAAATGATCGCAGTAGTTAAATTAAAAAAACTTACTTAACATGGTGAAGATCAAAGTAAAAGAAAATGTGAGCGGAAATGAAATATAATTTTAAAAAAATGTTTACAAGATGAACAGTTCCATTACATGTATTGGATTACTGTAGCGAATTGTATTTTAGATTTCCTATTACATAATTGGTTGGAACTCCTTTTTTTGAGTAATTATTCAAATAATTTACATGTATGGATAAGACATAAGCCATTGAGAATGCTCTTAGATCTCAATTTCTTCAAAGTATCAAATACTGAAGTTTCTTGTGTCTTTGATTCTTATCGGGTTTGTACACAAAATATTACGGGAAATAAGTGAAATGACGTGAAAGTTGGCAGGCTTCCCTGTTTTACAACTGCACTTGCGTAGGAGATAGCAAAACATAAGCACCAAAGTGAAATGTCTGAGAGTTATCATTGCTATAAGATCTAACTAGTTATTCAAAAATAGTCAGTAGAAGTGAACACAAGTGCCACACGTATGACTTGGAGATCTTTGTCTCAGCTATCCTTGCCATTATATGACAAAACACCACATAGAACACTCCATCAACTTCAAAACTGCTAAGAAGTCAACTTCAGTTATATAGAAAGGAGATATTCTTGCAGTTGGAACTCAACTACCTTCGTTAGTTTCAGCTTCCGTCTGCAATAGTTCATTCTGAGTTCAACTTCATTGTTAAACAATTAGCAAGATATTCCTCTATTTGGCAATAAGGTTCTATAAAAAATAAAAAATAAAAAATAAAAACACGAAGAGGCAGAAGAAGAGCTGGACAAACACCACAATAACTTAATATTAGACTTGCCCTACCATCAAAACCAGCAACATGGACTTTGAGAAATGAACACAGTCATCATTTAATGACTCCACTCAACCTCCAGATGTTGAATGTGAGGCATTGTTGGGTCCCTATAATGGGTAGAGATGAATACAACTGGCCAATGGGAGGGTAAGTAAACTCATAAGCAAGGTTATGAAGTCTTTCATAAATGGCCATGGTATGAGAGGATAAATAATCAAAATAAAATTGCACTAACATGAATAATATGGCTTGTGTTTGTGATATAGTACTAAACACTTCTAAACATTGTAGGGGTGTCGCCAAAGAGACTGAGTTTGAAAGGCTGAGAAAGTTAGGGAATATACCATTGGATATCAAAGACGGAAATATAGGTTCATCATGCAACAACAGAACAATGTATACCACGGGAGTCAAATGGATCATCAAGCACCATGCAAAAATGAGGCATGCTAACTGGAAGGTGGTTGATGTGAAGGAGAAAGATGGACTAATTGAGCGTGTTCAAATAAGGTTTTAGATTTTAATTGCTTCAAATATTTCCTCATGACTTGTGATTTTCAATGCTTATATTCTTTCACAGAGTTGTTAGATTAACTGAAAAGTATGTTGTGCATAGACTTTTTAAACTGGTACATTCATAAGCTGATTTTGAATGTGAGTGTTCTTGTATGGATGAGTTGTTAGAATAACATATAAGTCTGGTGCATGGGCTTTTCAAATTGGTTCATTCATAGGTTAACATTGTGTTATATTTTCAATGCTTCAAATATTTGTATATGGCTTCTGATCTTGAATGTTTGAATTATAGCCATAAAGATTTGTTAAATTCAAATGTAAGTGTGGTGCATAGACTAATCTAACACTGGTACATTCATAAGTTGATTATCTATTGGATTGGACCAAAAAAAATCATCGTCAAATAGTGACAAATCAGTTATGTCGTGCATATAACGTTTTTCTTTAGTTGCTACACTTTAAATACAAAGAATTAAATACAAAGAATCAACTATTAGAAAGCACTGGCTAATGAAGATTCGATAGTAGAAAAGTCGATATGGGAGTGGTTATGCAATTGATGGGTGAGTGTACCATTCAAGATAATTGTTACTGAACAAACTAATCAAAGAGGGTGAAATGAATTTAATTAATATATTACAACCCGTTGACACTTACATTTTGAGGCGTGTTAGTTATACTTAGAGATATTAGTTTTTTGACAGTTTTGTTAAAACACTTTATACTCTAACAACACCTACTTAATCTAGCAATAGCCCCTCCCCCGGAAGAAAAAAATTCTGATTCAAGAGTGGCTAATGTATGTTGTATTGTAGAAAATGTCCAGTCAAAACAGAGATACTATACTATGTGTTAATATAAGATCAACCACACAAGCGGAATGACGTCGTTTATTGTATTAATAGAACAAAATGTGAAGTTAAGAACAATGGCTAACTTTTGTTATAGTCTTTCAAAGTTATTTTCAAGGATGTGCCAAGACTAATGTTTGCCTATCTCACATTGTATAGAAGGACAAAAATCTAATTTCTTTTTATAAAGATATGCAGTAGTCAAAGAAAAAGAGAAAATTCATCACACTCACTATGGAAGAGAATTATATGAGCAAAACCTTTAGTAGAGTTAAACATAAATACTAACAAAGTGCAGGTAGTTAGATACTCACGGATATGTGATTTTTTTAGTGCAAATACTTAATGCTAGTTAATGGTAAAAAAAAATTCCACGCTTCAGTCACATGCTATATATGCCTATACAATGGGTACTAGACGTAGTCAGCTCCTCATACGTCTATTTCTTCTAACTTTTAATTTAGATAAGAATTTTGTATAAGTTTATTTTTCCCATTCAGAATTCCTAATGGTACAACAATAGTAAATTGATCATACCTAACTTACATTTCCTATATTTCATGCAATAACCGAATTAATATAATGGATCAAACCCAAAAAGATGACATAAATATTGAGTCAATGGACAATGGTGGTCTTAACTAGTAACAAGTTTATTTTTCCTTCTGAGTGTGTTAATATATATATATGTATGTATGTATGTATATATATACATAGTGGAACTTACACTGGAGAGCTGAAAATCAATCTCATAAAGTCATCACAAATTGTCAATTATTTACCATGATTTGGGATATTTACAAAATAAATTCTGGAAGTATTATAAGATATATATTTAGCAGAAATCCATAAACTAAATATGATTAGAAAGATCCAAGTCTCTATTTTCCATAACAATGAATTTAAAAAATTATCTTGCTTTGGTTTTCTCCCATGGCATGCATGTCTTTTCAATTTCTTATTTTTTTAAGTATTTTTTGTAACTGTGAATTAATATCATATGCTTGGAGTTAATAGCACCTCAAAATCATGAATGAAAAAAATGCATTGAGAGCTATCATTTTGAAGAGAAGTGTTACAATCACAAAAGATCTAATGAAAGCAAACCCACAAACTTACATGTTTTCATATGATACGTTGTTAGATTTATTTTACAAAAAAAAAAATAACTTTACAATCTGACATAACACATCAAGTGATCACGTCAATTTGTGAATTTATTTTAATGGAATTTCTTTATAACTACAGTAATTCTCTATTTTGAAATAAAATCAACCTTTGACCTTTTGAGAAGACATAATTTTTATTGGATGGTATTGATATTTCATGTTTTCTGTTTTGTTCATTTAATAATTTGAATGGTGTTCCTCGCCTACATTTCATGTTACGCCTTTTAAGGCTCTTTATCATACCATCAAGAGTTGTCTTCTTCTCCCACAACTTGGTTATTTGCCATTGTTATTTGAGCGACATCTTGTTTGGATGACATCTCTTTACTATGATCCTCAATTCTCATTATCGCCATCATGCTTGAGTAGACCAAGTTTTGGTCTACAACACTAGTTTTGCTAAATCTTGCCCCACCAACAACATTTACGATCTGTTTGAGTTTGCATTAGGGGTTGTAAAAAGTGCCTAAATAGTCTAAAAACTCTTTAATGGTAAAATGAGGTTATTCCATATTAATTATAGCACTTTTTAATCTAAAAAAGTTAAAAAGTATGTTTCAGGAAAATCATCATTTTGATGCTTTTACTCAAATGTACTTTTATTGATAAAGCAAAACATAGTTAGAATTTTAAATAAGGTTTTCAATGGGCGAAAATACTCATACAACTTTCACATAATTACAACTATGCCCTTTACCATATGAATATAATATTGAGCATAATATATTGCTATTTCACTTATGCATCGTTAAGGAGATTTTTTTCATTATACTTATTGAAAATTCTATTAGATTATTTTTGTTGTTATTTGATTATAAGATTTTATTTCTATTAAGGATATGGTCATAATTTTAAAAAAATCAAATGACCTTTTTATGTCATTTCTACTTCAAAAAATACTTTTTTGTATTGTTTTCAAACAAATGTAACATGTTTTTGAAAGTGTTTTAAATATATGATTACCAAATAATAAATAATTTTTTAATAGTCATTTAGAGCCTGTTTGGGGTTGCGGTAGGAGTATTAAAAGGTGCTTAATAGTTTTAAAAGCTCTTTAATAAAAAAAATTAGGTTGTTTGAGTGTTGCATATTAAAACACTTTTAATTTGAAATAAGCTAAAAATTACGTTTGAGGAAAAACTAAGTTTGGTAACCATACGTCTAAGGCACTTCAAAACATATTACATTCATTTGGAATCAAGATAAAAATAAAAATAAAAAGGTATTTTTTGAGGTAGAAATGACATAAAAGGCCATTCGAAAGTTAGAGTGTTGTGCTTGTGATAAGACCCCAAAGGGTAAAATTGTAATTATGTTAAAGTTGTACGGGTATTTTTCATTGATCACATTTTTTAAAATTTGAACCATGTTCTACATTATCCAGAAAAGCACGTTTGAGGAAAAAATCAAATGTACATTTTAATTTATTTGAGATTAAAAGTATTTTAATATGTAATATCCAAATAACCTAATTTTATTTTTAAAAAGCTTTTAAGGCTATTTAAATACTTTTTAAGACCCCTTACGCAACCCCAAACGGGCTCTTAATCTCATGTCCGCCATATGACCTTCATGGAGCCGGGCTTGATAGCGAATATGGGACTTGGCAATCTTTACCTCAACAATTAGGTCAAGTTTGGGAATTGAGATGACTTGAGAACATCTCACCTTATCTCAAAACTTCTCATAATGTTATTCTCAAATATCATTCAAATATAAAATCATTTTTATTTTCAATTTTTCAATTTTTCAATTTTTTCATCTAATGATTACCTAATTATTACAACTTTTTCAAACTTCTAAACAAAACACAAAAATAATGCAACTTTTTCAAATTTCAAAACAAAAAAAATTAAAAAATTAATTATATTCAAACAAATTTTAATGTTATAATATTTTTATTCAACTTTTTCTCTACTATTTTCCAAAATCCAATAAAATATCTTAACTCAAACTATATCATTACAATTCATAATCTATTTCGTTACTTTTTACAGATCCATAATTAATAGTAATGAAATGGATTATTAATACTAGTACCAAATTATCTAAGCATGCTATATAATTATTTCATTATTAATTATTAATGTAGACCATGCATATAATTATTTTGCTAGAAAAAGAAAACCGGCCTTATCTATCATTGGCCATTGCGGTCATATAATATTTGATCCCCATATCGATAACTATATTAATATTGGAGCCAGGCTACTCTGCCACCCAGAGGAGCTCGCTCAACCTTACCGCTATCTAGTTTTTAGTTTTTTATTTTATTTTTCTTTTCACATTTTTTTAATATATTTAAATATTTTAAAAAGTTAAAAAAAAAATTTCAATACACTTATAATCATTTCCTTAATCGCTAAGTAAAAAAAAAAAAAAAAAATAGCAAGCGGTCAAATTGAGTGGTAAGCTTGGGAGGGCAAAATAGTTTTTTCCATTAATATTGTTTAAGTAATTGTATGATATTTCCTTATATTATATATATAGTAGAATAAATATTTTGAAAAATAAAGAATAATCTTAATTACGCCAATACTAATATGCCCCTCAAAAGTGAATTCCTGGATCGCCACTATATACTAGCTAGTTGGGTGCATGATCTTCTAGACTATGATATTTCCTGCATATCTTATCTTATAGTGGCCATGTTATTCCTTTAGGTGGGGAACTTATCTTATATCGATCCCTTAATGGGTATATACCTCTGTTACTTCCTTGTTCACTAAAAAAAGCCGGTATTAGAACCTTTGGTGCCATTCTACATGTGAAGAAACTAGAAAGTCTGTTTGACTGAGAGAGAGAGAGAGAGAGAGAGACCATGTAGATATGTATAATGTCTCTTGTTAGAGGATGATTACAGAAAAAGCATATAAATATACAAATTGTATATAAAGTCCCAATCTTGGGGTATCAGTACTTGTCACTTCCTACTCATGGATCACTAGTCTTGTTGATGGCGACATGGCAAACATGCCTAGCTTGCATCTGCACCTTATTCAAGCATATATCATGCGGTCGAGTTTTAGTTGCATGCAGTGGATGACTATATTATATACTGCAGTAAAGGGCTACTTTAAGCATGTCTGATCCCGACATAATTACAGCCATGCGGTAGTCGAGAGTATAATTCATTCATGTCCACTTCTACTTCCTTCTTTGGTTCTTTGGCAGGATACAGTGCATTCAGTATTGTGGGTCTCATGAATTCACCATAAAATTATGAAAAGGTCAACCAGATGCATGTGATCAATTGTGTGTGTGTGTGGATATATATCAGCTTTATTGTATGGTCATGGTAATAATATTGCTATCACTTGTGCCAAATGATTTTAAAAATATTACTGAAATCCTTACGCACATGGGGTAAATCAAATAAAGCTGCTACAAACATCATCAGTGATGATCATAATATAAAATATATATGTGTGTGTGTGTGTGTGTGTGTGTGTGTGCAGATCTTACAGTACAGTACTGGTATACATTGCTGAATCGTTCAACCCAGCAAGCTGCCTGCCCAGTACTACGAAATATCCGAAACCGTATATATTTACTCTTTGATCTCATGTTAAGAAGCGCGCTTTGAATTAGGTTCAAGCCTCATGAAGAACTATATAGCTTTAATTCAAGCTGAAAGGAACATGCAGCTCTGAAAAATTTCGCATATAATTATGATCTGCATGATTTACAATGAGATCATCAGCGTACTTGTTGGGTTGATAGGCAGTTAAAAAAGGCCGGATGCATGTCCTTTGGAGATTTTTATCCCGTGAAGAACTGTTACAAGTAGATATATAGGACATGTACCGCGGGTCATTATATGCGCCTCTTACCATTCTCTGGACATGGTTTCCTTTTTTTCCTCTTATAAATAGAGGCCTTTGGCACTCTTTACTTTGCCATCCTCCACTCTCTCTCTCTCTCTCTCTCTCTCTCTCTCTCTCTCTCTCTCTCTCTCCCAATTCCTCTCTCTCAGACTAATAAGAGGGGAGGATTAAGAGGAGGCAAGTTGTGATGTTGTTGACAGAAGATAGAGAGCACAGATGATGATATGCGCAATATGCATGGTTTTTGCATCTCACTCCTTTGTGCTCTCTATGCTTCTGTCATCACCTTAATTCAGCCCCTCATCCCACTGATCCCATCTTTGATCACTCCTTTAATCAACTGCAGCATTACTTTGATTATATATATTATTTTCTTCCTCTTGAACATTGTTTTTGTCAATTATATATGACAGTTTTCGAAGCTGTACTAATATATATATGTTAGTGTTATGTATTTTTCCAGTTCGAATCAAGGAAGAGGCCAGAGAATTAGGCACTATTATTGAAGTGATCAGTAAGGTAATTGCCAATGATGATAGGTATGATTTGGGATCGATCATGTCTATTCCTAATTTGGCTAACATTTCTTAATAAAAAAACGAATTAAGAAGATGAAGTATGCATGACAGCATTATCATTCTGTGCTCAGATATTAAGATGTGATTCCTAAAGGGGAGGCACAACTTGCTTTGTGGGAGATAAGGAAAATGCACAAGGAAAGGAAGCTCCAAAGACAAAAGACATATGGGTCTAGCTGACACAGCCAAATTAAGTGGGCCTCACATTCAGGATCCACCTGGAATTACAATTCTGCAGGTTGCAAATTTGCTGGAAAGTGTCATGTGCCTAATATGTATGAATAAGTTACATATATACCTTTATTCAAAACATGGCAATCTGATCTTGAATCGCCAAATAGCCCAAAATTGTTGAATCAGAATCCGATGATATAGACCCTAGCTAGATGCATGATCATTATGTGATCCTTTAACTTTTATAGAAATTTTTTCTGAGTTCCTAGAAATTATTGATTCCTTCTGACCCATGCATGATGATCTGTTGTAGATAAAAAGCTAAAAGAACATGGTGGACCACCTGATCATAAAAATGGAATATTTATGCATGTTTCTTATGACAGATCATCAGAAAAATATATATAATCTGTTGCATGGAAAAGCTTTCCCTTCTGTTATATGTCATGTTTGGAAGGCATGTATTTTCATTTTTCCTTACTGTTGACTGGTCAAATTCCAACTGCAAGTATCTTACTAGGCCGGATGATCTTCAATTAGCATCCTTTTCCGTTTGGAATTTGAGAGAGAGATTATGACCGCGGCCCTTCACACACACACACACGACACACATGTATTTATGTTGAGTCACATATAGTCGAGCTAGCATTAAGAACTGCAGCTAGCATAATGCATCTAGCTAGGACAGCTGACTAGCTAGCTAAGGTCATGATCTAGGGCATGCATAAATGGAATGTGCTTGGATATATTATACCTAATCCACACACCACTTTGATCAGAACTAACCAAAAAACAAAAACTATCTAAAATTTTCTAGGATTGGTGACAAAATGTTTAGCAAAGAAAGAATATTGTTAGGGTTCGAAAAATTAGTCATAACTTTGCCATATGTCCACCACTTTACGTTCGTCACTGATTGGTTATCAAGTGATAATTTTTCTAAATAAATTAACAGGATTGAGATCATGGAATTACCATTAATTTGATATGTGGGTATCACTACAAGAATTGTTATGGAACTTTTTTTTTAATTTTTTTTTTTACTTGGATCAGATCAAACTCCAAGAATCACTATAGTAATTTAACCTAATCAAAGTGATGGGAGGAATAGTGTAATAAAAAATATAGAGTCGTGTTAGCGTGCCGCCCAGCTTTGACCGCTAGGCGTGCCTACTAGCACAAAGTTTCTTTTTTATTTTTATCTTTTTATCTTTTTTACATTTTTTTAATATATTTTAATATTTTTAAAAAAATATAACAATAGACTAAAAATTACTTTCTTAATCATTAAATAAAAAAATTAAATACATGAACAATCAAAATGAAAAGGCAAATTCAGGCAGTATATATACTAGCATTTTCTAAAAGAGCAATGCTAGGTACAGTCCCCACTTGGGGACTGCATGTGCAGGCCTAGGCTATTTTAACTTTAAAATTTTGTAAAGTTACAAAATTATCCCTCCTAAAATAATGTTTTCTCTTATTTAAGCATGTGCCTGCACATGCAGTCCCCACTTCAGGACTGCAAATAGAATTTCTCTTTCTAAAAATATATATTCTATTTGCATGGGGTCAGGGTGTACCTCTGGTTAGTCATCAAAAGAAAAACCCAACTACTGTTCCCACATCAGAGTTAGAACTCAACCAACTTAATTTGGTAGTTTGAGCTCAAATATCTCCACTTTTAAGTGGTGCTATAGTACTACTCGAAGCAGAAGTTCAAATATTCTCCTTACTGTGGCTGGTGGGAGCAGAACTCACCAAATTTGGCCATAATGCTCCAATCAATCACATCTTTGGGCTAAGGTGACCAGTGACCACCTCATCTTTCAAGGGAAAGAAAAGCCAAGTTAAGAGAGTGCCTGTATATGAGGATCTGAATCAGATGATGTTAAGTTGTCAGATTGTACGTTGACTATGCTAAAATACCTTGAGGTGACAAATCAGCATAAAGGTGGCAAGAAATTATGATCTTTTCTTGATTGGGACAATTTTAGACACGTTTCGATATTTTATCCATAACTTTGATTACGAATATCAGAATGGCGCATATGACTCCAATTTGTAAAGCTCTTTTTGGCGCACACGTCGTGGGCACCCAGCTACACTCAGTGTGCATCAATTTCAAGGCCAAATTTCTACTATTTTTTCCTCTGCATTCTTATTTTTAGTTAGTTTTTACCTTCATGGTAATATTTCATTTAATGTTTAGGAAGTGATTCTAAACTCGATTTGGGCCTGATTTTTTGCAGATTACTTTTTTTTATTACGTATTTAATTTTGGTATAATTATTGAGATTTTTCTATTTTTGATAAAATTCTGATACGGTCAATTTTCAGTTATTACAACCCAGCTTGTGGGTTGACGGAACCATTACTAAATTTTGATAATTTTAAATTGAACATCAGAGGCATTTCTCTATATTTTTGGGCGATTTTCTTGTTTGATTTCCTGTGAATTATCTATTGAAACTAACTTGCAGAAAAATCACTATTTTGTCCGGCATCATCATGCATGCGATCAATCTTAGTTCCATTTATTATCCACCATAAAAATCAAGTCTCCTATGATCATTCTAGTCTAGGATATTGCAGTCTTGCAGCTAAACTCACGAACCTTTCATCCAAAACTAGCCAAAGAAAGAAAGCACTCTTAACGCAGGAGTATGACGTTTGAGGGTATTAATTTACTTTTGATCTTGACTTCTGATCAGAAATTACCCAACTGATTATCACGAACTCATCAGTTGGAGCAAAGCAAAGTTCCATACATATGATTTTTTTCGAAAGAGGGGATTGCGCTGATGAAAATATATCTGCATAGACTTTGCTCTTTTTGGCTGGTGGCTGACATGTTTTATGGCCCTCCATGTTGTGCATACTTTTTCCTTTTTTTTTTCTCTGCTACGTACGTACATGCACCATTCTTCCTCTTCCTCTTCCTCTTCCTCTTCCTCTTCCTTTTCCTTTTCCTTTTCCTTTTCCTTTTAATCAATGATCTTTTTGGGAGTATTTGACAATAGCACAAAAGTCATAATGGTATGGATAACCTGGCCAGGCCCTTGTTGGACATATAGATATTGGTTCCACTGCAGAGTTGAGTAGTTTATTGGATTTGATAATTCTATATTTGTTTAGATAATGAAAATAATATTCAGATGAATATATGGTTCCATAAGTAAATTTTAATAAAAATTTCTAAATCAAAGAAAAATGGAAGCAATTCATAGTGTAACTCTTAACATTCATGTGTTTGACAGCAAAATTGCCCATTAATTAGGTTTCCTTAGTCCTCGTTCACTTTTACAAAACTTTTCATCTAATCTCATCTCTTATCATCTAATCATTATAATTTTCTCAAATTTTTACATAAAATATAGTAAATAATTCAACTTTTTCAAATCTAAAAATAAAAATAATATTAAGAAAATATATTCTAATAATATTTTATTTAATTTTCAATTTTTATCTCAACTCATTTCATCTGCGATCAACCATTTAATTAGCTAGCCATATGGGCAAGGGAAATTAGCTTAATATATCCTTAGCCAATTGCAACAACATTTATGCTAATAAAAAAACTCTGGTGCCAAGGATGGATGACAATTCATAGAATGTGGACCTCTGCAAATTGCCATGGAGTACTAAATCCATCAGGCTTTGAACAGAAATCCCATTATTGATGGCAGAAGTTGTTGAGCACCATGCATCTTGGCGCTTATCCTTGGAACTTGGCAGCTTGGTGGCACATTAATTGTAAATGATGGTCCCTCTCTGCATATAATGACTGTTCCCACTTCTCATCACCTGAATACTTTCTGTGGAGAAATCCCATTATTGATGGTAGAGATTGTTGAGCACATCTTGGCACTCACATCCTTTGGATTTTTGGTGGGACACTACTAATTGGGTGATCTGCTCAATTTGAATCAGAGTTCAATGCATGACTACTGCTATATGACTGGTCCCTCAATATTAATGCAATATATAAGTGAACATTCCGACCACCAATACATTGGTTGGCACATTCGTTGCATTAATATGAAAATGGATTAGGTTTTCCATTTTGAAAAATGTTATATATATACTATATCTTCATCTCATGACTCATATCCTACTGATATAATGATATGACAATATTAGAGAAATGATATTTGTAGTGCGCAAACACCGCACATTCATATTAAAAAAAAAAAAAAACAAAGTAAGTATTTAATATAAGATCTATATGAAAAAATTAATTTTTTAATAGTAGACCTACTTTTTTTTTCAAAAAAAGTGTGTGGCGCTTATAAAACCTATGACTGTATCTAGCATTACTCATGACATTATCTATCAACTATTGGATTTGCTATTTCAAAAAATAAGAGTACATCATCCACGTGGCATAATTTGATTTAGAAAATTTTAAATTTTACAAATCAAATTATATCATCCAGTTGGCGTTTTGTTAATGAAATTACAAGCCTGCATATATACATAACAAGAGTTCCCGATCTGAAGTTTTCAAATACATTTTCTAACCAAAAGAATCACACACACAGACATATCTCCATAAATAATTCTACAACCATACATGATACATTAATAGCTATCTTAAATTCTAACAAACATTTACTAATTACAACATTGGGTAGTTTTCAACAGAGTTAATTTAGGTTGATCAACCATCTTATTCCACAACGTTGCTGCTACTGTCTTGTTTCATTGACTGCAAATGAAGATGGCGTGTAAAACTGGTAGTAGTGTCCAAGAAATACAGAAGAACTGACATTAGGCAACAACAAGCAAACATGGGAATTGGCCCAAAAATCCAGAGGAAGAGAGGGAATGACAAGTAGTATGCTCGCAATCCGAGGGACCAAAAGTAGCTTCCTCGATTCAAGTTTCTTGCTACATACTCAATGGCCTGACTATTGTTTTTTAAATTAGACACAGTGGACAATAAGCTTACATGGGCGTAGTATCTAATGGATTCCACATTGAAAAGGAAGGCAAGAAGGTAACAAAGCAAGATGCAAAGGTACTTGATTGAAGAGATCAAGGAAGTCTGATTGCCATAAACCAGTTTTGAAGATATGTTGCTAGGATCTGATGTGCTACTGACAAAAACACCGATTAGTGAACTTAGAGTAATTGCTGCTGTTGCTAATAGTGTAGATGCCATTATGTTGTTGAGAATTGTTTGAACTGCCAAAACACCATTCTTCAAGGGGTCCTGAAAAGAATGTATTGGAGTTACTTCTCAAAACTAAAGGACTAATACTTAAAAGAGTAATGCTACATACAGCCGTGGAGTATCCAAGCGACATATAGTCACATTGAAAAAACAGTGTGGTCTACTATTAAAAAATTAATTTCTTTCATGTGGATCCGTATTTATTCATTTTTTTCAAAGTGATTGTACGTCGTTTGCGCACTCACGATTGCAACTATTATTTCTCATACTTAAATGCTAACATCCATTCTAAAACAAAAGTTATCTAGAATGCTTCTTTTAAGTAGGTTGACGTTATCTATAATACTATGCACTTGCTAATGTCAGCTTTCAGAAAAGTAATATTGGAATGAAATATCTAAATCATTGGATTGAAATTGAAAGAGTTTTATGTGAGCCAAAGTGATTTTTACAGCAAATTATTCTCCAAGAACACACCTGCACTCATAATTATCAAACCTCTAGTAGATTGCAGGTAAATTCATCTTTATCATCAACAGAGAACACACAGCTTGCACTCATGAAGTAGGGAACATTTTCTCATGATTCTGTTTGACTCCTTAAAAATTTCAGCATATGATATTAATCATCTGCACATCTCCTTTTATTCTCGATCATTGTTTCAATTAGATGCAATGAATTATGAATTGCCCATAAACTGTCATGAATGACAAAATTTGATAATTATCTTAAGAAATGCAAGTTAAGATAAATTCCTTTTCTAACATCTAGGATTAGCATCCAAGATCAATTTTCTTTTTTCATTCTAGGATTTCCATTCAACTATGGTTGGTAAAATCAACTGAACATTAATTTAGCCCCGTGAAAATCCATTAAGGCCTCATCTAAAATCTTCTTTTATTGCAAAGGAAACTCTTACATCAGATTGGTCATAATGAGTTTCCCTACCTTTATTATTTATTTCCTTTCTCCTATAGAAATCCCAACTGGCTCCCATTCCAGCAAGCAAGGCGTAAAGTTTACATGTTGTTTCTTCTTTATCTACAACAATTACAATTGGCTTCCAACACCAATATATGAAACTACTAGGCACTATCTTTGGTGGTTTATTAGTGCTTTTCTTTCCTCCCTGGGAGACTGATCATAAGTCTTACACCAATAATATCAACAGTAATTCAAAAGTTGTTTCTTCTATTGTGCCCTATCTATATACCCAACATCATTTATTAGGACATATTCAGCAATTTCTTCTAAATGGTCTCTGTTTCACAAGAACAATACTGATGAGCACCATTCCTACGATTTCAAGCCAAACATAAATAACTCTATCCCCAAACAGAGAAACCATCATTTTTTAATCATACTGCACACTTCAAAAAAACCCAAAGATCTACTCCCTTTAATAGTTGCATATACCAAATTGCAAATGGGTATTGTTATTTGCTTTTGTTGTTTTGTTTTGGTTTTTGTATGGCTAGAGTTTGAAAATACGAAAGAATGGCGCATGATGATGGGTGGTTTGGATGCTCATTCATGAATTAAATAGTAAATAAAGCATATGAAACAAGATGTGATTTGGCATAAAAGCTTATATCCACGGGCAATTGGGGGCAAACCTACTATGTCTAATGCTTTGTATAGTCTCTCATGGCCTCACATATCTCTCAATACACTGGAGAAAGTTTTGGGTTTTGAGAGAGGGTGAAGAAGACACATTTCCTCTAGAGAGAGAGGATCTTATAGGCCTCCATGCATAAAGGAGATTTGCCTAAAATCTATAGAGATCCTCTCCTTAATTTAACCGAGCTTTATTTTCTTCGTTAGAGTAGTTGATTTTGACATCCTTTATGTCACTTTCACCTTTTTCTTGGCTGAATCAACTTCCCTTTGTTTTGTCTCTTCCTTCACTAGCTAGTGGTAATTTTTTCCAGTGGGTTGAGCCTAGTTCATTTCATACGCAACAAATGTCTTCGATTCTTAAGGTCAACTTACCCAACAAGAAGATCTTAAGAATCTTCAAGTTAATAATAATAGATATGGTCTATGAAAGTTTTAGAAAGATAAATTTTGGGAACTTGTTCCTGGTTATTCGCTGTTATGTGATGCAACGAAGATCTTCGAGGGAGAACCTCGAGGAGACATGTAAATCCTAGTAAGGGCCTCTGAGGATGTGCCTCTAGGACGCTTGTTTGTGTGAGCGTATATACGCCAACCGAGCGCACTGATGGTCGTGTGTGATTGTTTATTGTTAGCGAACATCGTAAAAGGCACGTATTTTTGTATTTGAGATTGTTTTTTTTTTTTTTTGGGGTCAAGTGGACGTTGTGCCTTCTTGAAACGATTTCGCATGGGTGTTGTTATTTTGGCATTAAGGTTAGAGTTTGTTTGTTGTAACCAACACTTAAGTAGGCAGGGGGCTCGTCGACTCATTTCTAGAGGTAACCCACACGAAGCGATTCAGGAGCCCGGAAGCTCGTTCTCGATAGTAACCTACTAGTGGCAGTTATGGCGAGAGTGTTAGCCTTGATCGCATGCATGTTGCTAACATTTCTTGCTGAGGTAGCGAGAGTGTTGCTCGACTGCTTTGCTGAAGTGCGAGTGTTAGCCCTAACCGCGTGCACATCGCTAACAATCGACTTTGTAAGTGGGCAGAAGGATTGTTGGACTGCACTGCTATAATAGAAGGATTGCTTAACCACGTTGCTGAGGTGCTAGTGTTAGCCCCGATTGAATGCGAGTTGCTAACACTTGACTTTGTCAGTGGGGGGAGGATTGATTGACTGCTCTATTGTGGCAGGAGGCATACTCAACCGTGTTCTATGGTGCAAGGTCTGAGTGCTTGAGTTCAGAAGCGCTAGCTATTCTGAGAAGCTTTCTCCAAAAACCAAATTGGTTAATATAAGTAATCCAAATCACAAGTTTGAAACTTGCAAACCTGAGCTATTTTGTTGGAGTGTGACGAGGGCTTGAGGTGCTCAGATGAGGCTTGAGGGCAACCTTGCTTTGGTAATAATGAAAATCTAGTGCGCCTGAGTGAGTGCTCTAGGGCAATCTATTTTGGTGAAAATAGGGTGATGAAGTGCCCAAGCATGGCTCAAGGGCAACCCCTTAGCTAGTGCTCCAAGCCAACCCTTGTTGCTCAAAAGAGCTTTGTAACTCAGGAAGAGCATTGGTTTTTAGGAAAATTTTATTGCTCGGAGAGTTCCCCTATTGAGCAAGAAGAGTGTTATGGGTTCGGGCGAGTGTTGTTCTGCATGTACCTCTGCTTTGTCGAAGATAAGGAGCTTATGTGCGCGAGTGGCACTCGAGAGCGCCTCCACAGTTGATTCTCTAGGTTAGGAGGTTGGTTCCTACCTTTTTTGTCTGAACTTACTTTTGGTCAATGCTAGCGAGCAAAGTGTGTTCCTGCTTATTCATCCATTTGGATTCTTATAAAATTTTGAGGAGTTTTGTGGGAAAAACCTCCAAAACCAAATTTGTTGGTACAAAGAAATTTAAATAGTAAGGTCTGAGAAGCAAACCAGGGTCATTTAGTCGCTACTTTAAGAGATTGTTCTCCACTAAGTATTTTTTCTTAGTGGAGATTGTTCACCATCAAATGATTTTTGTTGTGATTTTGCACCACTTGTGTTCTTGGGTCGAGCCTCATTACTCACTCACGATTCTTGTCTCTCAGGGCAAGCATCATTTCTCGCCTCAGAATAATGTTGCTTAGAACTGGCTGGTGCTCGCCTTGCCTAACGCTCGAGGTGAGCATCATTACTCCCTTAAGCTTTATTGCGCAAGCGGGCTAAGTGCCCGTCTTGCTTGAGCATCATTGCTCACTCGTGATGTGGACGAGCCGAGTGCTCACCACACCTTTTGCTTGGGGCGAGATCAATTACTAGCTTTGTGAGTTGCTCGAGGGCAAGTTTCATGTCTGCCCCTACAGTGGTGTGCATGGACATGCAGTGCACATCACTTGAAACTACAAATCACAAACAAACAGAGATTGATGAGGGACGTATCTTCGTGGTTGTTTTAGTGCACTTTCCTTTCTAATTTGGAACTCTATTCATTCTCTCTTCGTCTCATTCTTTCACCTACTGAAACTCCCAGGTAATAAGATTCATGTCAATTGTTCCAATAGAGTTATCAAAGATGCTGCCAGCGATCATTGTAGCAACCATACAACTTTTTTGTTAATAGAAACAGGAGCACCTTGCACATTGATAAAGCCATTCCTCATGCCACAACCAGCCCTTTAGACGCAGATCCACCACCGTAAAATGCTGCCAAATTGAGACTCCTCAACCCAACATGGTGGGAGCTCATCATCCTCGGTGATGCTTCACAATGTTGCCTCTTGGTTTCTGTTCCGGTGGCTTGTTGGTGGTTAAGCTCACAGTATCGATGGATGCTTAAGTGTGGGCTGCTTCAATGTGGTGCAATGGACATGTATGGTGCTTCTTATGTGGGGTGTTGCGATTTGAGGTGGTGGCGAGGTGCCCTGTCATCGTTTGTCAGCTAGGCATTGTTGGCATGCTTCCACAACGGGCGAGCAAAAGTTTGCTTTTCGTCGCACGTACAGGGCACAGGTGTGAGCTTCATGCTCACCCTCTTGAATTTCTATAGAGGCAGACTCCTTGCCCGCCACTCTTGGTATGGTGGGCGAGATCTCACCCACCATGAATGCTCATGCGATCTCGCCTGGCGACTAGTTCTGTGTTCACTATTGGCAGCCAAACGACGATTTAAATGATTGTCTAGTTAATAACGGCGAGATCATTACTCGCCATGGGAGTGGCGAGCTACGGTTGGCATGCTCAGTGCTTGCCCACTGTTTTCCTTGGGTGGTGTGCTCCTCGCATGCCAAGGGGAGTCCCTTGTGGTTGGCGGGCTACACTCCCGCCAGCCTTGCTTCGTCACTAATGTGGTGGTCAATAAACATGGCAGGCTACGAGCTCGCCATGGTGGCGACAGAAATTGCTAATTTCTGGGTCTTTCACAGTGATCCCTGCGCCTGCAAAATCCTTACGCGGCCACCTCCATGAGCGCAACTAGTGGGTGGTTTACCTGCTAGTTTTCAATGTGATGTGGCTCTACCATTGGCAATAAACCATCATCGATGCTCTTTGGTGTCTCTTGCTACAGACCCATGACTGCCAATGTCCCTACGCCACAGCTGGCGAGCGCTCAGTTGGCAGGCAATTTACCCACCAACTTTTGTCGCCCGTATATGTGCATGACACTTGGTCACGCCATGCATAAATTTCATTACTTTCTTCTCTTCCTTTTTTTTTTTTTTTTGAACAATGACTACCCTAATAAAAGAAATACTAGAGGAAAGGGAAAGGGGCATAAGAGATAAACTTATCTGCTTTTCTAAAGGAGGTCTTGTGAGCTAGATGATCGATCTCATAGATGGCTCCAAACTGTTATTGGTTTTCTTGTATGGTCAGAGTTCAATAATACGAATGAACAGCCCACGACGATGGGTCGTTCGGATGTTCATTCATGAAATAAACGTTAAACAAAGTATATGAAACAAGAGATAGACACAGAGATTTAAGTGGTTCGGTAAAAAAACCTACGTCCACGGATTGTTTGGGGGCAAATCTATTATACTTGATGATTTGTATAGTCTTTCATGACCTCATGTATCTCTCGATAAAGTAGAAAAATTTTGAGTTTTGTGGGAGGTTGAAAAAGATGCATTCATTCTGGAGAGAGAATATCTTAGGGGCCTTTTTGCGTAGAGGAGATACGCCTAAAATCAATCAAGATCCTCCCTTTTTATCCAGGTTTCTTTCTCCTTTGAAGTGATTGATTCCTACCTGATTTATGTTGCTTTCACATTTTTCCTGTTGAATCAACTTCCTTTTGCTTTGTCTTAATTTCCTTCGCTATTGTTAATTGTTTTGGAGTTGGCCTAGCCTAGCTAGTTCATTTCATACCCAACGGTTATTCCTTGAAAAGAATTATACTTTCTTACATAGCCTCACACCATGTACATCCATTTAAAAATATGTCATTTTACTTTTTTATCCACGAAATGAAAATGATTTTAGACATGTTTATAAGTAAAATAGGATAAAAAAGTAAAATGACATGTTTTTAAGTGGGTGTACAGAATGTGACTTATGTGTATCACTGCTCTTTTATGTATTCATGTTTTATTTCGTTCATGTATCTAAATAGGTCCAAACTGGCCGGCGTACATACATGCATGAGTAGTGGCATTAAGATCATCACAACCTTTCAAGTAACACTCTCAAACAATCTTTTTGGGTCATCAAATATTCTATAATCATCTTGAATAGTTTCTAGTGCATGCTACAAGTATTGTACCAAAACACTTACAAAAACCTTTACAATCGATCCACAAACAATACGTTGAATTCACACATGCAATATATAGGTATTCTCATGCCGCAACATCCCACTAATTAAATTACTTGCAAGAACAAGAACAGAGAGAGAGAGAGAGAGACTTAACAGCCATCATGGAAGAGACCCATAGGCGGCGAATCTCAGCATTAAGACCAATAACGGTTCGTCTGGGAAAGCGGATGATGGTGAAGAGAAACCAGAGGTGGTATACTCCAAAAACCAAGAGACCCAATGGTACCAGCACATAGTCCAATCGTTCCTCTTTCATTCTCTCTCTCTCTCTCTCTCTCTCTCAACTCCTTCTCATGTGCAGAGGATAAGAACGAAGAGAGAAGGATCATGAAGTCTCCTTATTTCATTTTCAGATCGACGTAGTCTTTTTTTAATCATTGCATGCGATAATAATATTTTTCTAAATGCTATATATGATCCTGCTGTTTACAGCTTAGATATTGCAATAAACAAATCTAGTCAACGGGCCTTGCTTGATCTGCACGGAAGTAATTCCCTGTCCACGGGGTCTACTGTCGGGGTCATTCATGATGTTTGACCAACAAGTAAGTCGTGCACACTTGATTTTCTTCATGGAACTCATGTTGTTGATAGTACAATGGGAAAAAACAAAACGTTCCAAACGAAGGTAATTTCATCAAAGTGCAGTTGCATGTGGTGTGTGGGCTCTTCCAGTACTTTTACTGTTTTACTCAGTCATTTTGCCAATCTTTCTAACTAATATCCATTTGATCAGTTGCCCATTTTTGCATATTTTCATTCATTAGTGTTCAACGGATTTTTTTTTTTTCTTCTCCTGAACAAGATACAAATTTTAAATTAAAAATTATGTTAAAAATTATATATAAATAATATTTAAACTTTATAATATTTTTATTCAACTTTTTATTTTTCATTTTTCAAAACCTCATAAAACATCATAACTCAAATCATTTCATTACTATTCACAAACCATTTTATTATTATTCACAAACCGTTTTACCAATCATTCTAGTATCCATTTGAGTTACCCATTTTTTTCTTCTTTTCATTCATTATGTTCAAAGGGTTTTTTTTTTTCTTTTCCTGAATAATGATACAATTCTCAAAACAAAATTAATATTAAAATATTATATATATCCGTGATTTC
Organism: Juglans regia; assembly: GCF_001411555.2. NCBI lineage: Eukaryota > Viridiplantae > Streptophyta > Magnoliopsida > Fagales > Juglandaceae > Juglans > Juglans regia. Next base: position 15,477,990 of record NC_049915.1, read on the forward strand.
AAATTTTTGACTTTCTTAGTTTGTGGTTGAGTGTTTTGGTTTTTGATATCTGGGTTTTAGTCTTTATGCTTATTTGTAATCCTCAGGTTTGTGGTTATAACCATAGTTTTCCTCCGCCAAAAGTAAATGCTATCAATAAAATTGGAGTTCCCTTAGTCCTCGTTCACTTTTACAAAACTTTTCATCTAATCTCATCTCTTATCATCTAATCATTATAATTTTCCTAAATTTTTACATAAAATATAGTAAATAATTCAACTTTTTCAAATCTAAAAATAAAAATAATATTAAGAAAATATATTCTAATAATATTTTATTTAATTTTCAATTTTTATCTCAACTCATTTCATCTGCGATCAACCGTTTAATTAGCTAGCCATATGGGCAAGGGAAATTAGCTTAATATATCCTTAGCCAATTGCAACAACATTTATGCTAATAAAAAAACTCTGGTGCCAAGGATGGATGACAATTCATAGAATGTGGACCTCTGCAAATTGCCATGGAGTACTAAATCCATCAGGCTTTGAACAGAAATCCCATTATTGATGGCAGAAGTTGTTGAGCAGATCTTGGCGCTTATCCTTGGAACTTGGCAGCGTGGTGGCACATTAATTGTAAATGATGGTCCCTCTCTGCATATAATGACTGTTCCCACTTCTCATCACCTGAATACTTTCTGCGGAGAAATCCCATTATTGATGGTAGAGATTGTTGAGCACATCTTGGCACTCACATCCTTTGGATTTTTGGTGGGACATTACTAATTGGGTGATCTGCTCAAAATGTTATATATATATACTAAATCTTCATCTCATGCCTCATATCCTACTAATATGATGATATGACAATATTAGAGAAATGATATTTATAGTGCGCAAACACTGTACATTCATATTAAAAAAAATAATGAGTATATAATATAGGACCTATATGAAAAAAATTAATTTTTTAATAATAGACCCACTTTTTTTTTTTAAAAAAAGTGTGTGGCGCTTATAGAACTTATGACTGTATCTAGCATTACTCATGACATTATCTATCAACTATTGGATTTGCTATTTCAAAAAATAAGAGTATTTCATCCACGTGGCATAATTTGATTTAAAAAATAAATTTTAAATTTTACAAATCAAATTATATCATCCAGTATGCGTTTTGTTAATGAAATTACAAGCCTGCATATATACATAACAAGAGTTCCTGATCTGAAGTTTTCAAATACATTTTCTAACCAAAAGAATCACACACACAGACATATCTCCATAAATAATTCTACAACCATACATGATACATTAATAGCTATCTTAAATTCTAACAACATTTACTAATTACAACATTGGGTAGTTTTCAACAGAGTTAATTTAGGTTGATCAACCATCTTATTCCACAACGTTGCTGCTACTGTCTTGTTTCATTGACTGCAAATGAAGATGGCGTGTAAAACTGGTAGTAGTGTCCAAGAAATACAGAAGAACTAACATTAGGCAACAAGAAGCAAACATGGGAATTGGCCCAAAAATCCAGAGGAAGAGAGGGAATGACAAGTAGTATGCTCGCAATCCGAGGGACCAAAAGTAGCTTCCTCGATTCAAGTTTCTTGCTACATACTCAATGGCCTGACTATTGTTTTTTAAATTAGACACAGTGGACAATAAGCTTACATGGGCGTAGTATCTAATGGATTCCACATTGAAGAGGAAGGCAAGAAGGTAACAAAGCAAGATGCAAAGGTACTTGATTGAAGAGATCAAGGAAGTCTGATTGCCATAAACCAGTTTTGAAGATATGTTGCTAGGATCTGATGTGCTACAGACAAAAACACCGATTAGTGAACTTAGAGCAATTGCTGCTGTTGCTAATAATGTAGATGCCATTATGTTGTTGCGAATTGTTTGAACTGCCAAAGCACCATTCTTCAAGGGGTCCTGAAAAGAATGTATTGGAGTTACTTCTTGAAACTAAAGGACTAATACTTAAAAGAGTAATGTTACATACAGCCATGGAGTGTTCAAGTGCCATATAGTCACATTGAAAAAACAGTGTGGTCTACTATTAAAAAATTAATTTCTTTCATGTGGATCCGTATTTATTCATTTTTTTCAAAGTGACTGTACGTCGCTTGCGCACTCACGATTGCAACTATCATTTCTCATACTTAAATGCTAACATCCATTCTAAAACAGAAGTTATCTAGAATACTTCTTTTAAGTAGGTTGAAGTTATCTATAATACTATGCACTTGCTAATGTCAGCTTTCAGAAAAGTAATATTGGAATGAAATATCTAAATCATTGGATTGAAATTGAAAGAGTTTTATGTGAGCCAAAGTGATTTTTACTGCAAATTATTCATCCAAGAACACACCTGCACTCATAATTATCAAACCTCTAGTAGATTGCAGGTAAATTCATCTTTATCATCAACAGAGAACACGCAGCTTGCACTCATGAAGTAGGGAACATTTTCTCATGATTCTGTATGACTCCTTAAAAATTTCAGCATATGATATTAATCATCTGCACATCTCCTTTTATTCTCGATCATTGTTTCAATTAGATGCAATGAATTATGAATTGCCCATAAACTGTCATGAATGACTAAATTTGATAATTATCTTAAGAAATGCAAGTTAAGATAAATTCCTTTTCTAACATCTAGGATTAGCATCCAAGATCAATTTTCTTTTTTCATTCTAGGATTTCCATTCAACTATGGTTGGTAAAATCAACTGAACATTAATTTAGCCCCGTGATATTCCATTAAGGCCTCATCTAAAATCTTCTTTTATTGCAAAGGAAACTCTTACATCAGATTGATCATAATGAGTTTCCCTACCTTTATTATTTATTTACTTTCTCCTATAGAAATCCCAACTGGCTTCCATTCCAGCAAGCAAGGCGTAAAGTTTACATGTTGTTTCTTCTTTATCTACAACAATTACAATTGGCTTCCAACACCAGTATATGAAACTACTAGGCACTATCTTTGGTGGTTTATTAGTGCTTTTCTCTCCTCCCTGGGAGACTGATCATAAGTCTTACACCAATAATATCAATAGTAATTCAAAAGTTGTTTCTTCTATTGTGCCCTGTCTATATACCCAATATCATTTATTAGGACATATTCAACAATTTCTTCTAAATGGTCTCTGTTTCACAAGAACAATACTGATGAGCACCATTCCTACGATTTCAAGCCAAACATAAATAACTCTATCCCCAAACAGAGAAACCATCATTTTTTAATCGTACTGCACACTTCAAAAAAACCCAAAGATCTACTCCCTTTAATAGTTGCATATACCAAATTGCAAATGGGTATTGTTGTTTGCTTTTGTTTTTTTTCTTTTTGTATGGCTAGAGTTTGAAAATACGAATGAATGGCGCATGATGATGGGTGGTTTGGATGCTCATTCATGAAATAAATAGTAAATAAAGCATATGAAACAAGATGTGATTTGGCATAAAAGCTTATATCCACGGGCAATTGGGGGCAAATCTACTATGTCTGATGCTTTGTATAGTCTCTCATGACCTCACATATCTCTCAATACACTGGAGAAAGTTTTGGATTTTGAGAGAGGGTGAAGAAGACACCTTTCCTCTAGAGAGAGAGGATCTTATGGGCCTCCATGCGTAAAGGAGATTTGCCTAAAATCTATAGAGATCCTCTTCTTAATTTAACCGAGCTTTATTTTCTTCTTTAGAGTTGTTGATTTTGACCTCCTTTATGTCACTTTCACCTTTTTCTTGGCTGAATCAACTTCCCTTTGTTTTGTCTCTTCCTTCACTAGCTAGTGGTAATTTTTTCCAGTGGGTTGAGCCTAGTTCAATTTATATCCAATAAATGTCTTCGATTCTTAAGGTTAACTTACCCAACAAGAAGATCTTAAGAATCTTCAAGTTAATAATAATAGAGATGGTCTATGAAAGTTTTAGAAAGATAAATTTTGAGAACTTGTTCCTGGTTATTCGCTGTTATGTGATACAACGAAGATCTTCGAGGGCGAACCTCGAGGAGACATGTAAATCCTGGTAAGGGCCTCTGAGGATGTGCCTCTAGGACGCTTGTTTGTGTGAGCGTATATACGCCAATCGAGCGCACTGATGGTCGTGTCTGATTGTTTATTGTTAGTGAACATCGTAAAAGGCACGTATTTTTGTATTTGAGATCGTTTTTTTTTTTTTTGGGCGCAAGTGGACGTTGTGCCTTCTTGAAACGATTTCGCGTGGGTGTTGTTATTTTGGCATTAAGGTTAGAGTTTGTTTGTTGTAACCAACACTTAAGTGGTCAGGGGGCTCGTCGACTCATTTCTAGAGGTAACCCACACGAAGCGGTTCCGGAGCCCGGAAGCTCGTTCTCGATAGTAACCTACTAGTGGCAGTTATGGCGAGAGTGTTAGCCTTGATCGCATGCATGTTGCTAACATTTCTTGCTGAGGTAGCGAGAGTGTTGCTCGACTGCTTTGCTGAAGTGCGAGTGTTAGCCCTGACAACGTGCACATTGCTAACAATCGACTTTGTAAGTGGGCAGAAGGATTGTTGGACTGCACTGCTATAATAGAAGGATTGCTTAACCACGTTGCTGAGGTGCTAGTGTTAGCCCCGATTGAATGCGAGTTGCTAACACTTGACTTTGTCAGTGGGGGGAGGATTGATTGACTGCTCTATTGTGGCAGGAGGCATACTCAACCGTGTTCTATGGTGCAAGGTCTGAGTGCTTGAGTTCAGAAGCGCTAGCTATTCTGAGAAGCTTTCTCCAAAAACCAAATTGGTTAATATAAGTAATCCAAATCACAAGTTTGAAACTTGCAAAACTGAGCTATTTTGTTGGAGTGTGACGAGGGCTTGAGGTGCTCAGATGAGGCTTGAGGGCAACCTTGCTTTGGTAATAATGAAAATCTAGTGCGCCTGAGTGAGTGCTCTAGGGCAATCTATTTTGGTGAAAATAGGGTGATGAAGTGCCCAAGCATGGCTCAAGGGCAACCCCTTAGCTAGTGCTCCAAGCCAACCCTTGTTGCTCAAAAGAGCTTTGTAACTCAGGAAGAGCATTGGTTTTTAGGAAAATTTTATTGCTCGGAGAGTTCCCCTATTGAGCAAGAAGAGTGTTATGGGTTCGGGCGAGTGTTGTTCTGCATGTACCTCTGCTTTGTCGAAGATAAGGAGCTTATGTGCGCGAGTGGCACTCGAGAGCGCCTCCACAGTTGATTCTCTAGGTTAGGAGGTTGGTTCCTACCTTTTTTGTCTGAACTTACTTTTGGTCAATGCTAGCGAGCAAAGTGTGTTCCTGCTTATTCATCCATTTGGATTCTTATAAAATTTTGAGGAGTTTTGTGGGAAAAACCTCCAAAACCAAATTTGTTGGTACAAAGAAATTTAAATAGTAAGGTCTGAGAAGCAAACCAGGGTCATTTAGTCGCTACTTTAAGAGATTGTTCTCCACTAAGTATTTTTTCTTAGTGGAGATTGTTCACCATCAAATGATTTTTGTTGTGATTTTGCACCACTTGTGTTCTTGGGTCGAGCCTCATTACTCACTCACGATTCTTGTCTCTCAGGGCAAGCATCATTTCTCGCCTCAGAATAATGTTGCTTAGAACTGGCTGGTGCTCGCCTTGCCTAACGCTCGAGGTGAGCATCATTACTCCCTTAAGCTTTATTGCGCAAGCGGGCTAAGTGCCCGTCTTGCTTGAGCATCATTGCTCACTCGTGATGTGGACGAGCCGAGTGCTCACCACACCTTTTGCTTGGGGCGAGATCAATTACTAGCTTTGTGAGTTGCTCGAGGGCAAGTTTCATGTCTGCCCCTACAGTGGTGTGCATGGACATGCAGTGCACATCACTTGAAACTACAAATCACAAACAAACAGAGATTGATGAGGGACGTATCTTCGTGGTTGTTTTAGTGCACTTTCCTTTCTAATTTGGAACTCTATTCATTCTCTCTTCGTCTCATTCTTTCACCTACTGAAACTCCCAGGTAATAAGATTCATGTCAATTGTTCCAATAGAGTTATCAAAGATGCTGCCAGCGATCATTGTAGCAACCATACAACTTTTTTGTTAATAGAAACAGGAGCACCTTGCACATTGATAAAGCCATTCCTCATGCCACAACCAGCCCTTTAGACGCAGATCCACCACCGTAAAATGTTGCCAAATTGAGACTCCTCAACCCAACATGGTGGGAGCTCATCATCCTCGGTGATGCTTCACAATGTTGCCTCTTGGTTTCTGTTCCGGTGGCTTGTTGGTGGTTAAGCTCACAATATCGATGGATGCTTAAGTGTGGGCTGCTTCAATGTGGTGCAATGGACATGTATGGTGCTTCTTATGTGGGGTGTTGCGATTTGAGGTGGTGGCGAGGTGCCCTGTCATCGTTTGTCAGCTAGGCATTGTTGGCATGCTTCCACAACGGGCGAGCAAAAGTTTGCTTTTCGTCGCACGTACAGGGCACAGGTGTGAGCTTCATGCTCACCCTCTTGAATTTCTATAGAGGCAGACTCCTTGCCCGCCACTCTTGGTATGGTGGGCGAGATCTCACCCACCATGAATGCTCATGCGATCTCGCCTGGCGACTAGTTCTGTGTTCACTATTGGCAGCCAAACGACGATTTAAATGATTGTCTAGTTAATAACGGCGAGATCATTACTCGCCATGGGAGTGGCGAGCTACGGTTGGCATGCTCAGTGCTTGCCCACTGTTTTCCTTGGGTGGTGTGCTCCTTGCATGCCAAGGGAAGTCCCTTGTGGTTGGCGGGCTACACTCCCGCCAGCCTTGCTTCGTCACTAATGTGGTGGTCAATAAACATGGCAGGCTACGAGCTCGCCATGGTGGCGACAGAAATTGCTAATTTCTGGGTCTTTCACAGTGATCCCTGCGCCTGCAAAATCCTTACGCGGCCACCTCCATGAGCGCAACTAGTGGGTGGTTTACCTGCTAGTTTTCAATGTGATGTGGCTCTACCATTGGCAATAAACCATCATCGATGCTCTTTGGTGTCTCTTGCTACAGACCCATGACTGCCAATGTCCCTACGCCACAGCTGGCGAGCGCTCAGTTGGCAGGCAATTTACCCACCAACTTTTGTCGCCCGTATATGTGCATGACACTTGGTCATGCCATGCATAAATTTCATTACTTTCTTCTCTTCCTTTTTTCTTTTTTTTTGAACAATGACTACCCTAATAAAAGAAATACTAGAGGAAAGGGAAAGGGGCATAAGAGATAAACTTATCTGCTTTTCTAAAGGAGGTCTTGTGAGCTAGATGATCGATCTCATAGATGGCTCCAAACTGTTATTGGTTTTCTTGTATGGTCAGAGTTCAATAATACGAATGAACAGCCCACGACGATGGGTCGTTCGGATGTTCATTCATGAAATAAACGTTAAACAAAGTATATGAAACAAGAGATAGACACAGAGATTTAAGTGGTTCGGTAAAAAAACCTACGTCCACGGATTGTTTGGGGGCAAATCTATTATACTTGATGATTTGTATAGTCTTTCATGACCTCATGTATCTCTCGATAAAGTAGAAAAATTTTGAGTTTTGTGGGAGGTTGAAAAAGATGCATTCATTCTGGAGAGAGAATATCTTAGGGGCCTTTTTGCGTAGAGGAGATACGCCTAAAATCAATCAAGATCCTCCCTTTTTATCCAGGTTTCTTTCTCCTTTGAAGTGATTGATTCCTACCTGATTTATGTTGCTTTCACATTTTTCCTGTTGAATCAACTTCCTTTTGCTTTGTCTTAATTTCCTTCGCTATTGTTAATTGTTTTGGAGTTGGCCTAGCCTAGCTAGTTCATTTCATACCCAACGGTTATTCCTTGAAAAGAATTATACTTTCTTACATAGCCTCACACCATGTACATCCATTTAAAAATATGTCATTTTACTTTTTTATCCACGAAATGAAAATGATTTTAGACATGTTTATAAGTAAAATAGGATAAAAAAGTAAAATGACATGTTTTTAAGTGGGTGTACAGAATGTGACTTATGTGTATCACTGCTCTTTTATGTATTCATGTTTTATTTCGTTCATGTATCTAAATAGGTCCAAACTGGCCGGCGTACATACATGCATGAGTAGTGGCATTAAGATCATCACAACCTTTCAAGTAACACTCTCAAACAATCTTTTTGGGTCATCAAATATTCTATAATCATCTTGAATAGTTTCTAGTGCATGCTACAAGTATTGTACCAAAACACTTACAAAAACCTTTACAATCGATCCACAAACAATACGTTGAATTCACACATGCAATATATAGGTATTCTCATGCCGCAACATCCCACTAATTAAATTACTTGCAAGAACAAGAACAGATAGAGAGAGAGAGAGACTTAACAGCCATCATGGAAGAGACCCATAGGCGGCGAATCTCAGCATTAAGACCAATAACGGTTCGTCTGGGAAAGCGGATGATGGTGAAGAGAAACCAGAGGTGGTATACTCCAAAAACCAAGAGACCCAATGGTACCAGCACATAGTCCAATCGTTCCTCTTTCATTCTCTCCCTCGCTCTCTCTCTCTCTCTCTCTCTCAACTCCTTCTCATGTGCAGAGGATAAGAACGAAGAGAGAAGGATCATGAAGTCTCCTTATTTCATTTTCAGATCGACGTAGTCTTTTTTTAATCAATGCATGCGATAATAATATCTTTCTAATGCTATATATGATCCTGCTGTTTACAGCTTAGATATTGCAATAAACAAAATCTAGTCAACGGGCCTTGCTTGATCTGCACGGAAGTAATTCCCTGTCCATGGGGTCTACTGTCGGGGTCATTCATGATGTTTGACCAACAAGTAAGTCGTGCACACTGGATTTTCTTCATGGAACTGATGTTGTTGATAGTACAATGGGAAAAAACAAAACATTCCAAACGAAGGTAATTTCATCAAAGTGCAGTTGCATGTGGTGTGTGGGCTCTTCCAGTACTTTTACTGTTTTACTCAGTCATTTTGCCAATCTTTCTAACTAATATCCATTTGATCAGTTGCCCTTTTTGCATATTTTCATTCATTAGTGTTCAACGGATTTTCTTTTTTTTCTTCTCCTGAACGAGATACAAATTTTAAAATAAAAATTATGTTAAAAAATTATATATAAATAATATTTAAACTATATAATATTTTTATTCAACTTTTTTTTTTTTCTTTTTTAAAACCTCATAAAACATCATAACTCAAATCATTTCATCACTGTTCACAAACTATTTTATTATTATTCACAAACCGTTTTACCAATCATTCTAGTATCCATTTGAGTTACCCATTTTTTCTTCTTTTCATTCATTATGTTCAAAGGGTTTTTTTTTTTCTTTTCCTGAACAATGATACAAATCTCAAAACAAAAATAATAGTAAAAAATTATATATATCCGTGATTTGAAAATTTTGACTTTCTTAGTTTGTGGTTGGGTGTTTTGGTTTTTGATATCTGGGTTTTAGTCTTTATGCTTATTTGTAATCCTCAGGTGTGTGGTTGTAACCATAGTTTTCTTCTGTAAAAAATAAAATCTATCAATAAAATTAGAGTACCGTCCTCTTCTTTAAAAAATTTAAAAAAAAATGACGATTGGAGACCGTGACCATTTGTGTAGCATTGTGCTTCAGTATTTTGGGCTGACCATTAATGGAAACCACTTCCTCCCTCTTCTGTTTATTTCACTAACATAGAAGGATAATTAGCATCAAGAGATCTTAGATGCTGGCGGCCGAAAACACACACATTGAAGTACCTTCAATCAAGCCCATAATCGTGTTTATGGGCCGTACATATACCCATATAAATTATAAAATTCCCTCACCCATGTTTATTTTTTTTTTGTCAAAACCAAAACCAATTTAACTTATGAGAAATATTGTGTTCTGTATGGTCGACCACCAAAACACAACCAAATTCAAGTGTCAACAGTCTCACACATAATTACAACTAACACCTAGATATTTAAGCAATTGTTCCAGAAAAGCTCCTCTCATTATCAGAAGCTACAAGATCAAATACATGAGCGAAGCACTTCACAGAATGAGAATTGAGAACGTCTCCAATCTGTACAGACTCGGTAGAAAACAAGAAGCAAGAAGTTTATCCAAGGCCACGTTTAAAGAGTGAGATGAGATGTTTATGAATAATAGTAAAATAATTTGAACTACTATGTTTTATAGAGTTTTGAAAAATAAAAGAGAAAAAATTGAATAAAAATATTATAAAGTTAAAAAATAAAAATGAGATTTGAAAAAGTTAAATTGTTTTTTCGTATTTTATTTAAAAATTTGGAATAATTATAATAATTAATTATTGATTAGATGAAAAATTTAAAAATTTAAAATTAAAAAGTGTTTTGTATTTGTGATGTATAAATATTGAGATGAAATGAGATAAGATGAATTTTGAGGACTTTGCTAAACAAGGCAAGTCTAACATGGACAAAAGATAAAACATTTTTTTGTGAACTGTGAGTAAAAGCCAAAACATTCTTGAGGATGATAATGGGCAATAAATCATACATTTCTCAGCCAAGTAGGCTTTCAAAAATTCAAAGTGTTTTTACTCCCTGGAACTGTTGAGACTCTGATGTATAATAGTAAAAGGTGACTTCATTAACTCAACATTTGACTAAGTAATTACCATTACATATTCTCTTTTTATACATCAAACATTCTGACAACAATGTCACACCCCCTTAGCTCCGGGCAACACTCAATATCCCTTTTATAAGCTTTTGTCTGTAGATTTTGCCAAGGAAGTGAAGCTCAACCTGCAAACAAGAGAGGGAAAGACAGAAAAAGAAGTCACAATATAGAAGACTTGTATCACATACTCCAAAGCCTTCATGCACTGGGGTTTGAATACTGGGATCTAACAAAAGACAAAAAAAAAAAAAAACCTAGAGCTATCACTTCCAAGTTAAACAATTAAATTTTTTAATAATTGTATCACATATATTCATTGCTACTCGTTATCACTTTGAAAGTATACCTGATTAGTGGCTTCCCTTGTACCACAGGTGCTGGAGTCACATTTGACAATGGCGCCACAAGTTCAGTGGGCTTTGCAGAGGAAAAAAAAATAGGGGGGAAAAAACAAGCCAAGAGAAATGGTAAATACTGTCAGAACTGACCACTGCATATATAACATAAAGGAAAAGACTTTATTTGCAACGGCTATATTAGTAAAATAAGGCTAAAGCAATATTTAATACAGACTATATAATATATAAAACGGTGGGGACTCCACCTCAAAAGAAGCCAGAGAAAACCTAGTGCAGCTTTAGTTTGGCTAATACTTATTAATGAAATAATATTTATGTGTTGCTATTTGAAACCAGCAAGGTGCTCTCAGAAAACCAAAATGAAATTTTAAAAAGCTTGTTGTTTCAAGCGATATCCAGGGCATAAAAAAACCTGGTCATTTCCATAAGAATAATTATATTTGCAAGCTGGTGTGGAGGACACACCCTCTACATACAATTTTTGCATGGTTAATGAATTCATATATCATGAAGAACTCTCAAACACTGAATGAAAGCAAATCATCAGAATCCAAGTTACCATAAGCCAAATAAAAAGGTTATACTTTTTACTTTCTTTTAATCCTTGAGATTAACCAATCAAAAGACATATACTTCACCCATTTACAATAACCACAAATAGCACCCATGCAACAAAATAAAATTAAGGATCAACAAGAAGAACCAATAGGCATATCGGCGAAAAAAAATAATTAAAAGGTTAGCAAATAAGACCTCAAGCTCCTCTGAGTTCCCATTGGAATATAAACCGTTGGAAGAAGCAGATCCAGTGCTAGAGGTTAATGGCACTGCAACTGCTGTATTTTCTGTTGAAGACTCCAAATGGCCACCTTTCAACTTTTCTCTAATATCTTTACCTTGATTTCTATATTCAAAATCATATTCGAGCTCATCAAGTTCTTCTGGGACAGCTTGGTGGGCTCCATACGGACCAGACAAAATCTTCTCAATTGCCAACTTCTCTGTTTCTCTAGAGCTTGTTGCATCATCAGCAGGAGGGTTTTTGTTAGGTGAATTGCATCTCACTGATACATTAGGTTGACCATTCTGAGAAGAAACCTCCACTACATTTGTTATATTTCCCAAGCTGTCTGGTGTATCATTCTCAGACTTCTCTTTTCCAGATTCCTCTACCCTGTGGGTATCCATTTTGTCGTTTTTAATAGAAGTCAAGCTGATAGCACTGACAGAAGGGCAACACTCCTCGGTAGATGGAGGCACGGCAGCTAAGCACTTTGTGTTTCTCAGGTTAGTCTCTAAACTATCATCCACACGCTTTCTCTTTCTTTCATTATCTGTTCCTTTTGAAACTGCTTTACCTACACCAGAATTATCTTGAGCATGACCAGAAAATTTCAGTTCTGAACTCCTCCTACTCTCCCAAGTTACTTTAGATGGGCGGGAAGGTCGAATCCCACCAGGAAATACGAAGTTGGGTATATCCCTGCGTTTTACATGAGATACACTGATCTCCATCCCTGGCTTCCACAACGAGTACATAAGCACATTGTGTTTAAATTCCTTGACAGTTAACCTCATATCAAACTTTTCACCTTCCTTCACTGGAACTCCTTGTTTTCGCTGCAAACCCATGAAGTAACAACAATGGAAAGCTCTAGACCTGTCTGAAAAATCCCCTGGGTGTGGATGGCACTGAAGCATGTAACAGGTATGTCTCTCGATCTGGAGTATAGTACACAAGACATGCGGTGTTAGGAATCTATACATCGTGAAAGAAAAAGGAAAAAGAACAAATACAAAACAGCTGGAAATAGCCAACAATGAAAATATAGATTACACCTTCAATGTTAGCTGGCGAAGTCGAGACTCAACCCAGCCTTTCCATTTTCTTAGATCATCAGCATTTGCTGCAGTGATGTCTGTTTGTAGATAATTCTTATATGCTTCAAAGAATGAATAAGGCTCAAAAAGTGTATCCCAATCTGTCTTGCTTGCCTCCATAGCCTGCAAGCACTAGCAGACATCAATTTCCAAAAGTAGTAGCAATAATAAAGGTGATAAAAAAAACTTTCTAAAAATTTAAGTTGATTAAACTAAGAGGTCAACTTAATCATAATTTGCAAATGTGTGCTTCTGTGTGTGCATCAGATCAATATACAAATCAATGTGAAACAGTTGTCCAAACCTATATGTGCATAAATTTCAGGTGAAAACATATCATAAATAAAATCATGGAATCATACCTCACATATCTCACTACCCCTCTTGAACTCCTCTGACATAATACGCAAAGTACTTGACGATACATTGTAGCTAGAGTTCATGGACGGGTAAGCAGGAGTTATTATAGGCATCAAATGGAACCTGTCTTTGGGATTCCTTCTAGGATCCCAAACTTGAAGTCCAAGAGATCCTTCTTCAATTGCACAGAGCATTACTGGGTTTGGCCAACGCCACTGGGTATAGACCCTGAAGAATCGAGACACTAACATATTGGGCAGCGCATTGGGATATAGCTGGCATATGCGAGCAACCAGCAATGCCCAGTTTATACCACCAAGAAACCCTGCAACCTGCACATGATAGGAAGGAGAGGGCTCTGATAAATTAGAAAGAATAGTAATAAATAAGAGCTAAAACGATCACACCCTACATTTGAGTAAACACCACGACGCTTTGCCCATAACCTCATGCACCTCAGAGTTGTGCGGAAATTCTGCACTTCAGAAAACAAACAAGCAATTGGAGATGATAAATTCTATGGAAAACTTCAATGCACATATAATAAAAGAAAGTAATGGCCACACCTGAATATTTGGAACCAAACGCAAAATTTGGTCAGTGACCCTACAACCATTGAGACTCCGAACTGTCTGTTCATCTGCATTCTGTAGTATTGAGTCCTGCGAGATATCTAGGTCCTGCACCAGAATAGCATGTTTAAAACAGAAATGCATACAAACAAAGGTGAACATACAAGATATATACTTTAAAGCACCATGTAAACATGAAATCAAGGTGCTAGTTTCCTTTGGATCTACCCAAAGGTCATTTGATCAATCCTGCAATGTGATAAACCTGCATGAGAATTTTATTGTATCCCTTATGCTGTATGATAAACAATCCCTAGGATTAACATCACATATATGTTGCAAAAATATACTTTTGATTGTGGACTAACTTCTTAAGGGATTGAGTGGTTGCTTGGGAAACAGGAAAGCCAGACAGGTAAGACTGGTTAGATTCATCAAGAGGATTGCACCCAGTTATATTACCTTGTAAAAGGGCTAACCAATGACAACAAGGGCTTGATGAGATAAATTGTCCAAATTAGGATCTTTCTCCTACACAATCCAAGCCACATTGGCACCTTGAAAAATCACACATATTCTGTATGGTTTTTACATGATGAATAAATTCAAAGTTTCATTTCACTCACAACCTTCCAAATGATATAATATAGTTAGCCAAAGCTTAAATAAAAGGGAGCAGGTGCAGACAAGAGGGTTTCCAGGATGAATCCAGTTCTTACTTCAGGAATAACCCAGAGTGACAATTTTGCATACAGAAGGTCAATGGACACGCCATTGAACTTAAATTTCATTACTGGAACATGAGCATCAGGCACGGGGTGCAACTCCATTACTTCAGGCATCTCAGAGAGCATTCTAAATAGCTCACCAAAGAAATCTTCCTACAGCCAATTTAATCAAATACTAAATTCAGAAGACAATACCACATAGAAGAATAGTAAATGTAGTTGCACCAGAAATAGGCGAGAGTGGATCTCACGTCTCTTGTAGCATGTCTTGGTCCCACACAAAGCGTGTCTATATCTGCACCAGGGCCATGCACCTAAAAAACCAAAATACAAAGCAGAAGTAGAAATAGAAGTGTAGATAATGAATGAAAACTCCCGAAACAACAAATCATAATACAAAAAACAAAAAACTTTTAAAATAGAAAGAAGGATTTCACACCCCTAGCCGATAGGAACCAAAGGTGAAAATCTTGGCGTTTGCTTCTTGCACGAGTTGCTCATTCAACCCCTTAGAACGACTGATTGCTTTGACCCAAATCTTTACAATCTATATAAATATTCTTTTGATAAGTACAAGCTATATAAATATTAAACATCAGCTACTTATCAAAACAATACTACAAAAATATTAAACATCAGTCAGCATCGCATTCAGAATTAATCAAACAACCAATGTAACGATACAACAACTAATTTAGAAATTAAACCTGGTCAAGTCTTCCAAGCACTTCCTCCCTACTGACAGCTTCTTCCGGACTCTCATACAATCCAGCGTCTCGCAGATACTGAACACCCAGAAACCAAGTTCAGAGATTTATGATATATATTTTGAAACCAGGCAATGGGTAAATGTGAATTTATAATTTGATAAAACACAAAAAGATAACCTTTTCGACTTCACGGGTCTTGATCACATCCGACTCAGTCGGTCCACCTAACGAAATTGGTTCTGTTATGCCTAACCGTTGCCCATTATTCCGATTCATCAATCCAGAGCGCTCCATTTATATATATAAACTCCCACTGGTTTTATCATCTTGATTCCATTTTTTTCACAATATGTGGATGCTATCAGCAAATTATAGATAATATCTCAGACTTTTTTGTTCACTCTCTCTTTTTTTCCCATTGAAAATCAAATAAAAACATAAAATCTGGAAAACAATACAAAAATGATATAATCGTTGATTTTACAGTACTGGGTGGAAACAAAGTCCAAATCACAAAAAAATTGGAATTTAGAACCATAACAATAATAATAAAAAAAAAAAGTATATGTAAATCTAGCTAGCTCCAAAATTGACTTGTTTCATAATTAAATGACCATCGAACAGAGTACAACGCCAACTCGAGGCCAGTAATTGAAAAACAGCGTAACCCTAGACGATGAACAAGCACGCCGAAGAAAAAACAAATAGATTCCGGCAAGCGCGATCGGAAGCCCAAACTCTCCAGGCCTTTTTGAACTCCGTGGACGGGGTTGTTTCGTTGGCCACGTCCAGCAACCGAGTCTCCCCCAAAAATACTCTTGAGGAAGAGAGGAGACGAGAATTCTGCGTGGGTCTTTTCTTTTTCTTTTTCTTTTTCCTGGTTCTTCCCCTTTTTCCTGCTTTGGCGATGCAGAGGCTTGTGACGATGGGAATAAATAAAACGTGGAACGGAAAGGAAGCAGAGGTGTTGCCATGTTGGCGTTGCGGTTTGGTTGGACAACCAACGTTAATTATTCGTAGAAAAATGCTAAATACGGAGAGAGGTAACATTTTTATTCAGAAAAAAAATTCGTGATGTTTTTTAGTTTTCCATAAAATATAAGATATTTTTTATAAGATGTAAAATAATAAATAATAGTTGATGAGAAGAATGTTAAAAAAAAAATTATAAGATTTATATAATTTTAGAATATACAAATCACGTATATTTCTTTTAAAAAAATATATAAATCTGTAATTCACATAAAAAAATTATTTTTAATAATAAATTCTATTTATTTTTATTTTTTAAAGAGAGTGCAAAACTTATACACCTAAAACTATATCTTATATATTGAGTATATTTATGATTTTATCAATTCTTTTATAAACCTTTTTGACATGATATTAAATGATTAAATAAATAACAATATTTTTTCTTAATTATTTAAGATCATTTTCAAGAAACAATAATAATTAATAAAATGATGTATCATTTTTTATCCTATCAAAAGAATTATATTATTCAAATTCGAGGCATGTAGCATCTATTTACTTATTTTTTATTTTTTTATTTTTTTACAGGAATCAGACTAAATTTCATTAATGAGCATAAGAATGTACAAGATCTTGAAGAAAGTGAAATTTACATTGATGTAAGTTAGAGAGCAAAATCTGAATATCCTGAAGAATATACCCACAAGTACAAAATAAGCCATCTGATCTCGAAACAGCTCTCCACATTCCTTTTTTGCATCACCTTCAAGTACAAGTCTCTGAAAACCCAACTCCAAACAAAATGAAACTGCCATGAAAGCTCCAAAGGTTTTAACAATCTGTGGTTGAGGACATCCATGTTTGGGAATTTGCTTTGAGGCTAGAACATCTCCTTCTCATTTCTTCTTAAAATAATACAAATTTCCATTTTTTGGTGAAGATGATCCAAAGCAATGTCCCAATTAGCCTTAATATATCGTGACTTTGGTGGCTGTCAAGACTCAAGACTATGCAGGTGCTTGTTGTTGCAGAAAATTGGAAACTAAAGATTGGTTGAGAGTTTGAAATTCCTCTCGAGAGTTATAAGCCATACACAATAGTTGAGATGGATGCTGGAAAATGTTGTCATAAATTAGCTTGTTCCTCCTTATCCATAAAGATCTAACGGTAATCTTCGTTAACTCAAAACATGCACTCTTGAGACATCCCTCTAGGAACATAACTATGTCCATGAATTTGAGACCCGTAAGTCTACTTTTCTGAAGTTTCTTGTTACAAAGACACTAGACATCAATAGCAAAAAGGCACTCCCACAAAATGTGTTCAATAGATTCATCTGCTAAGAAACAAATTGGACAAAGTGCACCTCTCACAACATTTTTCATCTTTAAATTTTGTCTGGTTGGTAGGATAATGTAGCAAGGTTTCCACATAAAATTCTTCACAATTGGAGGTACATTGGATTGCCAAATGCTCAGCCAACATTGTTCAGCAGTACTACCTTTAGAAGAACCACATGAGTTTCTGTTGCATAAAAAATAGCTAAAGATTGTAGGCACTTCTCACAGAGAACCTACCATTATTTGTACATCTACGTACCAAGCCATCTTCACTAGCAAGAAAACTAAGACATGTTAGAAATCAAAGCCACTTCATTTACACTAGACAAAGTCTGGTCCATATCCCACTCAGTTGAACTTGGAAGTATTAAGGGTATGTTTGGATGTTGAAGTGAGTTGAGTTGAGTTGATAAAATATTGTTAGAATATTATTTTTTTAATATTATTATTATTTTGAAATTTGAAAAAGTTGAATTGTTTATTATATTTTGTATTGGGATTTGAAAAAATTGTAATAATGAATTGAGATGAGTTTGAGATCCAAACTCACCCTTATTTTCAACCTTGGCATTCTCATCCCGAATTGATATTGGAGATTGAATAGAGTAAGTCACAGGACGTGTTATCCATTTATCTTTCCAAATACGAATACTTTTACCATTTCCCACTTGACACTATAAGCCTTCCAAATCTCGAGGTGAAAGAATGTTTTTCCAAGCATAGAATGCATTTGTAGGTATTGGTGCCTCAAAAAGAGTAGAGTTAGAAAAATATTTTGCTTTGAGGATCTGAGCAAACAATGATGATGACATAAGTAGTAGTCTCCAGAGTTGTTTTGCCAACATAGTAGCGTTAAAACATTATAGATCTCTTATACCTAGCTCTCATTTCCTTTCTGCCTTACCCATATTACTCAAACTCAACCAATGAATTTTATGGTCATTTTCCATATGGCTCCCGAAAAACCTTTGCATCATCTTAGTAATTTGAGAGAAAAAGTCTTAGGTAATCGAAATAAACGCATGCAATATTTTGGAATGGCTTGGATGACAATTTTAAGGAGAATTTCTTTCCCAGGCTTACAAAAGCAATTTAGATTTCCAACCATTGATCATCTCCCAAATTCTATTTGTAATGTAATTAGACGTAGTTGTTTTATTTCTACCCACCATAGATGGTAAATCAAGATATTTTTCAAAGTTACTAATAGATCGAAGGCAAAGAAATTATGAATAGCAGATGTAGTTGCTCTATCAGTATTCCTACTAAAATAAAGAGAAGTCTTGGCCCTATTCAGTTGTTGGCCAGAAGACCTCTCATAGCATTGTAAAATGTCTTGCACCCTACTCTATTCCATTGAGTTTGCTTTAATAAAAAGTAAACTATCATCAACAAATAACAAGTGGGGGATTCGAATCCTACCTCTTGAAATTGGCACACTATGAAGAGTTCCGGTCAGTTTTGCACGTAATAGGAGTTGATTTAATACTTCAGCACAAATGATAAATAAATAAAGAGAAATAAGATCTCCCTGTCGAATACCTCTTGTAATGCCCCCAACTTCCGCTGGGGATGAAACAAAGACTTAGAGTGTTGGGACATGTAACACAAGGTTACATACCCCCATTCGTGATAGTCAATATGCAATACATCCTAGTATGTAACTAGTAGTATGCAATAACCGCAGTGAATAGAAGAGTGAAAACAGAACTTATGTCAGAATAACTAAAACATCCCAATGCATTACTGATCATTCTAAGTTCAAAGCCAAATTGTAGCATAATTTAATACAACTAAATATTAAAATCTTTAAAGTTAAATTAATAGCTTCATGTGTTCTAGAGCATGAAGGACTAGGGCTATAAACATGATGATCAAATCTAGTCTCCTCTCGAGGTTATCTCGAGGTTAGGCTCCTCCTCAATCAGTCTAATCCAGTGCTTCATCTAATTCGTCATCTTCGTATACTGACACAACTTCTATCATTCCAATAGTTGGTCCACAAGGGGTGAGATTTACATGAAATCTCAGTAAGTTAACAACCAACTTACACAAAGATAAATTATACATGAAGAATGATAAATATAAAATACAGAAAAATGTATGTTTGTCTTCCAGATCCCTCAACATTTTCAAAAAAAGGGAGACATTTTCGTTCAAAGAACATTTTTACTTTAATCGTCAAAAGATAATATTTTCATCATAACATTTCATCATTTTTAACAATTCATAAATTAATTATAACGTGTGGTATCGTCGCAGTTCCCCATGTGCACTATGAGTACTTGCCAGTGATAGTAGTACAAGTCACATTGAAACTACATTTTCTGTAGACTCATTCTCAATGCATTAGTAATATAATATAACATCATAACTTGTACACCCACCAGTATTAGGTGTCATAATATATTGATTTCACTCCGGCATTTTTTAAATAGTACCCATCCGAAACCCGTTGACTGTTATTTGTAAACTCAGGAGTTATCACTCCATTCTTAAACACTCCAGAGTAGATAAAGAAGTTCTATTAGGATAATTCTCTATCTTAACCTTTGGGATCATGACAAAAAAAATTTTTCATGCTAAGTTAAAAAAATGTGTTCAATGACATATGCATGTATAGCAAGATTTTTATGTGAAATGACATTTGTAGATACAATATGCTAAAATAGTAGAAATATCACATGTCATGTAAATATACACTCAATGTATCATATAACATGATATTTTATGCTCAATGTGATAATTGAAACATGAATGAGGCATTTATCAATAAATCATAAATAATCTGTCAATGTGTAAATTAGATGCCAACTTATAAACTTTCGAAATAATTAAAAAAAATGTTGTAGCTGCTGAAATCAAGTGCATACTAAGTTATGATTAATACTTTTATGGTAGTGGTTCAAAATCAAAGGCTTTAAAAATGGATATTTACAAAAATATCCCTAAATTTTAAAAAATTATCATTAAGGCTCTAAATTTTCACTAATTGCAAACGAATTCCAAATTTAATCAAAATTCATGAACTTCATATTTTTGGTATTCTAAAATCATCTATACCCTTGGATTTTTAAAAATCAAAGTGGAACTTGCCTAAATAGTCACAACCCGCGGCATGCACTCTATTTGATGCCAAAATATATTTTCAACCATTGGTCCCCATAAATGCATACATACGAGATTTTCTTTAATCACAAATGATTATTAACATCTTTAATGACATCATGAAAACTAATTCTTGGATAATAGAGTTCATCCCAATACTTAATCATGGCTAAGATATCCTTAATCTCTACTTTATTCAAAACCGATTCATACTTGATGATCAAAACAAGATAGATTCAAAACCTTCTAACTACAATTTAAGTCTTCCATAATCGTGTTAAGACAATGATAAATCATGCTTAAGACATGCCATAGGTAAATTTCTACTTTAAATCATTTAATTATTCAAACCATCTCTTAATTGACCCAGTTTTGAACTAAGCATGATAACCTTCCCAAAACTTAACCAAATTTTGTACCAACACAGGAAAACAAAGCTTGACATGCTAACTAAGATCAAAACCAAGAAAACTTACAAATTACATGGCCTTCCAAGTACTCAAGACAGCCTTACACAAGAACACTCAATGGCATTTTATAGGCAACCAAAGGGAGGGGACATTGGCTTTGGTCTAAGGGGATTGGTGGAAGATGGTGTATGATTCTGAATTTTCTAGATTTGGACTCCATCACTTGTGTCATCTTGTGCAGGTCAAAACAATATCCTAAACCACAATGATTTCCTTATTTCGAGCTGCGCCTTCATGATCACTTGGCAACCAACTCTCCACCTTCTACCACTAGAAAAAGTCTTCAAGAAGTGACCGTGTTCTGTACAAATCAACCATGATGATGATTCAAAAGGATATGTGAAGATAATGAGCAAAACTGTCCAAAGAAACTCACTTTGAACCCTTCAACCCCATGAATGGTTTTAGATTGTCTTCAGTAGTTTGTGTCCTCTTCAGCAGGGGGAATAGTTTCCTGAAACCACTATAATTTCTTCTCTACTGTGGCTACAAAGGTCCTACAGTGGTGGCCAGGTCGTGGGGCATGGTTTAGTTGACAAAAAGTCATGAAATCCTCCCTTGCTAACTGGCGGGTTCACATGGCTTCTACTTGGCATATTTTTTTTGTTGAGTTTCGGTTTTGGATAGTTTTGGGTGGGAAAAATCTGAGTTAAAATTCTCATGATGGTGATGGGGCCCCTTGGGGAATAGGTGGTGAAGGAAGTGGCATTGTGATGGTTCAAACCATGGCAGATGGTTTGTTAAATTCCAACTCAATCGGTTTCTACACAAACTAGACCAAGATGCACCTGGTTTGGTTCATTGAGTTAGTTTGTGTAACTATTTTTGTCCAAAACTCAAACTGTATTTGAAAGGATCTCATGAGGTGTTTAAGGACCATATTACCTTTGAGGACAATCCACAAAAATGTTGGGCCCAAGGGTAAAACAGTCCAAGCATTACAAAGGATAATATACAAAACCAATTGATACAAGGTTTGGGCTTGATACATTATTTTTCTTAATGACATATGGAGTGGTTTAATTAGGCTATTAACAGGGCCTAATCATGATTTAATGGAATATTAATTCAATAAAATTTGAATTAAAAGGCTTGAGAAAAAATTAAGCACAATTAAGCTTTAAAGCATGGCTTAAAGTTCACTAACCTTAAGTATGATGGTTAATGGTCTTAGCTAATTTTCAAAACTTCATTTGGATACTTAAGGTATGGTTTGGGCTTAAGGAAACTAATGATATTGTGTATTGGGCTTTCAAGTTGAATAATAAAATAAATCCAAACATGACTTTGGGCCTTATGGGTTTAAAATGGCCAAGTGTGTGGGTTTATGGCCTAAAGGATATTGGGCTAAGCCCATGGATGCTCTTATAAGGTCCTAAAAGTCTCACTGAATTCACTAATGGGCTTGTTTTTCTAATCATTAGCTTAAAGTACTAAGTGCCAAGATTAAGGCTAACCTCACCATCAACTCTAATGTAAGTAATAATCTAAAACTATAAGCTTCATCTAGAATGTTTCAGGGTTGATTTAATAGTTAATTAAGCAGGATGTTACACCTCTTGAAGGTATAAAACTCGTTTGTGGTTCACCATCAATTATAATGGAGTAGGACACTGAGGAAACACACTCCATAATCAATTGAACCCATCTTTGCCCAAATCCCATCTTCACTAAGACAAGCTTTAAGAAATCTCATTCAACTATATCATAAGTCTTGCTCATATCAAGCTTAACAACCATGTAACCTTCTCTTCCTTTCAAACATGAACTCATGGTATGAAAAGTCTCATAGGCAACTAACACATTATCAGTATTGAGACGACCGGGTATGAATACACTTTGGTTTGGTGATATAATATGAGGCAGAATAGTCTTCAGTCGATTGACAAAGACTTTTGAAATTATTTTATAGATGATATTACATAAGCTGGTGGGATGATAATCTGTTACCTTAATTGATTCTTTAACCTCTAGGATAAGGGTGATATAAGTATGATTTATAGCTATCAAAGAATCTCCATTATTAAGAAACTTGAGAAGACTATGACATACTTTATCACCAAACACATCCAATTTAGCTTAAAAAAAGAGGTAGAATAACCATTTGGACCTAGTGATTTGTAGGGAGATATCTAAAAGAGTTTTTCTGACTTCTTCTATTGTGAAGGTCTTTTGTAAGCAGTTTTTCATATTATTTGTCACTACGTGGTTAATAACTGATAAACAAGTTTCAATATCCTTAGGAGATTAAGAAATAAAAAGCTGAAAGAAATAGTTTGTGAAAACAGGCTTGATGTCATTCTCTTCATGCAAAGTAAGCTTAGTATCAGTTTCAACCCTACGAATATGATTAATTATTTTCCTCTGATTTGTAGAACAATGGTAAAACTTTGTATTGCGATTACCATATCTTAGCCAATCCACTTTAGCTGTTTGCTTTCATCGTATATCATCATTCTCATGCAATACATTTATTGCATATTGTACATCTCTAAGCTCATCCATTGATTCATATGAGTTATCAAACTGTAGTGTCTCTAGCTCTGCTTCCAAAAGATGAAGTTATCTCCTCACATTGTCATATTTGCCTCTACTCCATCTTTTCAAAGCTGCTCTACAATTATTTAGAGTGCAAGTAAGGGTTGCTAGATTATCAGATTAATGATCCTCATAATTCCAACTATTCAATTAATTGTTTTACAACTATCATCTAAGTTCTAGCAAGCCTCATATCTTCATATATTTCTTTTAGGATGAGAAATAAAACATGGAGATTGAACACAACTTAGAATTGGATCATGATCTGAAACTAAGTGTGGAAGAACCTTAGCAGTAGCTCTAGCAAAAGAAGTGAGCCACTCATGATTGGCAAGAGTTCTATCTAATCTCTCTATGGTGAAGGTATCATCTGATCTATGATTACACCAAGTAAATTCTAGACCCTGATAACCCATATCACATAGCCCACAATCCATCAAAATAGATTGGAAGTCATCCATATGTTGAACAAATATTTTAACACCACATTTCTTCTCAAAGGGACTCAAAATTTCATTAAAATCACTCATTAAAACCCAAGGTGAAGAAATACCCCTACTCAAAAATTTGATTATATCCCAACCTTCCTTCCGTTTGTGTGTAATTGGATTCCTATAAAACCCTGCAAAGAACTACCAACATGAACTTTGCAGCAATCTGATTGTAACATGAATGTGTTGTAGAGAAAAATTAAGGAGGTTAACATCAAGATCATTGTGCCAAAATAATGCTAATCCACCACTTGTTCTCATATTATCAACAATTATTAGATGATTAAAGCCTAGTTTCAACTTCAAAGACTAAACTTTATTCTCTATTAACTTAGTCTCCATTAAAAACAACAAATGTGGCTTATATTTCTTTACCAACTAGTAAAGACTACAAATTGATCGATGGTTGCTAAACCCTCAACAATTCCAACTTATGAGATTTATTTTTGTTGGCAGGGTTGGGAGCCAGCCTCCATCGACATCACAAGAGAATTTATTTTATCACCTAATTGTTGCACATAATTTTTTAGTAGCATCTGATCCAGACACTATGTCAGATTCAATATTGCCAACCTGATTCTTACTCTTCACTTTCATAGGCATCTTAAAATTGTTTTGCAAAGTTGAAACATATTGTGGAATGGCTCTAGCCCTACGTTTCCAAGCAATGTTTTGAATACCGTACCGGATAGTAATTGATATGGGTGAGGCATGTGTTTCGTATCGGGTCAAATAATGGTCATTTCGGTGTGTTTCAGTCAATACCGACTAATTTTTGGTGTACCGACCGATTTTCAGTATATCGGCTAAAATTTATATTTTTGTATTTTTAATGTATTTTCATAATTTTGCACTCTAATTTTCACATCTAAAGACTATTTTCTTAACTTTTTTTAATTCTCTTTTCTCGAGGAGTGAAAATCAAATCTCCACTCTCATTTTCGTGATGAGGATGAATAATTTTTTTTTAATAGTTGGATTGAAAACTTACAAGTATTATTGAGTTTTATAAATATGTATTTTAACTTTTTATGACTTGCATTGATGTTATTTTGAAATATAATTTATAAATATATAATTAATTTATCTATATATAAACTATCTCAAAACAGTACCCGAAATGATATCGGTATCAAAATATTTCGTTCCAATATCTTAACCGAAACGGTATTCAAAACTTTGTTTCCAAGTTCTATTATTCACAGACTAGGAGAAATCATCATTGACTTTGGATGACTCTAAAAAACCCATTGTATGTCTCGTATGTTTGCATCACAAATTGGTGGAACATTATTAGGAATAATATCAGAGATCTTAAGAGTAGTGACTAAAACATTGTTCCCATCAATATTTTAAATGTCCTTCTTTTTCGCAGAGGTTCCAACTAAAGAATTGTCCAACCTGCAAAAAACTACTTTTTTTAAGCATCCTTATTAATTGCAAGAATAATTGTCACTTTATCAGTAAACTTCTCCATTGATTTCTCATAGTCTAAATCCCCAGAAAATGAGTGGTAGGTTGCTTTTTGATTGCCGGATTTGAAACTTGACTCGATGCACGCAACCATGTCCCATTTTGAGCCTGAGAATTAGCACCATAGAGAGTGTTGTTAGTAGATAATCGACATCTTATAGCAACATGTGCAATAATACCACAACGAAAACAGAATTGTTGCAACCTCTCATACTGAAAAGAAATCCATGTAGATTTCCCTTGAATGATCACAATTCTCTCTCGTAGTAACAGATGAGTGACATCCAAAAGGATTTTGACCCTTAAATGTTTGCCCCCAACCAATGCCAAAATCATCATCATCTAATGTTGGATAGGACCAATCATCGAACCAATCTGTTCACCAACTTTTGTATTCATACAACCCACAAGGAAGGCTATGTAGTTGAACCTATAAAGAGATCATGTGGAATTCAACATTAGTGGAGATACAAAGCCATCAAAATCTTTCTCACTTTTTTACTCATCGTGGTCTGAACTACATTCTTGTTCATAATCTTATTAAAAAAACAGTTTCCCAAGCAATCTTTCTCCCTTCTTCAGAGTATCTTGAATGTCCAAGTCAAAAATAATAATGCCACTCTTCTCCTCATATGTTAGAGAGAGATTCCCACACAGATGAGATAAATCTTCATACATCGTAAACGAATTACAATCTTTTCAGATCGAAATTTAGAAGAATAACTTGCCACTCCCACCCCTTCAGTTGAAGAGAGAACTTTTTATTTCTTTCTTTAACAATGTCGCATGTAATTGGTTGAGCTCTCTCATTTCTTTGTATCTTTCTCTAATAATATCATTTTGCATGCTTGAGTTAATTTTCTCTTTCTAATATTTTTTAAATCTTACAATTTGTATCCCAAAATCATAAAATCTTGAAAATTTTTAATAAATTTAAATTTGATTGTTAAATTATTTAGGTGTCTTATTATTATTATTATTATATCAATTTTAACCAAAATGTATATTTCTAAAATCCAATTGCTTATGCTACAAATTCTCAATTTTAATACTTCAATGAAGAAAATGAGATTTTATTTTAACTCTTTGTATGAGAAGTTTTAGATTTACAAAAAACATTTCATAAAAATAAAGGGATACTTGAGAAATGAGATAAAATGAGAAATTTATAAATAGTAGTAAGATTATTTGAGTTATAATGTTTTATAGGATTTTGGAGATTGAGAGAGAAAAAATTGAATAAAAATATTATAAAGTTAAAATATTATTAAAATATAATTTTTTAATATAATTTTTATTTAAAAATTTAAAAAAGTTGAATTACTTTTTGTTTTTTTTTTGTTTGAAATTTTGAAAAAAGTGTAATAATTAATTTAAAAATATTTTATATTTAAATAATATTTAATAAATAAATAAAATAAAATGAGATAAAAATTATTTCCAAACATTAAGTTATAAAATTTGTGATTTTATTTGGTTGGACAGAATTATTTTATAGTAAAAATACTTTCAGTTAAACAAAATTTTTAATATGACGTCACATCGAGTACATGAATTTATAAGTTTCCTTTATATATTTTGTGGAAGAAGATAAATTTCTCGTACTGATTCTTAGGGATGTAAATTCAAACCAAAAAATTAGAAAATCGGACCGGACCGAACCAGTTTTACCGGTTTTGAACCGGTCCGGTCCGGAATCGATTTTTAAAACATAAAAACTGGTCGGTTCCGGTCCGGTTCCAGTTCCGGGATTTTTTGGACCGGACCGGACCGGTTGATTAAAAAAAATAAAAAATAATATTTTTATATATAAGTTTTATACAAAATATTTTATATATATTAAATATTAATATATAAGTTTTATATATAATGTATAATTATAAATTTTTATGTGAAATTTTATATATAACATATATATTCATATATGAAATAATTTCTTATTATAATTTATAAATTATTACATAAAATGTTAATACTAAATCTCTAAAAGTTTATAACTAATATTAATATATAACTTATAACTATACTAATAGTCTAATATTAATACTATTATATAGTCTAATATATTAATAAAGTATAAAAAAGTTTTTTTTAAATCAATTTTTTTTTATAAATAAATTTTTAATAACAAATTGTGAAATTTACATTTTAAAAAAATCGAAAAACCGGATCAAAAATCGGTAAAATCGAAAGTATCGATTTAAGAGAGTAACCGGTGCGTAATCAATTTTAAAAAATATAAAATCGATACATTCCGATTCGATTTTAAATTTTATCTAAAATCGGAACGGATCGGTTCTGCGTAGAATCAGGAGGTGGGGTCTGTCCCCTTGGCATCATCGCACGAAGAATTGAACTTGAATTGTTTACATGTTTCCATTTTTCCTCCGCAGCCAATCCAACTCAAATTGTTTTGATTTTCGTTTACTTTTTAGCTAAAATGAGTGAAGGCACCCATTCGGCCCCTCGCAGTGAGGCGAACTTCAGCCCTAACCCTAACAACAAGCGCGGAAGCGATTCCGAGGATCTTTCCGATGGCGGGGGCGTTGTCAAGAAGCCGAAAACCGACGCTTTTTTCGAGATCGAAGCGGATGCCGCGGAGGATAAGGGGTCCAGGCACACCATGGAAGATGCGTGGGTTGTGCTCTTGGACGCCACCGCCGGTTCTCCTGGAAAATTGAGGTCTTTCATTTTATTTCGTATGCTGTATTGATTTTCTTTCCGTAAGCACTCTCGTGCATTTCATTATTTTGCAAAACCTGGGCTTTATTGTTACGGAACTTGTTTTTAGTTGCGGGTAATTGGTATAATTTTAATCTTTGTTGCTCTTGGCAATTTACATTTGCTCCTCTTTGAGCAATTATGGTGTTTGGAAAGAAATTTATTAGTTATGTTATTGGTTTGTCTTTTCCTTGTTAGGTGTGCTCATTTTGCAATCTATGATGGACATGGCGGTCGGTTAGCTGCAGAGTACGCTCAAAAGCATTTACATGCAAATGTCCTTTCGGCTGGCTTACCACGTGAGTTGGTGTGTTAGCTTGGTCTAATTCCATACATTTCGTTTAGTGAGGCACTTTTTTTGTTTTTTTGATAAGTAAGAATCTTTATTAAATAGAATGAAAGAGGCAATGTCCAAGTACACAAGAAGTATACAAAGTGAGATACCTAATTACATTCTAGTAAGCTGGAAAGAAGATAGAAACTCGTGAACATTCCCACCCTTCAATACAATAGCAGAAAACCACTGTAAAAGAGATAATACAAATAAATTCCAGATTTTCCCCATTGCACGCTCTTTGTTTTTAAAGCACCTATCATTCATTTCCGACCATAAACACCACATTAAGTATGAAGGTATCATTCGCCACACTGTTGCCTGTTGAGTGCTATTATGCCTCCTGTTCCAGCACGGTAGTAGTTCCACCACACTCTTAGGCATTATCCAACTCAGCCCGGCTCCTCACAATGTAAAGGCAAATGATCTTTCGATTCCCCATTCCTTTTACACGTAGCACCACTCCATGACCACCATGCCGCGCTTCCTTAGATTTTCAACCATCAAAATCTTCTCAAGTGCAGCTGTCCAAATAGAAAACGCAACTTTAGACAGCACTAAAACCTTCCAAATGCTCTTCCACGGAAAGAATGTGGACTGTTGGACTGTCAAAGCCTTGTAAAAAGATTTAACAGTAAACTTTTTTCTCCCCGTGTGAATCTACAACATATGGTCATCCCCATTGTCTCCTAACTTTGCTGAATACAAGTAACTATAAAATCTGCCAGCTATTCAAGTTCCCAATCTTGAGCATTTCTAGTAAAAGTGACATTCCAAGTTACCGTCCCATTTGCACGACACAACAATTCTGAAATTGCAGCTTGCTGATTTCCAACCAAGTTAAATACAACTGGAAAAACAATGGAAAGAGGGCTCTCCCCACTCCAAACATCGAACCAAAAGCGGATTCTTGCTCTATCATCCACCTCAAACTTAATATGTTTTTCAAAAGTGTTCCACCATTTTCTAATAAATTTCCATAGGCTTACTCCATAAGACCCCATACCCTCCTTAGAACACCATCCCCCCACGCACTACCATACTTGTGATCAATAACCTCTCTCCATAACGCGTTCCCTTCCATTTGGTACCTTCACAACCACTTTCCTAATAGTGCATTGTTAAGAACACACAAATTTCGCACCCCTAAACCACCATTCGCAATCGGACAGCTCACCCTGTGCCAATTCACAAGGTGAAATTTAATTCCCTCCCCGATGCCACCCCACAAGAAAGTTCTAAACAAATTTTCTGTCCGGTTTGCCACACTCACCGGTAATGGGAAGAGAGAAAGATAGTAAGTGAGAAGATTGAAGAGGGTGCTTTTGATAAGTGTTAATCTCCCTTCTTTCGATAGACATAACCGCTTCCACCCCGATAATCTTTTCTCTATCTTCTCTACTATACCATCCCAAATATTATTTGCTTTGAATGACGCCCCCAAGGGAAGTTCAAGATATTTCAAAGGAAGAGAGACAATTTTACAACCCAACAACTCTGCTAGAGAAGCAATATTACTCACATCCCCCACCAGAACCAACTCTGACTTCACCAAGTTCACCTTGAATCCCGAAACAATTTCAAAGCACAACAAAACTGCCCTTAGAGCTTGAATTTGATCACTAACAGCACCACAAAAAATGAGTGTGTCATATGCGAATAGTAAGTGAGAAATGGAACTGCCACCATTACTCTTGTTGCCCACCGAAAAACCAGCAAGAAATTCCCCCCTTCCGGCAATCTCCACCATGCGACTCAATGCCTCCATTACTATAACAAAAAGGAAAGGGGATAACGGATCCCCTTGTCTCAAACTCCTCGAAGTCGGAAAAAATCACAAGATTTTCCATTTACTAAAACCGAAAACCGAGCGGTCGAAACACAATGTTTAACCCATTCACACCACCTATCCCCAAAACCAAATCTTCTTCGCATATAAAAAAGAAAGTCTCAACACACATGATCATAAGTCTTTTCCATGTCTAACTTGCAAAGTACCCCTGGATGCCTTCTCTTAACCGGCTGTCCAAACACTCATTTGCTATCAGAACTGAATCCAAAATTTGCCGACCCCGAATGAAAGCATTTTGAGGTTTGGAAATGAGTTTGTCCATCACCAAACTCATACGATTAGCTAACACCTTTGATATGATTTTATAGATTCCACCTACCAAACTAATAGGTTGGAAGTCTTTCAATTCATAGGCACCAACTATCTTCGGGATAAGTGCAATGAAAGTAGCATTTAATGACTTCTTAAACTTAAGACTAGAATGAAAAGTATGGAAAATCTGCATCACTTCCTCCTTCACTGTATTTTAACACTCTTGAAAGAAGGCCATAGAAAAACCATCCCGGCTTGGGGCTTTATCTTTGCACATACCTCTCACCACTAGATGCACCTCCTCTTCATCAAACGGCCTCTCCAACCAACTTGCTACATCCGAATCCAGCTGGCCAAAAATTAAACCATCAAGTTTGGGGCTCTATTATACTTGTTCAGCAAGGAGATCCTCATAATACTGCACAATATGATCTTGGATCTTTTCAGGAGAATGTAACACATTTGAGCCAGAATGGAGGACTTCAATAGCATGGTTGCGCCTATGAGAATTAGCCACCTTGTGAAAGAACTTAATGCATTTATCCTTGATTTTTTCCTTCAAGATATTTCTTCCATCAACAAAACTTTCTCAATTTTGGTCACCACCACATTCTTCCTTAACAAAGAATCCTCATTAACGTCCCCTTCCTCCAATGCTTGCAACTCATCCCAAAGAATATTTTTCTGCAGTTCCCTGTATCTAAATGCTTCTTCATTCCACTTCTTTAAATCAAACTTTTTGATAAGTAATAAGATATTTTATTTATCAAAGAGTAGGCATAGCCCAGGTACACTGGAAGTATACATGTGAGTACACCTATTTAGGAACTAAAAATAGTTACAAGTAAGTCATGGAAGCTGAGACCATGCATATCTAAAGCATTGGCCCACATAAATAAAGTCTTCCACATAAAAATTCTAAACTCTTCTAAGGAACGTTCATGATCCTCAAAAAGGCTATCATTTCTTTCACTCCAAATGCACCAAAGAATACATAAAGGAGCCATCTTCCACACTGCTGCTATCTCTGGTGTCCCAATAATCCCTCTCCAACTTGCAAGTAGTTCCACCACTCTTCCCGGCATTACCCATGCAATTCCCATTTTACTAAAGAAATAATTCCAAATTTCTCTTGTAAGAGTAGATGGTCCACCGATTCGCCACTATTTCTACACATACAACACCAATCTGTGATAATTAAACCACGTCTTCTAAGATCATCAATAGTCAGAATCTTCCCTAATGCTGCTGTCCAGACAAAGAAAGCCACCTTAGTAGGTGCCTTAGTCCTCCAAATGTTCTTCCAAGGAAAATTCTGCCTCTGTTGAATGGTAGTTGATTCATAGTAGGAGCGTACAGAAAAAATACCTTTCCTAGAATGTCTCCATACCATTTCATCTTCATTTGTGACAGCAATATCAGCAGAATACAACAAGTTAAGAAACTCCACCAGCTCCGCCACTTCCCAATCATGTGTATCACGAGTAAGGTTAATGTTCCATTCTTGTAAGCCATTAGAAATAACCCTCAAGTCAGCCACCATAGCATCTTTGTCCCGAGTAATTCTGAATATAGGGGGATAAGCCTCCTTCAACGCCATGTCTCCCATCCCCGCCACTATGAAGTTAGGGGTACCATCAAAATAATAATCATCCCACCAAGCCCTTACCTTCTCCACAAATCACAACTTCGAGCCACATATTCTCAAATTTGAAAGAACGCCTACTCCCATGAATGCCACCACAATCAAGTAAAATTGGAAAATGATTAGAACATACATGTGGCAACCTTTTCTGACATAGATCCGGAAAGTGCATCTCCCAAGAAGAAGAGACTAATCCAACCTTGACCACCCTTGACTGTTAGACCAAGTATAGCCCCCCACCAAAGGAAGATCCACAAGATTCAAATAAAAAATCAGGTCTAAAAAGTCTTCCATTGCTCCTGTCGACATGGATGCCCCTGCCTTCTCACTAGGGAACCAAACAATGTTAAAATCTCCACAAAAAACCCAAGTTAAATCCCATAAAGAATACAAACCCGCCAATTCCTCCCATAAAAAGCTTATATCCCTATCCACATTGGGCCCATACATGCCTGTAAAAGCCCACCTCCACCCATCCTCAATATTCTTAAAAGTTATAGCCATTGAAAAAATCCAGATACAATCCTCTACCATCTCCACCACTCTCTTATCCCACATCACCAACACACCTCCCGAAGCTCCCAATGAAACTAAATAACACCACCCCACAAAGGAGCAACCCCACAAACTACGAATTATGTTTCTGTCAATACCACTCAACTTAGTCTCTTGTAAGCAAACAATGTCAATTTTCCAGCTGCGGAGAAGGGATCTAATGTGAAGATGTTTATTCACGTCATTAATCCCCCTTACATTCCAAGAAAGGATTTTAGACTTCATTAGAATGCCATGTCCCCCTCCCCTTCAACCTCTCCCTCCCCACACTTCCCTCCTTATTATTGTAGTTAACAGAACTTTTTAGGCGTTTCAACTCCTTGTCCCGTTTCACTGCTGATTTCAGGGCTGTAGAACTCTCTGCCTCTATCGCAATCAGAAGGGCTTTAAACTGATCTTCAAACCCAACACACGATATCCCCACACACTCTTGAACTTCCTCTACTTTTTTTAACACCCAGTTCAGTGGTAAACTGTACACTGAATTTGGAGAGATAGTACATAACGGGATAGGGCTATCCAGCTCATCCTTTTCACCCTTTGCCACGTTGATCATGGTATCTTTAAGGTGATCCATTAACTCAGCCTCCTTCAACACCTCTGATGATAACCTAGTACCCCTATCGAGCCCCCTCCCTTCTCTTAACTCTCCTTCCTCTAATACATCCATAAAAACCACTTCTTTTTCAGTCTCCCATGCCTCCAAAACCCCCTCTACCACTTCCAGCTCCAGAACCATCACCTGAGTCATGCCTGAAGAGTCACCGGTGACCGACCGCGAGGTCTGTGCAATCATTGACTGCCCCGACGAGAAAGTGGTCTCAACAGCTGGATCCACGGCCTTCTCCACTGGAACTTCATACCCCAGTGGATAGGACTTCTGCGTTGACGTCAATGATGCACCGGTGACCATCGTTGCATCTTTTTGTGTAGTTCCCAATGGCTGGAGAGTAGTTATGCCGTCGGGATTATGCCGAGAGGTATTGCCAAGCTCTGTTGATGGCATCGTCGGCGATGTGGCCACTGCCAATGGTTCAATAGCTTGTAGCGAGGCCGCCTGAGTCCTTGTCGGCGACGATGGCCTGGGCCCACTAACCGATGGGCCAGCTACAGCTTGCGACCTCCTTCTCCAGCTGCAACCTTGCTCGTGGGCAGGGGCCCAAAGCCTTACCCTTCCCCTTCGGTTGAGTGAGGTCCAACGCCTCTTTAGTGGGCCCTTTGGGCTTGCCCTAGCCCAGGCCACTCAAGTCCCTTACGCCTTCAACCAATGGCCCGGAACCCAGGTTCAAGCCCAAGCCCCCCCTCCCTGCCCCAAAACGCACCGCTTCAGCCAGATTAATTTATTAGTCAGCTCTCCCAACTGACTTTCCATTTCAGATAGAGCAACCAACACTTTTTCCTTAGTCGAGCCAACAAACTCTCTGCCTCCACCTTCACGACATTGAGCACCTTCCGAAAAGGTGGCACCACCTGACCTGGGCAGTTTTGCCATCTCTGCCCTTTTCACGTCTCGAGGCCTCTCTAGCCAACCTTGGAGTGCCTCCCTGTACGACGGAGGATTCAAACCATGGGACGACATCGCTGATATCGCAGGTAATGGCAACCTATTAGGGCCACCATTTCTGCCAACTTCCTACAACGCCACCATTAAATTCCTCCAACCCACTCCATTCCTATCTTTTGGAATGAAGAGGAAGCCTCGACGCTACCCCCCCTCGCCCGTACTCCACCAAAGCCATGTATGATGCCGTGTGATGTAACCCCTGTTCCCATCCCTGTGAGCAGAGTAAAACCCCTTGCCCGTTGCCTTCAAACTCCCTTCCAGGGCTCTAGAAAACCATCAAGCTGTCTCTAGCCCCACTCATATTTTTTACCACCTTCCATCATTTCTCACTCAAGAACACATAACGTCCGTCCCTTCTCACCTCAAACAACATAGACTCAATTACTACACGTTTTGTGGAATGCATTTCTAGTGACTAGATTAAAAACCACCGTTAAAAAACCGTTACCTCCATTGGAAACGAAAGAGAGAAGAAGTGTATGGACAGAGAGAGTCCTGCCTAAATATTGAGATCTTCAAGGGACACTTGGACTTGCTTCACAAGATATCATGGTATTGTCTGCAAATAGTGAGGCACTTAGTGTACTGTAGATAGACATTATTAACTGTTCCTGTTTATTTGAATTCATCGACTCATTGCGAATGGCTACTTCTACTACTGTGCTGATGCTGAAAATGTGGCTTTTATATTCTCTGACGTTTGATATGAAAAATCTTAATATGCACTTTTGTATCACCGTATTAGGCTCACATGCTTGTATCAATATTTTTCTCTGTCCTCCTTATTTTCTCTCCGTACACTTTTTCTGTTTTCTTCGTCTATTTGGTTGGTGATGCTGTAATGGGAGGTTGAGTGAGGGATGATTGCAAGTATGAATATGAATACAAGCATGTTGAATGCTATCATTATTGATCGTAAATTTCTTGAGGTAGTTAGAACTGGGTGATAGGTAAACATCACAAAAAGGGGGTGGAAGTTGGTGAGGAGTCTTCAGTTAGAGCTAGCCTCAGCAAGGTGGTTTACTAAAGCTCTGGAGGACTGGCTGAAGGTGGGAGGAAGGGAGTTTTATTCCGCACATAGAAAAGGAGATAGGGGCTTCATAGCCCAGAGATGCTCAAACTCCCAAGGGGTCTTCATGTCGTTGGTGGAATTCAAACTTGGGGGGGGGGGGAGGAGAGGAGAAATAGCATTCTTATTCTTGAAGGGAGAGATGGAAGGGGGTGGAGAAATCTGGTGGAGGTCTTGAGGGAGGCAGGAAGAGAAATATGTGTAGCTGGGCAGACACCTCCAATGGTGGTAGCGATGTCGGTAGCTTAACCCACAAAATCGTACATGGAGGCGCTGCAGAAACCCTGTGCTTGAGGTCCTGCTAGCATGAGACGTGTTGTCGTTGCAAATGCAGAGGAGAAGTGTAAGGGGGTGGTGGCAGTGACAAGGATGATGGTGGCCTTAATAAGGAAAACCTGCTGAGGGCCCTGCCAGTGATGCAAAATCAGTTGAATGAGATGCAAACTAATCTAGTTGGTTTGATACGGGTGGTAGAGGAAGATAAAGGTGAAGAGGTGATATGGTGCGTGTCTAAGGATTTTCAGAAGGGATCGAAACGGTGTGTAGAGGGTGTATACGAGGATGTGGGCTTGGGCCATGGGCTTGCTGAAGGCTGGGTTGGAGGTTTGGGCTTGAGACAGGAGACTGGGCCTATGAGAGGGCTGGGCTTGGGGAAAGGCCCGCTATGGGTATGGAGGCCTGTGAGTCGAAATCCGTGTATCGGGGTCACGGGAGGGGCTAGCACGACAGCGCTAGAACCTGTGCTGATGGCGCCACCATTGGCACAGAAAATGTCGCTAGTCCTTGGCGAGTCTTCTGGTGGTGCGACGGAGTCGGTGCTGTCGTCGAAGAGGGAGGAGGGCGTCCTCGATAGGGACTTTAATGCTGATGGTCGTGCCGTGCTTGAGGAGGCTGATTTCGAGGTGGGGGAAATTGTGGGGAATGATGAAGGAGATGAAGGGGTTTTGGGAGCCATGCCATTGGAGGGAGAGGTGCCATTGGTTCTAGACATGCTGGAGTGTTCTGGGTTGCAACAGAGTGTGTTGTTGGGTGGTAGGTTGCAGGTTGCCACAGAACCTGCCGATGGAGGGAGGGAAGCCACTGTTTGAGGAAAACTTGAAGGTTCTGGAGAGGGGGAAGGAGGTGGAGATGGGGGAGGTGGAAGGGGACGGTGCACTGGTTCTTTTCAACCCATCTATAGTAGAGGCGGAGTCCAAAGGGGAGGATCCTTCACCAATACGTATTATGCCACCTCTACCTACTGACTGGGTATTAAAAAAGGTGGAGGAACTGTAGAGTGTGGTGGGGATTTCGTGTGAAGGATATGCTGACCAGTTTAGGGCCCTGTTAATAGCCATAGAGGCAGGTCATCTACAATAAAGGGAGGGCTGAATTTCTTGATAAATGAAGCCCAAAATTCTGATTTTGAATGTTAGAGGGTTGAATGAGATCAATAAACGCCTCCGAATAAGATCATTGTTAAGACAATGGAATATGAACATTATTTATTTGTAGGAAACGAAGTTAAAGAATATTACAAGAAGAACTATTCGGAGTATTTGGAGCTGCCAATATGTAGGATGGACATATTTACCTTCTAAGAGCATCCTCATTGGCTTGGCCAAATGCATCTTCAAAATTTAGCCAATATCACATTTTTTTGCATTTGTCTATTCCATTTAAATTCAATTCTCACATTGGATTAGTCATTCACTCTTTATATAATAATAAAATATTATTAAATTAATAATTTTTTATTTAATTTATTTGTATCACATTTTATAATTCTACCAATTTAATATTAATAATAATTATATTCGAATTAAATGAATATTAAAAAAAAAATCATATTTTCAAAAGTCATTTAATGCTAATAACAAAAAATATTTGATTAAACTCATCTAAAATTCTATCAAAATTTCTTAATTACAAACCAAATAGTATTTTTGCTTGGAGTAAGAAACTAATATTTTAATGTTTGCTTGGAGTGAGAAATTAATATTTTAATGTTTGGTGAATCAATTGTTGTTCTCCATCTTTGGCCAATCACTGTAGCAGAAGTCCATCTTATTTTAGATTTGACCAATCCAATGTGGGATGTTTTTGACATCAATTATGTAAATTTGAGCTAACTTTTCCATTTGGCCAAGCCAATGTGAATGCTCCAAGGGGGCTTTGGGTGGAAGTTTGGTTATGTGGGACAAGAGGGTAGTGGAGAACATTCATGAATTTGTGGGAGATTACTCAGTGGGATGTTCCTTTAAGAATTTTGTAGATGACTTTGAATGGGCCTTTGCTAGGGTTTATGGCCCTAACCTTGATAGTGAACGACGATTGCTTTGGGATGAGCTGGCAGGCCTATATATTTGGTGGGATGTTCCGTGGTGTATTGGTGGAGATTTCAATGTGACAAGATTTCCCACTGAAAGATCAGATTTAATATTCGAACTAAAACTAATGGACTTCCCACTCATGGGGGGTGACTATATTTGGTCTAACAACCAAGCCTGATCAAGGTTGGACAAATTCCTCGTTTCTCCTTCATGGGAAATGCAATTTCTAGAGTTATCTTAGAAAAGACTTCCTCGGGTATGCCCTAATCACTTTCCCCCCATAGTGTTAGATTGTGGAGGAATTTCAGGGGGTAGAAGACCGCTTAAATTTGATAATATGTGGTTGAAAGCGAAAGGGTTTGTGAAATTGGTTAGGCAGTGGTGGAATTCATATCAACTAGAAGGCACCCCGAGCAAGGTCTTGGCTGGAAAATTGAAAGTTTTGAAGGTGGATTTGAAGATATGGAATGAACATGTATTTGGTGATGTAACATTGCAAAAGAAGAATCTCCTTCAGGAATTGCAAAGCCTGGAGGGGGTGGAAGAAGACAATGAACGCAAAGGCCAAGTTGTCTCAGAGATAGAAAGGTTGATATTAATGGAGGAGATCTTGTGGAGGCAAAAGTCAAGGGCATTGTGGCTTAGGGAGGGGGATAAATGTACAAAGTTTTTTCATTGAGTTGCAAACTCACATAGGAGGTTTAATGCCATTGAATCTAGGACTATTGATGGAGGTTTATCATTAGATCAAGCAGTATTTAGAGAGCATGTTGCTGGACACTTTGAACAATTGTTGACGGAACTGTATGCGTGGAGACCAAAGGTAGATGGTCTAGCTTTTGAGGCCATTGATCATAACAATATGGTTTGGTTAGAGAGACCATTTGAAGAGGAAGATGTATGGATAGTAATCAGAAAAATGAATAAGGATAAAGCGTCGGGTCCGGATGGTTTCACTATGGCATTTTTCCAGACGTGTTGGGAGGTGGTGGGAGGGGAGATTATGCAGGTTTTTCAGGAATTCTTTTCGTTTGGAAAATTTGAGAGAAGTTTAAATGCTACTTTTATTGCATTTGTCCCTAAAAAGGTAGGTGCAATAGAGGTGCAAGATTTCAGACTTATTAGCCTTGTGGGCAGTATGTATAAAATAATTGCCAAAGTTCTTACCAACAGGATGAGCACTGTTATGGATAAGATTATTTCGAAGTCCCAAAATGCATTTCTTAGAGGCAGACAAATTTTGGACTCGGTTCTTATAGCTAATGAATGCTTGGACAGCAGGCTTAAGTCGGGGAGTACCGGGTATTTTATGCAAACTAGACATGCAGAAGGCCTATGACCACATCAACTGGAATTTTCTGTTCTATTTGCTAAGTAGATGTGGTTTTGGGGAAAGATGGCAGAGGTGGATGAAGCATTGTGTGACAACGGCTCGGTTCTCGATTTTGGTAAATGGTGATCCTGTGGGTTTTTTTAATAGTTCGC
The DNA here is from genome assembly GCF_001411555.2 of Juglans regia. Lineage (NCBI taxonomy): Eukaryota > Viridiplantae > Streptophyta > Magnoliopsida > Fagales > Juglandaceae > Juglans > Juglans regia. Next base: position 15,517,434 of record NC_049915.1, read on the forward strand.
GGGGGTTACGACAAGGTGATCCTCTATCACCACTCTTATTTGTGCTTGTGATGGAGGCTCTTAGTAGAATGGTGTTGGCGGCGGTAGAGGGGGGGTTTTGTTCAGGATTCTCAGCGGGGGCTGCTAACCATGGCTCCACCATTATTTCTCATCTATTATTTGCAAATGATACATTGCTGTTTTGTGATGATGAGGCAAGACATATTCAATATTTGAAGGCCATCTTGCTATGTTTTGAAGCGGCATCCAGATTGGAGATAAACCTTGCTAAAACAGAGATGATTACGGTGGGTAAGATAAGAAATATTAGAGGATTGGCCAACATATTGGGGTGTGTGGTTTCTTCGCTGCCATTGAAGTATCTTGTTCTGCTGTTGGGAGCAACTTTCAAAGCCAAGACAATTTGGGAGGAAGTGTTAGAGAAATTAAAGCGTAGGTTAGTCGGGTGGAAAAAGTTATACTTATCGAAAGGGGAGCAAATCACACTTATAAAGAGTACTCTTTTCAACCTTTCCACATATTTTTTTTCTTTATTCCCCCTTCCGGCGAGCATTGCAACTAGGATTGAGAAACTCCAGTGCGATTTTTTGTGGAGTGGTATGGGTGATGAGTTTAAATTTCATCTAGTTGGCTGGGATTGAGTTTCTACTCCTTTGAGAGATGGTGGGTTGGGGGTCCGTAATGTGAGGTTCTTCAATAAGGCTCTATTAGGGAAATGGTTGTGGCGTTATAATCATGAGAGGGAAGCCTTATGGAAATGGGTGATTGATGCAAAGTATTGGTGTGCATGGGGGGGTTGGTGTTCTAACGAGGGGAGGGGGGCTTACGGGGTAGGGTTGTGGAAGTATATAAGGCAAGGGTGGGGGGATTACTTGAGTAACACTCGGCTGTGTGTGGTGGATGGCAAGAGAATTAGCTTTTGGGAGGATGTGTGGAGGATTTGGCTCTTAAGGATGCGTATCCTAATATTTTCAGAATTGCACGAGATAAGGAAGTTATGGTGGCTGATGTGAGGGCAATTAGTCAAGGTTCACAGGTGTGGAACATCAACCTCAATAGGGAGTTACAAGATTGGGAAGTGAGTGTGCTGGAAGAGTTCTTCAACCTGCTGTACAACATCAATAATGGGGTTCCAGCTGAAGACACGATGGAATGGAGACCTTCTAAGATAAGGAAATTCTCTTTTTGCTCTTTTTATGATATACTTTCAGCTCAAACTAGGCCCAATTTCCCTTGGTAGAACATATGGAGGAGTAAAGCACCTCCCAAGGCTACATTCTTTGTTTGGACAGCAGCTCTAGGGAAGATCCTAATCATTGATAATTTAAGAAGGAAAGGAATTATTATTATGGACTGGTGTTGTATGTACAGAAATAGTGGGGAATTGGTAGACCATTTACTACTAGACTGTAATTTTGCAAGGGACATATGGAATTATTTCTTCAGCAGTATGGGATTAGCTTGGGTAATGCTGGGAATGGTGGTGGAACTACTAGCTAGCTGGAGAGGGATCACAAGGACACCACAGATTGCAGCAATATGGAAGATGGTTCCTATTTGTATTTTCTGGTGTATTTGGAGAGAACGGAATGATAGACTTTTTGAGGATCATGAATGTTCCTCGGAGGATTTTAGGAGATTTTTTTGAAAGACTTTATTTATGTGGCCCATTGCTCTGGAGTTAAATGGTCTCAGCTTCCATAACTTTCTTGTATCCGTTTCTAGTTCAATACAACTATTTATTACTTATAAAAAAAAACATATAATTTACAAAACAATAAAGTTTCAGATATGGGAGCACTATTTCACTTGTATAAAAAAATGGGAGCAGTATTTCATGATTTTCGTTCTTCTACTTGTTCAGTTGGCCTTTTGATTTCTTTGATCAACATGAATTATTAAAATATATGCCAGTAATACCATGCAATTTCATCCATGTGTTGTAATTAACATCCAAAAGATTAAAAAATAAAAGAAAAGATTATGCAATTCACTTTTATGTTTGCATCTTAACAAATTCCTATTTCTAATTGACTGTGTACTGTTCTCATTGATTTATGTCCCCATTTTCTATGCTGTTGCAGTTAGATGTAAAAGCAGCCAAACGAGCTATTATTGATGGTAAGAAATCATTTCGTGTCTCTCTTGTTGATCTCATTATCAGTGTTATGAGATTCTCTTGTCTGTTGTTAATATGTATTTCTTTTCTCGATTAGGTTTTAGAAAAACTGATGAATCTCTTCTCCAAGAAAGCGCTGCAGGTAAGATGATTTTTTAAGAGTTAAGCTCAACATTACTTTCAAAAAAGAGTTAAGCTCCTCAACGTTCTCTCTTTAAATACGTGACAGTATCTTTCTCTCACTCTAGATAGGTGTCTCTCTTGTTTACTTCCTGTGTACTTGAGTTGTGCCTTTTGTGTTCTTTAATAAAGATTTATGCCAAAAATAATAATAATAAATGAACCATATCTTTAATGTATTATGTCATTTTTTTTTTTTTTTTCCAGAAAAAACAGTGGTCCAAGTTAGGATTTATGCTATAAGATTAAATTTATTATACCTAGTTAAAGACAGTCACTGCTTCAACTGAATCTCTGACCTGGAAGTTGAAAATTTTTTATGTCATAGAACCTTACAGATTTTATGGATGGAGTGAAGTGTCTTAAAATTTTTTCAATCATTAACTATAAAAAAATCAATCATTACACAAACTAGTTGCTTATTAGATCAATCAAATTTTACTAAATAATGCTTTTTAGACCACAATATTTTTTTCTTTTGGCCTTCATTGCCCTGGTCACTACGAGAGATGATATCATAGGCTGCACATGGGTGAAGTCATTTGTCACTTCTCTCTCTCTGGCTAAAAGTTTTGCAATGCTTTACTTAAGAATTTATTCTTACGGCTTGTGATCTAATCCCATTTTTATCAGCGGGATGGCAGGATGGTGCTACTGCAGTTTGTGTTTGGGTGCTAGGACAAGCGGTGAGTTCTTAATTCTTTTCTTTCTAATAATATATTACACTATTAGAAATAGGTGCTTAGCAAGTTTTCCTTCTTTATGTAAGATGTAGTTGTTTGAATTTCTTGGGAATAAACTTTGGTGTGTAAGGGTGTTGAGAAAAGTAGAAATCTTTGGGTGGACAGCTAGTCTTTGTAAAATATTGACAATTGATTACCTGAGAAAAAAGAACTAGGAGTGTGGATAAATGTTGCATGCGAAAGAATTTTGGAAAGATGGTAGACTCTCTCCTTTTCACATTGCATTGTGGCAAGAGAATCGTGGTTGTTAGCCTTAACCATATTTGGATTTGCATTTGGGGATCTCTGCTTCTATGATAGAAGTGTTTGAAAGTTGTTAAGGGAAACTTGGTTTTCATGAGAAATGTGTTTTGAGGAGCACTTTCTCTTTGTACTATGTGGACAATCTGGTGGATGAATAGAATAGCCAATCAGCCTATGTAGTTAGTCTTCTTTACATGGACAGCTTCTTGGGGAAGATCCTGACCATGGACAACATATGGAAACGCCGCATTATATTTATGGTGAAAGTGGTGAAACAGTGGATCCTTTGCTTCTATATTGTGAAGTTGCTAGGGCCTGCGGGATGAGTTCTTCGGAGGGGTTGGGTTAGCTTAGGTTATGCTTGAGAAGGTGGTTAATTTTATTGCAAGTTGGATATGTCCTCAAGGTATACATCAGATTGCTGCAGTCTGAAAAATGATCCCAATTTGCCTACTATGCTCATTTCTTTCCCTCTAAGTACACTGCAACAAATAGGCTGGTATCATCTTCCACTATTGTGCATACTAATGACTCATAATGTTTCCTTTACAAGATAAACTCAAGGATATCATGTGCCAAAAAGTGAGAGTTTGAGGTGCAAATTGATGGGTTTCGTAGTTTAGGATGGAAGTTGAAAAAATGTTTGATCGTTAAGAGGTGCAAAATGTATGTTGGCCTTTAATTTTTTTTACAATTTTTATTACTTAAGAAAAATAGGCCTCAATATAAATTCAAAGCTTTAAAGTATCAATTATTTATTTTTTTATCGGTAAACAAGATATTATTAATCAAACGAATAGGCAAAAGCCCAAGTACACAGGATATATACAAGAGCAACGCCTATGCGTGCTTAATTTGGAGATACAAGAAATTCATGAAATGAAAAGCCATGAAAATCAATTACAATCGACCAATGGAGTAAGTATTGAAAAATAGACTTCTAAGCTCCTTCATTGAGTGCGTTTGATCTTCAAAACTTCTTTCATTCCTCTCCCTCCAAAGTCAATTATTTATTTTCACTTCAAATGAAGATTTTTTTACTGAATATAAAGCATTGTAGTCTAGGAAAAGGGTTTTATCAAATCCAACCATTTACAAGCTCCTACAGAAGGAACCAGGTAAAAAATAATAGTTTTACTTTGTTCTAGTACAATACAAAGAATAGCGCTCAATCTATATTAATTTGGTTGTTTCTTTAAGTTTAAATTAAGATATGAATATTAGAGGTGTAGCAAATAGAGGGACTAGGGATCATGAACAACTAGTAGAGACATTATCTAGAGCCAAAGTTTTTGTGATTGTTTTTTTTCTTGTTAAGTAAGAAGATATTTTATTGATATTGAAATAGGCATAGCTCAAGTACACAGGAAGTATACATGAGCCGCATTTTCTGATGGGCTTTCTAATGGGCCGCATGTTCTCTCTCTAGGCCACGGCTTTGGCATCATGATGATAAAGGAGAGAAGTTTGATGGGCCATATTGCGAAAAACTTCTCGGCTAAAACCGAGACTAGCTACTTTTCACACTCATGGAAGTTGAATGAGAGTTCACTTTCGCTCATTTCATGAGTAAAACCAGACTAGTTACTTCCCTCTCTCTCTCTCTCTCTCTCTCTCTCTCCACACATATTTATCTATTGATCGATCATAATTGGTGTTTGGGGTCTTAAAATCATTATGTCACAGGCGACGTTGATGAAGGCAATATAAAAGGCCTCGTAAATGTACTGTGTACCGGTTTATGATCCGGTTTATGATCCATGCTAGTATTTTATGCTGCTTTCTTAGATGTCCTGCAAGCCTAGCTTGTTTTTGGCTCATTTTGAGGACAGTAGCAGATAAATTCCCATGGCTTCTTGGAAATGTGATAAGCTCACAATACTAGGGTTAGTTCTGCTTTGGATTATGCATTGTGCTGTTTCCTCTAGTTTATGCCATTGAAATTTTAATTGGTACTCATGGACATTTTCTAGGTTTTTCTTGCTAATGTTGGGGATGCAAAAGCAGTGGTAGCACGATCATCTACTATTGATGGATTGCAGAATGATTCAGATGGAGTAAGTTCACTGAAGGCCATTGTTTTGACTAGGGAACACAAAGCCATCTATCCACTGGAGCGTGCTCGCATTCAAAAGGTGAGGACTGCACATATAGGAATGCGCGTATATGGTTATTGCCAGAAACCAGCATTAAAACACAGGCTACTCAGAAACAAACAGTAGAACGTATGGTTAGCAGTGAAGTTGAGCAATAGTCGCAGGGTCAGTTGCAAAAATGCTTTTTCATCCTCTTCTAAACAAAATTTTAAAGATTTCTGATGTCAAAATGCTTTCATCTTTCTGTTTGTGTTTTTCCCTTTGTTTTCCTTTTACTTTCCAAGTTAATATTTATATATAATAATGACATCAGGTAATTGTAAAGTTTTGAGATTTTTGGATAATTTGGTTGAATGACATTGACATTTGAATATAATGAAATTAGGTTGAAAAGCTTCAAGTGGGAGATAAATGCACAAAGTTCTATAGTTCCATTAACTCTAAATATATGGATGGTGTAGTGTCGTCAGATCCTTTGGTGATTAGTAATTACATAATAAATTTTGTCAGAGTTTATATACAGAACAATTCACTTGGAGACTCAAGTTGGATCAACTTTCGTTTGCTTCTCTTGAGGAGGCTGATGCTTGGTGGTTGGAAAGAACCTTTGACAAAAGCAAGTTGTGGGGTGTTTGAAAGCCCTAAACGGTGACAAGGCTGGGTCTGTATGGTTATTCCTTGGATTTCTTCCAAGCATGTTGGGATGATGTGAAGAAAGATGTTATGAAGGTGCTGGTGAGTTGCCTTTAAAAGGCAATTTTGAGAAAAGCCTTGGTGCTACTTTCATTGCCCTTATCCCAAAGAAGCTAGGGCAATGCGAATTAAGGGTTTCTGGCCCATTAGCCTACGGGTGGTGTCAGCAAAATTTTGGCCAGAGTCCTTGCAAATAGAATGAAGTTGGTACTGTCAGAAAATTCTTGTCTTGACCTTATAACCAATGAATGGAAAAAAATGTCTTGATTGTCCACTAAGATCAGGAGATCCAGGAGGGTTGTGTAAATTGGTCATTTAAAAAGCTGATGATCATGCGAACTGTGGTTTTTAGATCTATTTGCCAAGAATGTGCCGTTGGGGAAAAATGGTAACTGGTTGCCCAGTGTATCTCCTTAGTGCATTTTTTGGTATTGGCGAATGATACTACCATGGGATTCTTCAATAGTACAAGAGGACTGCCTTATTCTCTTTACTCAATTATGAGTTCTGATAACTAGGCTCCTGAATGTTAGAAGAATATGTTACGGAGGAAGTACAAATATTCTTGCCTAATTTCTACTTTAATATCCGGTGCATGTAGATGATATGTTTTTTATTTATTTGTTGGTAAACGATAAGTTTTATTAATAGTTTTAGCAGGGCGGCTCAAGACTGGGAAGTTGGGAGTTTTGAGTTCTTTCGACTTTTGTATTCTGTGAGATCGAGCATCCAAGGAAATGACAAGTTGTGGTGGGTACCAGCAGGTAAAGACACATTCTTGGTTCGATAGTTCTATAAGTCTCTCACGTAGGTGCAGAACACTCAGTTTCCATGGAAGAGGATCTGGCGTAATAAGGCGCCTCCCAAAGCGACTTTCTTTGCATGTACAACTTCACTGGGAAAGATCTTGACGACGGATAATTTGCGAAGATGTGGGGTGATCATAATAGACTGATGTTGCATGTGCAAGAAGAGTGATGAAACTGTGGATCATCTTCTACTGCATTGTGATGTTGCTAGAGTGTTATGGGTTGAGGTGTTCAGTAGATTAGAGTTAGCATGGGTTATGCCCGCCACAGTGGAGGCGCTCTTGGCTTGCTGGACAAATCTAGGAGGTATTCCACAAATCAAAGCTGTGTGGAAGATGATTCCTATTTGTATCTATGGTGATTATGGCAGGAGCGAAATAACAGGACGTTCGAAGACAAGGAGATCTTTTGAGGATCTTAGATCTTTTTTTGTTAGAATGTTATTCCTATGGGCCATAGCTATAGATTTTAATGGTTTAGACCTGCATGATTTTATTTTTTTTGAGAAGTGACCTGCATGATTTTCTTGTTTCCTTTTCTTCATCCTAGATAGGTTTTCCTCTTGTATACCCATCTTGTATACTTGGGCTATGCCTATTCTATTAATACAATCGTTTACTTATCAAAAAAGAAAAAGAAAAAGAAAAAGAAATAGGCATAGCTCAAGTACACGGGATATTCTTTATATCCATGTTCATACGTTTGGAGTGATGCATCATATTCATTCCTTTGCTTCTATCCTACGGTAAACATGAAAAAATGAGTTGAAAGGATCAACCAAAAGTTCATGGTGGACAAGTAGTGATCCTCAGTGCAACAGTCCACATGATAATATGGTATTCTAGAGAAGATTGATTCCACTGTATGATTAACTATGTCCCAATCTACTTTGAATGCATATTTCTGGTCTTTTGATATCAAGTATGCTTTGATACCCAGGCTGGTGGTACAATAAGTTCAAATGGACGACTACAGGGGCGCTTGGAAGTTTCTCGGGCCTTTGGAGATCGGCAGTTCAAAAAGGTTTTTAATTTCTCTTTTTTCAGACAATTTATTTTGTGGTTTCATGTTTGCTTAGGTTGTATCTTATCCCAGTAGAATTTGGGCTTGGAAGATTGCGAGTGGGCAATGAATAAGCTTAAAGTTTTTTTCTTTAACACTTTGTTCCTCTAGGAAATTGCAATAGACTTTAACAGGCTGTGTGCCCATGATTTTCTTGTTTCTGTTGCAAATCTTAGTTAGGCATCTCTCTTGCATATGTCCAGTGTACATGGGTCATGCCCATTATTTTCATCAAGAAAATTCTTGATTAGTTATCAAAAAAGGGCTTAGCTTTGTCTTGATAAATGCTTAATATCTATATATGTCGATTCTCTTCCTGTTTTCTTCGTCAAATGTTTTTTGCTTAATATCTATATATGTCGATTCTCTTCCTTTTTTCTTCGTCAAATGTTTTTTTCTTACTTTTTTTTTTAATTTTTTATGTCGGGGAACCTCTCCAAGGCAGGGTCCTTTGGACCCACCCCTGTAGAGTAAACCCCGGTCCCGTGCACCTCTTCGTCAAATGTTTTGAAGACATTTTTAAATGAAAAATGAATATATGTCAACATCACCTTTGCCCTATTCCCCTGTAGATTGTAATGTTTTGACCTGCACCTAGATTGAGTGAAAACTTGTGGTGGAAAGAAACTCTTGAAAGATTGAAAGAAGCGGCAAATGTCTTGAAGGTTAAAGCAAGACATCCATTTAGCTTTCAACGTCCATCATGAATTGAAATATTCTTAATAGGATCTATGGCTTATAGACTGTGCACTTACAAATATCAAGTTCTAGACAACAATGGAGTTACCAATGGTCAACAAAAAGGACAGCAATTTTTAACCTCGGTAATTTATTAGAGTGGACTTTTTTTCCTTTAATTTTTTGTAGGGGTTGGAACAGTTAATAGTCTACCCCAATATAGTCACTTGGTATTGTTTGATAACACAGAGGAAAAGAGTCAACAGAAAGGAGAGATCAATTAGATGCCAAGTAGAAAGAAATAGATATTTCACATAACAATAAAAAAATGAAAAAAATTATCTGTGTTCTAGAATCTTTGCAATGATTTTGGTTGATTTTTTTCCAAGTTTTTGTATGGTTTGGAACACTTCATTCTGTGACCCTATCTAGTGTACCTTTATATATATTTCAATCCCCCAAATGCACCCCATCCGGAAACATGCATTGTGTTAGCTCCTGCCAATTTGAGTCCACCTCTCTTATCTCTCTCTACCCCTCTCTATTTGCTAAACTATTTTGAAGCCGCCTAAAGATAAAACAATTTATAATGAACTGATTCTTGGAAACTTCATGAGTGGCAGGTGGGTGTTGTTGCAACTCCAGATTTTCACTCTTTTGACCTTACAGACAGAGAGCACTTCATCATTCTTGGTTGTGATGGCCTCTGGGGGGTATGTGTTTGATATAATGTGCTGTTCATCTTCACATGGACACCTACAGGATGTTATAGAATATTATTTTCACTTTTATAGCTGGATCTGCTTGTTTGGATTCTATTGGTATTGCATGAAATGTAATTCCAATTTTTTTTTTTATAGGTATTTGGACCAGGTGATGCTGTTGATTTTGTTCATAAATTATTGAAGGTAAGAATACACCTTTTACTTTCTTTTTGATCATTTGTTAGTAAAAGAGCATCTTGGAGTCATCAGGGAAGTTGAAATAGTCTTATAGTGCAAATGCTTCCTTCAGATTTATTTGACTTGTTTTTCTCTAGAATTGGTTTAATATATGGCACACTAGGTTCTATTTAGATCTTTTTTAGGTTGTATTTCCCTATCTTCATGTCTATTTCCACTCTCTCCTTATTACACAATTGATCTGCAATATCATGGGGAATATGGGTTAATTCAATCTGCAATAGAGATAGAAGCACCTATGCATTTTATCTTTTGGAAGTCCTAGACTGAGTTTCATCACAGGCCTCTCTCTCTCTCCCTCTCTGTGAAACCATTCACTGTCCGAACCACTGAAAGTGCTCGACTTGTCACATAATACCGTTCCATCTGCTAAACTATCCATAACATGAAAAATCTCCCATCATTTTAGTGGACCCCATGTTAACATAGAGCTTATTTGGCTAGCCATATACTATTATATCAATAGTGGTATAAGCACAATTGTCTGTATTATCCCACAAAGCCAGAGACATCTATATTTGTTTCCCTTGGTGGGGGGGTTTGAGAAGAGGAAAATGTTTCCTGGGACTGCTTACCCTATTATGCTGTTTCATCTGTATAATCAATTTTTTTTGTAAGCTCCACCTCGTGTTGTTATTATGTCAAATTGGTTATTTAGAAGGCTAACTTAGTGCTTAACAGGAGGGGTTACCCGTCACTTCTGTGAGCCGCCGTCTTGTAAAGGAAGCTGTTCGTGAGAGGCACTGTAAAGACAATTGCACTGCAATTGTAATTGTTTTCAGGCGCAAGTAATTTCATGGGCATCAACTTTGTTCCAGATGGATATTAATTGCATTGAGGTGTTGTTTCTTCTTCAATTGTGTAAAGCTCCTGGGATGTTGCTTGTGTAATCGTCTGTTGCCGTTCAATATCTCGATGGTTGGTCGGTTTTGCATGCTAAGATGGTAGAAATAGACGTTGGATGCCATTTTATGAACTGGACACCTGACTGTTCAAAAGGTTTGAAATAGGTGGCGGTGTAATAACAGTTTTACTCCTTCGGCTGGCGTGTTGGACTGTGTAACAATCACTGGGTAGTTTGTAGTATCCTTAATGCCAGATCTACTTCTGCTGTGCTCCCCCAAGTATGGAAAGCTCCTACGCTACTTGCTTCGTCAAGTGGGCTGCTTTTGCTTTGTTCAACTATTCGTCAAGGATTGCATGCAGCAGCATGTTTGTACATCTTCTCGTGTGAACCTGACTTAAATGGTTCTATAATGTCTCGTACAATTTTCCGTTAATTTTTTAATTAAAGATTGAAGAAATTACCTAATTACATATTTCTTTTTTTTAAAAAAAAAATTAGTATCAATTTTGAAAAATTTGGAAACCTATACCTCAACGTATAAAAATGAGAAATACCAATTACCGATTTAAAATTAAACCAAAACTATAATCGGAAATAGTGAAAGTAACAGAACGTAGGAGATAATTCATTCGATATGATCTGTGGGATTCAATGTACAACTTTCGATATTAGACGTTACGAGGAAAGAAAGGAATAGAGTGGGAAAAGGAAGCCTTGTCAGAACATAATTAAAACGAATAAAAACTCTTTACAGAATACAGTCAGTCACAAACTACACTAATTAGATACTTTTACATTGCTAATTAACTTATTCGAAGAAATTTAGCCAGACCCATTCGAAACACAATTTACATTCTCGATATTCAACAAAATATTGTAAACCAAGTCACTATTCCCAGTCATGATAGTGATGCTTATACGCACGCACGCACGCAAAGAAGTACTACAACTATAAAAAGATATTTTACTTGGCTTAATATGATATGTTGGATTTACTTTAACAATAAAATTACTTTACAATCTAATTTACCACATAAAATCAAGTTAGTTTATAAGTTTATGTTTGTAAAATCTTTTTGTAGCTAAAATATTTGTGTGTGTGTATATATATATATATGTAAGTAATGCTTCTAGAAATTCAGCAAGTCCTATAACAAGTCTAATCGGGTAAAATGATAGGGTGTGGAACATTGACACTGCCAGGGAAGAATCAGCATGAACACCAGCACGAATCAAAACCAAATGGAGAGGACAAAGCTGGACGTACCCTTTTACTTGTTTCAAACCTTGAAATAAATAAACCCTGATTCCCAAGAATACTAGCGGAGAATATTGAAAGAGAAGGCATCACTTTTCAATTTTCAATAGCCCACCGTCCAAGATGCTAATACCTATTCATTGTTATGATCAATACCTATACAAGATTGTAAAAATTCCTAGGTCGCAGTTATTGCCTACATTAATAATAGATATCATCAATAATTTCCTATGAATCCCTGGGAAGAAACAAAAACACGGTCACTCAATCATGGAACACATATATGGGTCCAGCATGTAACAATCTAGGCCAGAGTCAGTTAAAACCATTTGTGATAACTCTTTAAAGGGTGTATTTACTGCTGTTTGTGCGACCAATTCAAGCAGCCTAAATCCCACAAAAACTTTCAAAATCCTCTAAAAAACTATCTAATTAATCCGTAACTCTATTTATTGTCACATGAATGCAAGTTAAGCTTTATCTATCTAATTAATCCGTAACTCTATTTATTGTCACATGAATGCAAGTTAAGCTTTATGACAATGACTAGAAATTAAAATGAAGAGCATTTATGTAGAATAAAGAGTAGAGCTAAGTCGCAAAGGGGAGAAGGTCCAACAATGGGGCGACTCAGCATTGAGGCCATGACAACCTCAGTAAAATATCAATGCCACATTTGCAGTACCACAGCAAAATTGCATTTCAATGAAAGTCAAAACCAGATATGAATTGAGTTATCCCATATCCAAACGCAACATAAACAGATGACTGACTAAAATGCATAAGAACAGATAAAGACCAACAAAATCTCCAGCAAGCATCAAACAATACAAACTCAAGAAAAATGGTGGCAACGAAAGCATGTCAAAGCTCTTCAACATAATGATCGTAATAGAGGACATAACACAAACTAAAACAGCAAGCAAAGATAAAAAGATAACAAGGCCAACATTTGTCCTCTGATGCTGTTCAAATTCCAAGCAAAACTACCTCACTGTGACAATGTCATCGATCTTCAAGATCATCCTCACGCACTCTGTCGCCAGGGTGATCGCACTTGTGCTCACAAGCAGCGGCTGCACCACATTCTCCTCCAAGATATTAGTAATCTGCCCCTTCCTCACATTAATCCCTGCATTGATCTCACCCTGCGCATGCCGGTTCCTCAGCTCCGTCACAATGGAAATTGGATTCAACCCTGCATTCTCAGCCAATGTATACGGAATAACCTCAAGCGCCTCCGCAAAGGATCGTACACAATAGCCCTCCATCCCATGAAGCACCTTCGCCCAAGCACCCAACTGCCTGGACAGCTCAATCTCTGGCGCCCCACCACCAGCAATCAAAAACCGCTTACTCACCAAGCACCTGACCACACACAGAGCATCGTGCAAGCTCCTGTCCGCCTCATCAAGAACCAACTGATTTGACCCACGGACCAACACCGTCGCGGTCCGTCCCATATCCTTGATCCCGGTAATCTTAACAATCTTCCCATCCCCAACCGGAAGCTCCTCAACAAGATCTGCAAACCCGAACTTCTCTGCCCGAAAATGCTCAATGTTCGCAATGGGCAAACAATTCAGTGTGTTGGTGATAAACTCAATATCTTCGCGCTCCACATCCTTGACCACCAAAATCTTCGCCTTGGCGAGATAATGAAGCGACAAATCAGTCACAGCATCGCGCAAAATGCTCTTCTGAATCAATAAGACGTTGCACCCGGTCGACTTAATCTTTTTAATCATTCCCAGAATGTACTGCCTCTCCTCCTTCAGTATTCTGTCCATTTGTGCATAATCTGATACCACGATACTCTGCTCGATATCAGTCTTTGGCGGTGAAATCTGGAACTGAATGACCGCGATCTTAGCGTTCTCCATACGAGTGAGACCTCCAGAGGCATGACTCACTTTCTTGTCAAATACAAGGCCTTTGACAAGCTCGGTGTCGTCGACAGTGCCACCGAGCTTCTTGACGATCTTGATGTCCCTCAGGTCAACCTGATTGGGCTTCTCCGGGTCGACGACAGAGAGTACGGCGTCAACAGCCAAAGGAGCGAGGAGAGTTGAGTACTGGCTAACGACTTTGCTGTTCAGCGATGTACTGGCCGATTTGACTAGAGATTCGCGGTCGGAAAGCTCTACGGGGACTGCCATGGCGGTGAGGACTTCGACGGCCTTGGTGGCGGCCTTGTGGAGGGAGTCTGAGATGACAGTGGGGTGGATTCCGTTGGAGAGGAGGGAGAGGCAGTGTCCAAGAAGGGCGCCAGCGATTACGACAACGGTAGTTGTGCCATCTCCGGCAGAGGCGTCTTGGGCCTTGGATAGCTCGACGAGCATCTTGGCGGCGGGCTGGAGTACCTCCATCTTGTTTAGGATGGTGGCGCCGTCGTTGGTGATGATGACCTCGCCGGAGGCCGTGGAGATCATCTTGTCCATGCCCCTGGGGCCGAGGCTGGTGCGGACAGCATTGGCCACAGACCGCGCCGCCACGATGTTGGCGTGGCGGATGTCCTCCTTGCGCTTGTTATCCACGTACGACTCGGTCTTGGAAGAGGAGGCCATTGGAGAAGACACCGCGGCTGACATTGCAACAACACAGCTGATATTCAAAAACCCTAACCCTAATCCCAGAAAGAGAGGGTTTCAGAGAGAGTGAGCGAAGCGGGAGAGGTTTCTGGAAGAGAGAGGGGTCGAGTGAGTTCGGGTGATCAGAGGGAAATTAACCTACTTTAAAACAAGACCCAACGACAGCGTTTTCAGGATCTTAATTTCTTTTATTTCTCTTTGGTATATTTATTATTATACATTCAATTTTTTCAAGAATTCTCTTAATAAAATAATAAATTTTAAAAAAAGAAATATTCACATTAACTGTGCGAAATAATTATTTACATATTATTATTTTTTGAGTTTTACCATTCATTAACCACTATTCACTCCAACATTCCAAATCCGCCAGTTTTTTTTTTTTTTTTTTTCAATGCAGAGGGTTTTTCATAAGATGTTGAATAGGGGGTAATGAAAAAAATTATTCTAATTTTTTATATGTAAATAATTGATATATAAAATCACTTAAAATCGCATCCATAACATAACATAACAAATTGAGTTCCATTCCTCTTTCTCTTTCTTTTTGAGTTCCTTGAGAACATATCATCCCATTGTTCATAGTGAGGATAACTTAATAATAATCAAAGGTAAGTAAATAACCTAACATTTGGAAAGATTGAGATGCTGAAATGCTCTTAAATTAATAACATTGGTCTACAATTCAACAAAGGTATTAAAGCCTGAACCAATCATGTCTATATGTATATATGTCTGATACTTGGGTCCCGACTTGTGAAAGTTGACCCACACTATCAGGTGGCATAGGATTGACCAAAAATGGGTTGCATAAATTGGTCTAATATGTACATTTTTGCATTAAGCTTCTTCTATCACTGCAAAATAATTTCTGTTTTCACCCTTTCACTACTTCACAACTGCACTGAAACCTCCATGTAACAAGGGTTAAGGTAATATTTCTTATGCAGCATTAACCTGCCTCCATAATAATATAGCCATTATCTGTCTACAGTGGTGCTTGACACTTGAGGCAGAATCTCCACCTTTGGCCTCCCAGTGATGTTATCCCCCCTTCCAGAATTATGGGATTCTATAATGTCAGCACCTGTCATAGATATCATAAACTGTAGCATCTCCTCCAGTTCTAACTTCATGTCCAGAAATATATTCTAGAGTTCACTAGGGTCAGCACCTGGTTATGATTTTATGAAAATGCAGCTTCCCCACTCTGGTTGCCACTCCATCTCTGGAAAGATATGAACTCCATCCTGTTCTGCGAAACCTTTCACTTGGGACTAGGAATTTTTTGTTGGTAAGAAATAACAATAAATTACTCTATCTGATTAACCCCACTTCGCAGCACCACGGATTGAGGTTCTTTTCTGATCCTTCTTCTTGTTCTTCTTTAGAAGCACAGACACGTGATCAATATCTGTGGGAGTTGAATGGCTCTCACCCTTCAACCACAGCAGAGCCTCAGTAGCTGCATCTTTTTCTGCAAGTTTCTTACTGCTGCAAGGTTGCCCGGAAAAATTCATCCCATTAAAGATCACAGTGGAACGGAACTGGTTGTTTTTCAGTTGTCTTGTCTTGTAGGTGGGTGCTTCATGTCCTGCCCTGGCAAGCAATGTCTGTAGCAGATTCTTTGAATTACCACCCTCACCTCCACCTCTCAAAAGGGTTCCTGGTAGTGTCTCTTTCATCTTCTTTTTTGAGGGTGTTGCCACCTGGCGATTGAAGACAAATCTACCATTGGATTGGTCCTCTGAGACCAGTAATCTTACAGCCAACAGGAGCTCATTGTGCGACTGCATGTCCAGCTTGGGATCCAAAAGCTGCCCAAGAAAAAAACAAGGAATCAATGTATACATCAACAAAAATACATACATAGACACAAACACAAATTTATTTACTAGCAATAAGCGATTTGTTCATGAAACCTTTTTTTCATAGTGCCCAATTCATTGAAGTTTTGATCCCTTCGTTAGTTACACCCAAAAATATATGGTGTGGAACATATTCGAGTGGGCTGTATTTTTTTTTTCATAGGTAATAAAAGTTTTATTGATAAAAACAAAAGGCAAGCCCAAATACACGGGATGTATACAAAAGAAACAACTAATTAAAAATAGAAAGATTATATATTTACAGTGGGCGGTATTATAATGGGTCCATTCTAGAGAGACATATATATTGTTCATAAGATTTACCTTTTACTTTCTCTTTTTAAACATTTGCAAACTGCCCAGTTAGCTGATAGAGTGGGGCAACTAACCTTGATTTTGCAGTCATTTAAATTATTAACTATTTCCTTTTGGAATTTTACTGCTCCATTCTTTTTAAGTTCCTTATCTAAATATTGAACATCTATCAAATTATTGATTGGTATTTCAGGCCAATCAAATTTTAGCTTATGAAGTCCGTGCTTATACATGAATTATATGTGTTCTCGCATGCAAGTGTGGAGAGAGAAAAAACTTTGGATCAAGAAAAAAGCCTGAAACAGATCATCTCCGGGGACCGGAGATTCCTATTCATCTGACTTTTGAGCTGGAAAAAATGGTCAACTCTTACTTTCATCCGTATCAATTCTTCAAGTCCTCGCTTTAAGCTTATATACGTATCTGCCAAAGCAGGTTTCATGAAAAACTCCAAGTATCCTCCCAACATTTTTAGGTGTCCATCCTATCAAAAGCCAGTTATAGCGTCAGTGCCTTCCATCAATAACACATCCTGGAAGCAATAAGCATACTGAAGTGAAAGAACTTACTAAGCCACCCCTGGAAATGTTCCCTCCAAATAAGAGCAGCAGAGAATCAGACACACCAGTTGAGTCCCGGAGGAATACAGAATTCACTTTCACCTTTTCGTTGAAAACCAGCCATGGATATGGAATTTTGGGTACCGCAGCATTCACAGAATTCTATTTGATGGAGTACACAATTAAAAACCACAAGTGCAATCAGAATTTTGATGCATTAGAGTTCTCAATTGATGATGTTGCACGTAAGATTTGACACAAGAAGCTGAAAGACGAAACTAACCGAGTACAGAAGTACTTGACCATCCTCCATTGTTTTTAATGTTATCGACTTCTCTTTGTTCTGTGGAACCAAAATTTTATCAGTGCATGCTTGTATACCACAGAACAAGTCATTGGCATGCCTAAGAGATCAATATACTTTCAGGAAGCTATTGGCCAACCAGATTAATCCATTAAAATTCCTTTCTTTTTGCTAACTGGAACTTCAGCTTAAAAGAAAAGCAAGACCAAAAATAAAAAGATATATCTATATGTACACCTTCCAACTGCATGGAGGGGGAGGAGGGGTGCTCCTGACTTACCACAACAGAACATATTCCAGGAAACAAGCCTGCACAGATGACTGCTCGGATAAGATGCTCATCATGGCTCCATCTATTGCAGTTTTCAGTGTTGTGATCAACTAGACCACCATCCTTGAGCAAACAGAAAAACTGCTTCCGAAGAGAGTCAATGGCTTTCAGGGTTTGAGCAGAAAGGAAATTTTTCCAGCAGTACTCGTAACCAGATTGCTGTCTTTCAGCAACTTTCCAACCCTCATAAGCTCGGACAAGTGCAAGATGGTCACTATATTCACGGCCAGAGAACTGCGCTTTTGCTGACTCTGCAAGCTGTAAAAATGAGAAAAGGAACAAAACGTGATTCCTCACTCCTTGGGAGTTGAGAACCTGATACCTGATATTAACTGGAAGTCTGATACAAGCAGCATAAGTCATTCTAGACAGCATTTATTTGGAGGAAAACAAGTTAACAAATACAGCGGCTCTTCCAAGTTGAATGTCTTACACCTACATATTCCAACTTCTCCAACAGCACTCACAATCAATTTATGATCTCAACAATCTCCATTCCCTCACTTTTAATCCACACTTCAAAATTATGTGCTTTATACATAATGTCATACGTTAGTATTCAGTTTCTAGATGATCACTCACAGTTCAATCAAAGGATAGGTAAAAGGGGAAGAAGCATATCAATTCCAAATGACTCAAAAGTACATCATGCTGGGATGCAGGGAAGCTGAACATAAATTAACACACTAACTAATACATACTAGAACATATAAAAACGTCAATATATATTGTTCAACAGAGGATGATACATACATCCTTCTTGTCGAATGGCATCAGAAATGGATCTCTGACACTCAGGCCAGCAACAACGGTCATGATTGGATCTAGACAGTTGAAAATAGCCCCAAATATGAGCATTTTCCCAAGTTTTGGCTCAACTGGAAGCATCGACAAGTTGCGTCCTGCTAGCAAGCAATGTCATGATGGATATTTACCACAAGCAATACCTTGAAACAACATAGAAACATAAATAAAATCTGGTGTGTGGGCGCATGTGCATGTATAATTTCCATACCTAGCAAAGTCAGATTTTCATTCTCATCCAAAGCCCCAATGACCTTCAAGTAATCCACGGCATTTTGAACCTGCACCATAAAAATGATTGAAAGAACTGACATGAAAGTAACAATGGCCATAGAATCAGAAAAAAATAGGGGCATTATGAAAAGAATATACTTAAATATCAGTGAAAAACTGCAGACGGGAATCAAGGTGTTGGGTTGGTGCTTGGGTAGAGTTTTAGTTCTACAGGAAACAAGGGGTTGGGGTTGGGTCTGGTGTATTTTGTGTTTTCTTTTATGGGCTTTTTGGGTCATTTCGGGCAAGGTGTTTTCTTGTATACATTCAGTGTACTTGGTTTCTCCTTTTGATATATACAATATTTTTACTTATCAGAAGAGGAAAAAAAAAAAAACTGCAGATTCTGAGAAGTAAACTTGACTTGAAATTTACCGATAGAGGTTCTGGTGACTGCAATGCCCTAGATAAAAATTGTGAAATGCTCCCAAGTTGCAAACTTTTGATTTGTAAACATAATGACTGTAATGGCGTCCTTAAAAGTTCTGGCAATTGGTAATCAGCAAAAGCATCATGTACACATCTGGGATAGAGATGGTAACACTCGCCAGGTTGAACCCGTCCAGCTCTTCCCCTCCTCTACAATACAGAAGTGAAAAACTAATATTATCAGTTTTCAATAAGAAGAATCAGAACTCGGAATGAAACACCTTAAAAATTAAACTGAGTGCTATATAACTCCTAAATAATCCAAAATTTATTTTTTGGCGGCACTTAAGCTGTACATTGTGTGGCACAAGTTCTGCCAATGAATTTCACGAACACCTTCACTTAGATAAACGGGATGACTTTATCCAGGACGACATACACAAACAAATTCCCACTCACTTCCACTTCCTTTCTTGGACCTTTATATGAACTTCAGAGAAGTCCAAGAGGGTTTTAAAGCTCCTAGTTACATCATACATTATACAACCATACGTGCACTACAATGCAATTGGAAGTTTTTCTATATTTTTTTTATAAGTAATGTCCATTAGTGGATTCAAGGGACACTACTCCTGTCAGTCCAGAACAAGTGTGTGTACTTAGCTAAACCATGATTTAAATTGCAGGTGGTTAAATCATTATTAAATGGAAAGGGAGCAAACCTCTAACCTTGTTTAAAAAAGCAAATACAAGAAACAAAATAAGGTTGTTTAGATGACGCAAGTGAGCCATCAACCAAACACAAATAGACCTGCTATGACAGGTTTATGATATTGATGATGAACAACATAATGGAAAGCATTTTGACGAGGATCCTGTTACAAGATAGGGCATGCACATATGACAGTAACTAATGCGTTTTGTGCACAGAACAAAGAAAAATCCAACGTAGAATAAAATACTGTCTCATGTCAGATATAATCTCTTAACCTGGGTATGATAATTAACTTCAGAACATAATGATCTTACTTGACGAGCAGCAGCCTTTGATATCCATGATGGCAGCAAACAAGGAGTGTTATTTAGTGCATCATATGATGTCTCTTTTGCCTTTCCACAATCAACCACAAAAACGACATCGTTGATGGTGATACTAGTCTCAGCCATATTTGTAGCTAGAACTATTTTCCTCACTCCATCTTCGGGCTTATCAAATATTAGCCTCTGTAAGCAAAACAAATAAAAAAGAATCAGGAAAATCTACAATCACTAGATGAATGGTACAATTCATATCTGAACCTGTAGATAAGATATGATGTAAGACACACAAATGCTAGAATAAAGCATTGCTGTAGTCATCTTCAGTGCAAACTACCAGGAGTAAATGGATATATAATTCAAGGCAAAAGGGATGCGATTGGTCAATAATAATTCAAACACAAACACAAACACATTACAGACTTACTTGATGCCTAAAATGGATCTAATTTACGGAAATATATATATTTTTTATAAGTATATATATATATTTTGGATAAGTAATAAGAGAATTTTATTACCAAGTAAAGAGGCATAGCCCAAGACTTTACTGGTATATATTAATATTTTCAAATATTTTTCCATGACAAGATCATGGTAATATACATGAATAGAGAAGACAACAAAGGATAAATAATGCAATCACCTGCTCAGAGCTTGCCATGGATCCATGGCATGCAAGCAGCAACACCCTTCCCGGATCACCCAAGAGAGGATGAGCTTGGAGTTGGTCCTTCAAAGTATTTATGTCATCCCAACCAGTCATAAAAACCAAAATAGCACCAGGCCTTTCTTTTCTGACTATGTGGCAGAGCACGTGCTCAATGAGGTTAAAGCCAATTGAGTCCGGATTCCAACAGGATAAAGACTCCCGAGTACGTATGCTGCACTCCTTAAAGTCAGCTGCTTCAAGTGCATCCTATTCACAAGGGCAGGAATAGATTGCTATAGAACCAAGAACAAACAACAAAAACCAGATAAGCTCACAAAATTTGTATACCTCAACAGCAGAAGCAATCTGGCTCTTCCTTTTCCTAAGAGCTTGAGCTTGTTTCTGCATTTTCCACACCTTTTCTTGACCATAATCATCAATTTGATTATAGGGTGTCAATCGATATCCTGTCATTTCCAGGATATTCTCCAGAAAATGTGTGCGCACTGGGTGTGTAAAACCCTGAAATTTAAATTGGACAAAAGAGCACAAGAAAAAAGGTCAGTCCACCATTCTTTAAATTCAGATCATGTCATATACTCTCTTTTTCTTGTAGATGTAAAAGAGGATAAAAAACAGAGTAAAGGAATCTGTACTAACAATTTTATCACCACCCAAAAATTAAGTGGATGAGAATATATGTCCAGTAAGAACCAATGAATCCAACAACTAAGAAAACATTATTAGACCCATTATAAATGGAATAATTTTTTTACCGATAAATTCCACAAAGACCTGGTGATTCGACCCACAGCCTTACCCTCCACTTTGTTCTTACAAGGGGAGAAGTTATGATTGCTCATTGACTATGTGGTGCGGTTCAAACGCACATATATTATTAGTAATTACCATCCTGAAAACTTACAGGAATATGCCTTGTTGGAGCACCACCAAAGTACGAAGAGAAAAGCTCAGCATTTAGGGTTGCACTCATCAAAATCAGCCTTAATTCTGGTCTACGAGTGAGGAGATCTTTGAGGACAATAAGAAGAAAATCTGGCAGAAAACAAAAAACATCAAACATCACATTTGATAAACCGATGAACAAAAAGGAAATCAATTCTAACATTACCTTCATTCATTCCACGCTCATGAATCTCATCGACAATAACATGAGTTACACCTTTCAAATTTCTGTCGATAAGTAATCTCCTCAACAATATTCCAGTGGTGCAAAAAAGAAGGCGAGTGTCTCTCCCTTTCATTCCCTCCAGCCGAACTTTGTATCCAACCTTTCAAAAGGAGAATATTTAATTGGGGACAGTCAAATTTCGATCTGCTAAAGAATAATGAAAATATTTGGCAAGCTTAGGCCATGTTTGGTTCATTAAATTTTGAGAATTGTTTTTGAAATTTATGAGATGTGTTTTTTATTGGATTATGTGAAGGCAGATAGGAAAACTTGAATATATTTTTTCAAAAACATGTTTTATTGGATTTGTAAAAGTTGATGGGAAGAGTTGAAAATTTGTTTATATATAAAAGTTTTAGGATATTTGTGCTTTAGTTTTTGTAAATGTTGTTTTAGTTTTGTGTTTTGGACTTGTCATTGAAATGTAGGCAAATGATTTGATGAAAAGTTAAAAGAGCAAATTTTTTTAAGATTGAAACATATTTGGTTTGATGTTGAAATTTTTTTGAAAAACTTTGGAAATTGGACTTACCAAACATGGCCTTAAGTTGTTGAAGCAAGAGTAATAAGATCAGCCAAAACTTACAGATTCTCCCAGTTTCTCCCCTCGTTCTGCAGCAACTCTTTCAGAAACTGACATGGCAGATATGCGTCTTGGCTGAGTACATATAATACTACAGACAGCTCCACGAGCAGCCTCAATTTCAGATTCCAAGATGTATTGAGGAAGTTGCGTGGTTTTGCCGCAGCCAGTTTCACCTGAGACAACAATGACCTGCAAAATCGTATATGACATTAGTGGACTAATTCGAGTCCATGCAAATCATGTTATCTACACAGAACTTTTTTGAAAAGAATTGGGGAACTCTTTGATCAAGATCAACTCTGTATGCCTACCTGGTACTGCACATTTACCTCTGTGACACTTCAGTTTATAAAAAAGCGCACATGGTAGCTTTACAGCGGTGTGATGGAAAATAAACTTCCCCAATATGAAATGACATTCAGGATAACATAAAGCACTAGTGACAAAAATTGGTATTTTTTTTCCAGCCCGCTGTTTTTAAATTCCTTTGGCACAGAACAGAGCGTTCTTTTTCCAATAACAGAAAATGGTCTAATTTAGTGTCTGGATGGAAAGGGAAATATGGCCCTACATGTAGATAAATGGTAGAAAGGATTCTTGTCGATGTTAAAATTTTAATAGAGTGCATTGGATAAGTCCAGAATGTTCCAGATGATTGTTCATTGTTAAGTACTGAAAAAATAAATATTTATTATTATTCCTTGCATCTTTTACAACAATATAACAATAAATAATGAAATTGTTTAACTTGTTAGTGAGAACCTCATTAGGGAGGCACGTGATTGGGAGGTTGGCGTCCTTGTTGAATTCTGTAACCTGTTATAAACCATTGGAACTAATGATACAGTGGTGGATAAGTTGGTTTGGTCTCCTTCTAGTAAAGGAAAATTTTCTGTACACTCTTTCTATGAGGTTCTCACTACTCAAGCTAGAAATCACTTTCCTTGGAAGAGCAATTGGAGGAGTAAAGCACCTCTTAAGGCTGCTTTTTTTGTTTGGACCGCATCCTTAGGGAAGATCCTGACCATTGAAAACCTTGGGAAACGTGGGTTTATCCTTATTGATTGGTGCTGTATGTGCAGAAATAGCATCGAAACAGTGGATCATTTACTTTACATTGTGAGTTTGCAAGGGCCTCATGGAATTACTTTTCAGCAAAATTGGAATAGCATGGATTATGCAGGGGAGGGTGGTTGACCTATTAGCTAGTTGGAGAGGGATCGAGGGGATATTGCAGCTGTGTGGAAGATGGCTCCCATTTGTCTACTTTGGTGCATTTGGAGTAGAAGGAATGAAATTTTGAGGATCGAGAGCACTCCTTGGAAGGGTTTAAGAGTTTTTTCTCGAAGACTTTATTTATGTGGGCCTAGTTATAGACTTTAATGGTCTCACTTTCATGATTTCCTTGTAACTGTTTCTAGTTCCTAACTAGGTGTAATCACAAGTATACTTCTTGTTTACTTGGGCTATGCCTATTTCAATCTCAATAAAATATCTTCTTATTTGTAAAAAAAAAAATAATGAAAAACTTGTATAAATTACGATACATATAGCAAATTAATTATTGATGGAAGTCATAAAAGACATTAGTGATGAATTTCTTCTTCAGGAAAACTCACGCATGTAAACAAGTATGGGGGTGCCTAGGGAGGTTGGTATTCAAATGAAGCAAAAGAAGCTTATAGAGTGGGATTGAGAAGAATATTAGAAGAGGTCAGGATGAATTCTATAGGCATACCTTATCCCTTCCTTTAATTATCACAAAAAAAAAAAAATCTATAGGCATACCAGATACGTGGTGGGGGATGGCTCCACGATTTAATTTTGGCACGACAGGTAGTGTAGAGACAGGGCCTTCAAAGATGTATTTGGAGGGAAAGGAATAACAGGAGCTTTGAAGATCGGCAATGCTCATTAGAAGAACCCATGTCTCTCTTTTAAAACATTTGTTTTCTGGACTACAGCTATAGATTTTAATGGAGTTAGTTTTATTAAGTTCCTTGTATCCATCACTTCTCGTAAGTTTTCTCTTGTATACTTACTGTGTATTAGGGCTATGCCTCTTTCTATGATTCAAAAAAATTTGATTCTTGTCAAAAAAGGAAGAAAAAAACAAGTAAAGGTAAGAAAGTTAATTGTAATCTACAATGGTAACCAAACAATCGTAACTCACCTGATTTTCAGAAATGGCTTTTAATAATGCATCTTTCTCTTTAAATGCAGGGAGACTTCTACGAAATTCAAGCATCTTTTGGCCTTCAGTAGATTCCTATAGAAGAACAGATACTTAGCAAATCGCTTTCAGTTATTTCATAGTGACAACAAGGGAAAAGAAAACATAATATAGTATTTTTCAGACTAATTAATGGATTGTTAGGTTTTGAAGGAATACATAAATTATGAAAAATAACAAAGGCAGAAGTGCCAAATAGGATTACTATAGAAAAATGAAAGCACTCCAGAAGGTTCCTTGGTTTCAGACAAACCTGCCAAATCTGTTGTTTATTTCGCAATTGCAAACTTTTCGGTCGGAAGATTTTTTCCATGGCAGCACTATTTGGTATTGAGGGCTCCTGCTGCTTGTAAAACCCCTCATCATTATCAACATTTCCAACACTGCTTGCACTTGACAAGGAATTTGAGAAACTTCCACTACGCATAGGATTTTTAGAAAGATAGGCTTTGAGATGACCATCTACTTCTCTTTGCAATCCCAAAGGTAAGATCACCTGTTGGTACGCAACATATTAAGTAAACCACCCTGGATTCACTAAGATTCAAAATCTAGTACCCTCAGGAACTATACACATACTTTTAGCATTAAAACCATAACTGCCCTCCTCCTCTTCCATTATGATAAAGAAGCATTCAGGGCAAGCATTTTACAAAATGGTCAGAGAAGCAAGTCATCCCTTTTCCCCAAACAAGAAGTAAACTACAGATGCAGATAAGAGATAAGAGTGAGGACACAAGAAAATACCTCTCTCTGCGGCCGCTTATCATCCAGGTCAGATCTGTAATTTGGCAGAGGGACTTTACTAAATACGACAACTTTTGCATATTGACGGCTGCCAAAATAAATTATATTATAAACCACAGAAGATATCTAATTATATTACGAAAGATTACTATATACATTTAATTAGACACCTATGTAAACCCATTCTGCTAGCCAACACTGAAAGTTGCTCAAAATCACGTCTATCTTTTTTCTCCCGTGACACCACTTCTTGCTCATCTTTGTCGCGAAGCAGCATGGTCAACTTCCATCTCCAACCATCAATATTATCAAGAGTTGAAGTGCACTGCTAATAATAAATCAACATTGTAAAAAGACAAGCGCTCTATCTATCAGAAACGCACGTTACACACAAACATAAAAGAAGCATCCATTGACAAGTAAATTGATGAACGCATGAGACAACATCACCATAAAGAATATATAGCAAGAAAACATTAACTTGTAGAAAAATGAAATGTGTGACACAGAATCACCAATGCTTAACAACATTCCAAAATGACAGTGTAACTGCTCAATGGAAACAATCACATATTATTAATAAGGTACAAAATGTGAAACGTTCACATAGACTGATCCAAACATAATAGTCCATTTATATCACATGGGCAGTTGAAATGCACATAGTAAGCAAGTAGATCAAAGAGTGAGGGCAACAGTAATCTCAGTGCAACTTTATATAGAATCTTAAACTTCAAAACATCTTTTGAGCCTTTACATATATGTACACATACATATATGAAAAGTGTGAAAATTATTTGAGGTCTGGAATCAATCAATCTTGCCTTGGGCCCAGTTTCATGTATCAAGTGTAACTTAGTACAATAGGAAAGAATATGAAAACGAAAAAAAAAAAATGGCACATACACCTTATGTCACTTAGTACGATAGGAAAGGAGATGATAAAATAAAAACAACAAAATTTCACATACACCCATGAGTTCTTTTAAGGGTCAATTTCTGAGCCTCCTTACCCGGAAAATAGAAAAATATTGTTTGTTTGTTCACTTGAAAGAAATCATAAATATGTCACCCAGAGATCAGATGCATACATGACATGGTTTCCTTAAAAAATTCACAGAATAAATTAGGTGAGACATCTGGTATCCATGCTACTAGCATTGGTTGGTTTTAGACCAAGTTTGTTGGCATGGGCCAAGAATTCACACTGAAAATTCTGTAGCAGCACAAGCAACATGGTCTCTAGTGACCAATAACTAAGCCAAGCTACTTCTCACCATACAGTACAACCAATTCCCCATGAAATTGTACAATTCTTTACAAGCGAATATATAGGTGATAAACACCTTTCTGCTCTTATCATCACTTGAGCTCAACAAAGAGCGATCCATGCTCACATTGAATACATAAACTGCTGATTAACTGGCAAACTAGCATTTTAATTTCATATATTTAGGATCTTATTCCCTATATGCTATTAGTAAAATAGGTCTAGGTCGTGGATGTGATTAGTGTCTTCATATAAGAGAGCCTGAGTTCTAACTTCTATACTGTGATACCCCATATGATAAGGATAATAATAAAGGTAGGTGGTGTATGAGATCTCACATTGCTTGGGAAGGAGAAGTTCTTGCTCTTCATAAGGTTCTAATGGGGCTCCAATTGTATCATTGACTAGTCCTTTTGGAGTATAGGTCATGTGGTTTGGTTCTTTCATTGAGGCGTTACATATACGCTCAAACAAAAAACAAACTTAAAGAGTTTTAAAATTTTATAATTAAAAAAATTCTCAGATGTAAGTCATTAATCCAAGTGTATATTTCAGAATTTCTATATTAGATATGTAGCCTCAATTTTTAATTTTTAATTTTTAACTACTTATCAACACAAACTTAGTAAACCTAGTTTAGGAATTGGTTTCCTCGATTCTTATTTATAAAACAAGGAAAAGCGAAAACAGACAAGTGGAAACAAAAGAGGGTTCAGAGCCCACCAGTCTAATTCTATGATTCAACTCATTCTAGAAAACATAATCCCAATTCTAGTGGCATCAGGACAAATTGACTTAGTAGTCTATGATTTTATGCATGCAAGTAGTAACTAGAATTAATAATGAAGGCCAACAATATAGCTGCTTGTCAATTTCAAGTTATATGCATATCAATACAATGCGAAATCGAACATAATATGCTCATGTCAAAATATGATCATAGGGCAGCTAGAAAACCAAAGGAATTTATCTTGATAAGTAAAACCAAAGGGATTTTTTTATATCTGATATTTCTTTATCGATAAATGCAAAAGGCGCCACTCAACATATTTTTCTTTTTCTTGGAAGATTAAAGTTGTAAGATTGTAAATTTCTTTCCCTTGACGCTTTTGGCTACTCAACATAGGACTAGAGAAAACGGATAGTTCACGGCTGTGCCATATAAAACCCCACTGTCCAAAACTTTTCTCCTCTAAGAAAATAAAAACAAGCATCACAAAACACTAACAAATCGAACTAATACTCAACAAAACTACTTTCGATTCTTACGAAAGCTAAATTCAGCGTAATTCTAGCTTCTGAAACCAATAAACACTTGGAATGGTCAAAGAAAAATTTCCAAACTCAACAAAATGCCATAACACCAATAAAAAGAAGTGAAATTCAACGTAATGGGCGAGTCTTAAACTGACCAATTGCTGCTCAGAGGACCCCAACTCACGGTCCGACTCGTCGCTGGACTCGTCCTGGTACGCGAACCGGCCGTAACTCGAGCTCTGCTGGTCCCAAAACGGGATAGGAAGACTCCTATGCCTCACCCTCCGGTCCACCTGAACCGCCGAGCATATGAGCCGCGGCCTCGAATAGGGCCGCACATGCGAGTTCCTAATCCCAGGTGGTCGATGCCTCGTCAAGGCAGTAAGCAGGGAAGGTTTCAGGGTTTTGTGGACCCTCACATGAACTGTGGTGGTGGGTCTGAGAGACATGACAAGAGAAGAAGAGGTTGTGTTTGTTCTGAAATACGCCCGGAAAATGGCTGAGTAGGGCATGGTAGAGGAGGTTTTGTGAGTATGCCAGAGAGTGAGAGAGAGAGAGAGAGCAGGGTTTTGGTGACGGTGGCGGACTGTTGCTATGTTTTGGGTGGTGGGTAGGGGGACAGGTGAAAGGGGGTCGACACTCGCAGATGTATTGCCTCGGCCAGTGGCTGGGGTTTTCGCTTATATACTACTCTGATCCTTTTTCTTGTTATTTTATAAACAAAATAAGTTGTAGATTTGTACGTCTTAAAATTATATATTACTCTTAAAATTATTAACTTTAATCTAAACATTTAAGAAACAAGAAATTGGTTATCCATGAATCTCCTAACAAAAAAGAGTTATTCTATTTAGCTGGCACGTAGAGTATATAATTCACTTAAATAATAAAATTAGATTTGTAATAATTAAATTTTTAAAAAAAAATTAAATCAAATTATGTCTTGTAAATACTTCGTTATGTGTGCTCCACATATCGAGAATAGAATTTTTGAACGAAAAATATTAACAGGGCAATTAAGATGATATGCAACTTATTATTTAGGTATGATTTAGATAATGGATTGAGATGAGATGAGTTGAAATTAAGAGTGGGCAGCGAGACCCTGCACCCTGCCCCGTTCGCCCCACCCCCGCCCATACGGGGCGGGGGTTCCGTCCCGCTTGAGCGGGGTGCGGGGGGCCCTGCCCGCACCCATGGAGGCTAGCGGAGGTGGGGGCTGAAGGAGCTAAGCACCGCTCCGCTTTTCCCCTGCCCTGCATAATATATATATAATTATAATTATAATTATCTATATATATATATAAACCCATAAGTAAGTGAAACGGCGCCTTTGGCGTCTTCTCGAACTCTCCTCTCTCAGACTCACTCTCTCGCGCTCTCTTAGTCTCTCTCTCTTGATCTCTTCTCTCTCTCGCACGACTGCACGAGCACCACCAGTCCATCGTCGTTTGAACTTTGCAACTTCGCTGTGTCAAACTCCAAAGGTAAGACTCCCAGACCTAGATTTTATTTTTTATTTTTTTGAGTTTTAGATTGGAGATTGGATGAATGATGGGTTGAATAGGAGATGGAGGATGGGAATGATTGTGAATTTGTGTGTTGTGGATTCTGATTTGTGCATGTGTTTGAAATTGATGTCGCCTCGGTCACTGTGATTGATTTTTTTTTTTTTTTTTGTAGTTTGTAGTTTCTGGGTATTCGGATTTTGAACCCTAAATCAATTTAGGGTTTCAGATCGGAACCCTAATTGATTTAGGGTTTCAGATTTGAAACCCTTGAAATTTCAAATCAATTTATTTAGGGGTTTCGGATTCATTTAGGGGTTTAATTCGAAACCCATAAACAAATTGATTCAGGGGTTTCGATTGAAACCTCTAAATTGATTTATTTAGGATTTTTGGATTGAACCCATAAATTGATTTAATGGTTCAATCTGAAACCCCTAAATAAATTGATTGAATGCCTAAATCAATTGAATTAGGAGTTTCAATTGAAACCCATAAGTCAAAAGGCTAAATCAATTTATTTAGGAAATCCGAACCCCTAAATTGATTTAAGGGTTTCAATCCAAAACTCCTAAATTGTGTTAGCTTTACTTTACCTTATTTTTTAATGTGTGGTGTATTATTATGATTTTTTTATGTTTTGTGTTGATTGATTTTATAATTTTTATTGTGTTGTAGAATCAGGAATGTCTTGTCAAAGGGATTTCAGTGATAACTCTCATACCCCTACCAGTAACCTTGCCCCTACCAGCATCCCTGCCCTAGAATCTAACCCTATTCCTATCCTTGAGAGTGGGAATACACCTTGCCCCACCCCCAAGCCCACACAAAGCAAGAAACCTGTTTCTGTAGTTTGGTCTCATTTTATCAAATTAGAGGGTGGTGACCCCAATAACCTCCAAGCTAAATGTAATTATTGTGAGAAAATATATGGATGTCACTATAGGAAACATGGTATATCTCAATTAAAGGTCCATTTAGAGGAACAATGCAAGAAGAGTCCAATATTAAGATCCTTACTGGAGAAGAGTCAATCTAGACTAGATATTGAACTAAAAAAAATGGCAAATGAGAGTAGTGGAGGCCCAATGTTGAAGGGGTTTACGAAGTATAATGCTGATGAGTGGAGAATGAAGTTAGCTCGTATGGTTATCATAAACACGCTATCTTTTCAATTTGTGGATGAGAAATGGTTCCAATAATTGAAACCTAGATTTACGCTTCCTTCTTGTCACACCATGGCAAAAGATATTCAAAAGATGTACTGAAAAGATAAAGATGTTTTGAGGGGCCAATTGACGGGTTCGGTAGTTTGCCTCACTACTGATATTTGAACTTTTGTCCAAAATTTCAATTATATGTCTTTGACTGTTCATTTTATTGATTCTGATTAGATTTTTCATAAAAATATTATTAATTTTTGTCAAATAACTGATCACAAAGGTGAGACGATTGAGAAAACCTTGGAGGCCTTAATAAAGGAGTGAGGGTTGGCACGAGTTTTAACATTTTTGGTTGATAATGCCTTGTCTATTGATGTCGCCTTGAGATATCTGAAAACTTATCTTAGAGAGGCAAATAAAACATTCTTGGGTGGTGAATATTTGCATGTTAGATGTTCTGCACATAACTTGAATATAATTGTGACTGAGGGGTTGAAAGATGTTGATGACTCGGTTGCACGAGTTAAAATGACTGTAAAATTTGTGAGGTCTTCTCCTTCTAGATTGGAGAAATTCAAGATTGCTGCGAAGATTGTGGACATAACATCAAAGAAGGGTCTTTGTACTGATGTTCCTACCAGATGGAACTCAACCTTCTTGATGTTGGAGGCAACCCAAGAATATAAGGCAGACTTTCAATTATTGGGTGATGAAGACATTCAATATGTCAAATACTTTGATAAGCACAGAGGATTAGGAAAGCCTAATGATGATGATTTGGAGATAGTTTCTACTTTTGTTGATTTTCTCATGCTTTTTTACGATGTCAAATTGAAGTTATCTGGTTCTTTGTACCATACATCCCATGAATTTTGTCAACAAATATGTAAGGTGAAAGAAGAATTAGACGACATGTGTAGGGGTTCCAATCTAAGGATAAGGGGAATGACATTGACCATGTGGGTCAAATATGACAAGTATTGGGGAGATTTGACTAGACTAAATATTTTGTTATATGTGGTTGTTATTCTTGATTTCTGTCTAAAAATTTTAGGCATGTTATATGGTTTGAGACTTGCGCATGATTAGGCATGACTGATCTTATTGGTGAGATGGCCCGAGATACCCTGACTAAATTATATAATGAGTTTAATGCAATTAAAGGTGCTACTGCATCTACTACACTTACACCTACCCCAACGCCTCATCCAGATACCAAGGCAACAAAGAAGAGTAGATTGGCATGAACTAAGACCCTCGCACATAATCCCACATTAGTCCGTCAATCTACGGAGGTGGTTTTAGAGTTAGACAACTATTTGTCAGGGGATTTTATTCAAGATGATGATGATTTCGATATATTAGGATGGTAGAAGACAGCAGTAAAGAAATATCCCATCATTTCTGAGATGGCTCACTGTATGTTGATCATCCTTATTAGCACCGTTGCCTCGGAGTCAGCTTTTAGTACCGGATGGCGCATATTGGATCATTTCCGTAGTTCATTATCTCCTACAATTGTGGAGGCATTGATATGCACACAAAGTTGGACGATGGAAAATAATATTTATATTCTGGATGTTTTAGATATTCAGGAGACCGACGAAGAGGGTGGTGATCAATCTGGATCTGGATTATCTGGTAATTATTGTTTTTATTTTATTATTTTGATTTATTTATATACATTTTGATTTCATCGATATTAATTTTAATATTCATTGTTGTAGCAACACTTGAGACGACTCATACGATGTCTACTTCCACTGCAATATGAATATGTATTCAAGCCTCAAAAGAGTCAAAGACTACCCATCCGTGCCACCCCAAATGTCACAATCAAAGACCCAAACAATTATATGCCTCTATCTTTAGATTCTTTTCTCATAATATTGAAATTTGAATCATTTGTACATATTATGTATTTGATTTGTAATTTTGTAATGTTGATTCAATGTCCATTGGATACTTTTTTGTTTGTAATTTTGTAATTGTTTAGACTCTACATTTTATTTTTGTAATAGCTTAGTTATTATTATTATTTATTAGTTTATTAAATATTAGGTAGTAGACTTGTAGTCTGTAGTAGTACTTCATTAGAGTCTAAATTAGTAAATTTGTATCATATATATATTATTTTTGTTCATGTAACTTTTTTTTTAATCAGGTTTTTTAACTCTTTTTTTTTAACTTCTAATTTTATGGGCCCAAAATGGCCCAGAAGTTGTTTCTGGGCCATTTTAGGCCCATTTCAGCGAAAATGGCCTAGAAATCACTTCTGGGCAAACATGCCCAGTAGGAGGCGCTGGGGGTGGGGCAGACGGATTGACTCTCCACCCGCACCCTGTTATCCGGGACGGGGTACGCCGTCCATGCGGGGGGCGGGTAGCACCCCTAGTTGAAATGATTTGTGAATAATATTGAGATATTTGAGTTGAGATGAGATGAATTATAAATATTTTGGGTTAAAATGTTTAATGAGATTTTTGGTAAGGAGAGAAAAAAAATTGAATAAAAATATTATAAAGTTAAAATATTATTATAATATAACTTTTATTTTGAGATTTGAAAAAAAATTAAATTATTTTTTATGTTTTATTTAGAAGTTTGGAAAAATTGTAATAATTAGGTAATGATTAAATGAAATAGTTGAAGAATTGAAATTAAAAAATATTTGTCTTTATGATATAAATGAGATAAAATGAGATGGAATAAGATAGAAATAATATTTCTATCCAAATTAGGCATCGGTGTTTAATATTGAAAAAATATCTTTTTATGTGACTATTAACATGTAACCTCAGCGAACAGTAAAAAATTAAAGAAATACTAAACAAAAAATTAATTTAAAAGGTAAAATATAAAGTTATAAATTTGCTAAAATAAAGAAAACAAAAACCATAAAAAAACTTATGAACATTAAAAAAAATAAAAAAACATAAAGTTAAAAGTTTTCTGACAAATTCTAGGAAATAAACAAAATAAAAAATAAAAACACATAAAAAAACTTAGAAAATAACAAAAAGTTATGTAAAAAAAACATAAATAAGAGTTATAAAACCAAATCTAAAAAATAACATTAAAATTTCTAAATCACATAAGTTATAAAAATATATTATGAAAATTTTTAAAGAATTATAAAACGCTTAGAAAGATAAAAATAAAAGTTTAGATAAGATAAAATGAATTAATAGAAATTAATAAAATGAAAAAGTGAAAAAGGATGGTTACCACCTGTCCTGGATGGACATTTACTAAAAAAGATTTATTTTATTTTATTATTTTTTTAAAATTTAGTCTTAATTTTTAATACTTTTTTAGCACCTTGCCAGAGCTTGCTCGACTTGAGGCACCGCTCGCATGGCCAAAGCTCCCCCACCCACGACGGGCAACCATTCCAACTTGAGTAGCTTTTTCAACACCATTGCATGCACGACCCGAGCTTGCTAGACTCCCTTGAGTTGCTCAGCCATAGAGCATCACGACCACATTGTACTTGCTCAGCCAAGGTTTGCCCAGCCACCAAAAGTCACTGGGCCACAAGGAGAGGCTTGACCCAGTGTGGGCTGCCTCCATGACACGTTGTATGGGCCATGCAATGTGCTTCACTGACCTGGCTAGGCCACCACTTTTCCTTAGCCAAAGCATTGCTTGAACATGGCAACTATAAAAACCACTCAGACCATGTGGTTCATTACTCACCAGCATATTCCATCATTGATAGCTTATAAGGAGTTCCCCGGCCACGAAAGTCTTACTCAGCCACGCGTTGCATGTCCCATGCAACGTTCCAAGTCCTCCATCGCAACGAAGACAGTGTTTGATTCACCATCTTTGACCGTCACTGTCAATTTACTTGCCCACGCATCGTCCGAATTTGACTGGAAGCCATGGCCTATGGACCCACCAGTCCCACCTAAAAATGAATGCTCATCAGCCACATTCAGCAGAACGTTAATGAAACTAAAGTTACGTGAACGGTGAATTTCTCCTAATGTCATAGTTAAAAAAAAAAAAAAAAGAGAAAAAGGAAGGAAAGAGTAACAATCAACAATGGACAATCTCAGTCAAGTAAAGACCGGCTACAACAGCTAAATCACCCCAGTTTGTCTCCCTCAAAATTTATATGAATTCCATTTTTACTAACAAAATTGGTTCATGTAGCATGAAACAATGGCTATATAGCCCAATTGATCACCGCTCGGACGTCCTAATATGTCTCCATCAGAATAAACTGCTTGACATTAACATGCACGCGGGCACCCTTAGTTGCGAGACCAACAGAAAATGGACCCTAGCAGCTTGATCAACCAACAAAGATCCTATGGCCGTGCATTGAAAATGGGTTAACCAATAGAGTTCCTTAGCCACACCTTGCACATCCTATACAAAGACATAGTGTTGCATGTCCTCGGCACACGTTGAGTGTCCCATGTGACATTCCATATTTTTACACGCCCACATGTCCTCGGAGACAGTTAAATTTCCATTGCTACAAAGGTGTGTGAAGGCGGACAACTTCCCCAGCAATTGTGGTCACCGTTCGGATTCACACTCAACATATTCCTACCATACTTCAGGTTGTTGATGTTTTTATCAAGAGTGTCTCACGGCCCCATTCACGTTCTTTCGATCCAAGCTACGTGTGTGCTCTAATCCCATGCTTAGCTTCCGCGCGCGCAGAGGGGGGGGGGGGGTTAAGGATTCCTCAGAATCTTCTCTTGATTCTGAGCCATCCTTCCTAACTTGTTATAGTTGACCCGTAATTGTAGGCTTGTAATCCTCTTGTAATCCTTTGTGATTCTTTCCTTATCAATTGTATAGCTACACTTGTATATATATGACATTCGGACTCCACCTAAATTGTGGTGGTTTTACAAACATTGTTAAATGAGACTTCTTAACATGTACTAGTACTTGTTAGAGATAGTGATCAAGATCAAATTACATCCGAGATTACTGCTGGCCCCATGCACATACTCATCAGATAAACAAAATAATTCAAATTCAAATGAAGATAACACAGATATGTACTCTATTGAAGATCATACCATAACCAACTAGTATTTGACTCTTGAATATTTGTACTTATTTATAGTTGTAACACTTATCTGTAGTTTCAATTCAAATACTTGTACTTTTTCTATATAAACATTAAATGCAATACGACTGGTATAATCTTGAACCAACCTTTTTCAGTTTACTTTCTAACTTGGTATCAGAGCTTATCAAGGTCAAGCCTTTTTTTTTCGATCCATCATGGCCTTATCACTTGCACCTGTTGTGCCCTCTTTGTCATTCCAAACATCACCCCTTTAATATCTGTCAAACTTGATGAAACCAATTATTTAAACTGGACTACTCAATTTATTCCATTTCTGAGAAGTCATAACATTTTAAGCATTGTTGATGGCTCTAGGCTTGTCCTTCTCAATATCTTCTTGACACAACTGGTAAATCCACTTCTGATATCAACCCAGCATACCTGGTTTGGCAGAAGAAGGATCAGTTCATTTTGGCATAGTTGAACGCCATTCTTAGTGAGAAAGTTTTATCCACTATGGATGGACTCACTACCTCCAAGCAAGTTTGGAATGCACTGGCCAACTGGTTTGCTCCTCAATCATGATCTCGAATCTCTCATCTCAAACATCAACTTTAGACTCTTCAGCAAGGATCCAAAAACTGCTCTGATTATTTGCTTATAACCCAAGAGTTGGTCTGATCAACTTTCAGCTGTTGGTAGACTTGTTGATGAAGAAGACTTAATCTCATATGTTGTTGGAGGACTTAATCCAGTCAATAATCCTTTTATCACATCTCTCAGCTTTGCAACTCGTGATAACCCCATTTCCTTTGATGAATTCCAAGTTGAATTGCTCAATTATGAGCAACTCCTTGTGG
This sequence comes from Juglans regia, assembly GCF_001411555.2. Lineage (NCBI taxonomy): Eukaryota > Viridiplantae > Streptophyta > Magnoliopsida > Fagales > Juglandaceae > Juglans > Juglans regia. The sequence goes on from NC_049915.1 coordinate 15,554,086, forward strand.
TCTAAAGCAAATCTCTCTTTTGAAGGCACTAAATTATCATTTTTCACCCATAAACAAAAACCCCATCATGGAAAGAAACCAAAGTTCTCAAACTAGAAAAACCAACACATCTCTTGACTTCTCACCAATTCCAACTCTACTCTCATACCTCTAAATCCCAGTCCTCCAGCACACTTTCTTCTCAAACAGATTTCCATCTTGTCAAATATGTTGCAAGACCAATCATCAAGCTGCCCTCAATTGTTACCATCGAATGGATTTTTCTTATCAAGGTAGGCATCCCCCATCACAATTGGCAGCAATGGTAGCTCATGCTCATGTTGAACAAGAGATTGAACAACCTTGGTATCTTGACAATAGAGCCAATAATCATATCACTTCTGAGCTTGAGAACTTAACCTAGCAGCAGCAGCCCTACCAAGGAAATGAAAAAGTGATAGTGGGCAATGGAGGAGGTTTGCTAATCATCAATATTGGTTCCTCTTTGCTCTCTAACTCCAAAAAAAAATTCTTTTTAAACAATATACTACATTCTCCTCATGCATCTTCCAATCTCTTATCTATCCAACGTTTTTGTAATGATAATAATTGTACTTCGTTCTCACTGCAACTCGATTTATTGTGAAGGATCTGCAGACCAAGGAAATCCTTCTCCAAGGGCCGAGTAAAGCTAGCTTGTGCCCTATGTGCCTGAAGCATTTAAAACTCAATAAATCACCCTATAAAGCTACTATGCACTCCTCTTGCACTGCATTGTTAGGTGTCAAAGCTCCCATTCAAATATGGCACTCAAGACTGGGTCACCCATTAGAGTCTACTATTTCCAGATTAGTCAAGAGTTCTATGTTGCCAATTTCTGGTCCAGCAAAGTCTAAACAATTATGTGAGTTATGTCAAGTATCCAAGAGTCATAAACTTCCTTTTGTTGAGTCCAATAACAGGTCCACCCCTCCTCTTGAGTTAATACACTCGGAATGTGTGGACTTCTCCTATAACTTTAGTTGGTGGTTGTAAATTTTACATTTGATTTATTGATGATTTCTCTAGATTCACATGGTTGTTTCCCTTAAAATTCAAATCTGAAGTGTTTAGTTGCTTTGTTTGATGCCTAATTGAAAATCAGTTTTCCAGCAACATTAAACAACTTTTAATTGATAACGGTGGTGAATACTTGTCTACTACTTTCCAATATTACCTTTCTAAACATGGCATTTGCATAAACTCACATGCCCTTACAACTCCGAACAAAATGGCATTTCAAACAGAAAGCATAGACAAATCACCAAAATTGGCCTCTCCCTTCTAGCTCAATCTCACCTTCCACCTCTTATTGGGTTGATGCTTTTCTCACTGCTACTTACCTTATAAATAGACTCCCTACACTGATCTTATCCAACTAGTCCCCATACTCTACTCTCTTCAACAAACAACCAGATTATTCATTCCTCAAAACTCTTGGGTGCTTATGTTTTCCACTTCTTAAGTCCTACAATCCACATAAACTAGTTTTCTGAAGTAAGAAATGTATGTTCCTTGGCTACAGTGCTAATAAAAAAGGCTACCGCTATCTTGACCCTCAATCTAAATGAGTTTACATTTCAAGACATGTAATCTTTGATGAATTGAGTACTTTTCTTGCTTAGGCTACACAGGCTACAACTATTGTTTCTCCAACCTTACAGGTTTCTTCCCTTGGTTCTACAACTCCTCCACAACTTGGTTCCCTCTCTAATCCTTTGTCCTTTATTTCTATTCTTTTATTTTCAACTTTTCATGATTCACCCACATTCGACCTTGCTGCTAATGTCTTCCCTCTCTCTCTCTCCCACACATAAAAACTCACATGCCTTTTCACTTGATCTCCACCTTAATCCAAAGATTACTCCTTCCAATATTGATTTCCATTCCAATGGCATTCCAACTCTCATTACTAAACCTGTTTCTCTTTCCCCTTCTTCACACGTGTCTGAAACCAACACCCCCAGGCCTACCCTCCAATCTATACCCATCGCTTCATCTAAAATCATAACTCGATCTCAGACCAACTCCTTGAAGCCTAAACAATTCCAAGATTATCAACTCTACTATTCTACTAAACATCATCTTTGAGCCATTTTCACCCTCTCTTTGCCCTCTGAACCTAGAAGCTATAAACAGTCAGTGAGGGACTAGCATTGGATGAATGCAATGCAAGCTGAATATAGTGCACTCTTGGCTAATAAAACTTGGACTCTATGTCTGAGACCTAGTTATAAAAAGGTAGTGAGGAAAAAGTGGGTATTTAAAATCAAACAAAAATCTAATGGTACTCTTGATAGGTACAAAGCTAGATTGGTAGCTAAAGGTTTTGATCAAGCTATTATAAAATATGCTACAATCAAGTTGGTTCTAGCCTTGGCAATCCACCATGAATGGTTTATTAGTAAGCTTGATATCTCCAATGCTTTCCTCCATGGCTATCTTGAGGATGAGGTTTACATGGAGCAACCTTAAGGTTTTGAAGATCCACACCTCCCTGATCATGTTTGTCTTCTAAATCTATATATAGCTTTAAAAAAGCTCCTCGGGCTTGGTTCTTGCAGCTGTCTCAGGCTTTATTGGAACTAGGTTCCAGGTTTCATTGGTTCCCCAGTCGACACATCCCTATTTACTTTCCATCATAACATCTGTATTTTTGTGCTTATATATGTAGATGACATCATTGTCACCAACAACACTTCATCAAATTTCTTAGGGATTCAAGTCACCAATACATCTAATGGTTTGCACCTTCATCAAGGTAAGTATGCTATTGATTTACTGCATCATATGAAGATGGTTGGTGCTAAACCAGCACCCACACCGTGCACCTTAGGTGGCAAGCTATCCAAGCTATCAGGTGATCTACTTGATAATCCTACAGAATATCGAACAATGGTGGGAGCTCTTCAGTATTTAACTATCACTAGACTAGATTTATCTTGTAGTGTGAATTAGTTGTGTCAGTTTCTATACTGCCTAAGAACAACTCATTTTACAGTTGCTAAGAGAGTATTACGATACCTCAAAGGTACCCTACACCTTACTCTTCAGGTCAGCAAATGATCCCTCCAACTTAATGGCTTATGTGACTCAGACTGAGCATGAATTTTAGATGATCGAAAGTCCACTTTAGGTTACTACGTCTATCTTGGTTCATGTTTAATCTCTTGGGCTGCTAAGAAGCAACCAATTGTAGCCATATCTAGCATTGAAGCCAAATATAGATCAATGACTCTTACAATAGTTGAACTTTATTGGTAGAGAATGTTGTTTAAAGAACTTCACATACCCCTAACCAAAGCTCCTTGTCTTTGGGTTGACAATATTAGTGCCTTCGCACTCTCTTCCAATCCAGCATTTCATGCCCGGACTAAGCACAACGAGGTGGATTACCATTTTATCCGTGAGAAAATCTTCAACAAAGACATCCAAACCAGATACATTTCAATTGCTGCACAACCCTCTAGTATCTTCACTAAAGGTCTCTCCTCCTATTGCTTTCAGTTACTTCGGAACAAGTTGATGGTTCGTGAGCTTCCCATCACCTTGAATGAGGCTATTGAGATAATGATCAAAATCACACTACTACTGAGATCATTACTGCTAGCCCCATATACTCATAAGATAAACAAAATGACTTCAATTCAAATGAAGATAACACTGATATGTACTTTGTTGAAGATCATAGCAGAACCAACTAATATTTGAATCTTGAATAATATTTGTACTTATCTATAATTGTAACACTTATATGTAGTTTTAATTCAAATACTTGTATTCTGTCTATATAAACATTAAATGCAATACGATTGGTATTCCCTTGAACAAGCATTTTTCAGTGTACTTTCTAATTATACTCCCAAATATTAATGCAGGGCACTCAACTACAAGTACTTTTGCTTTCTTGTACTTGTACAGATCAATTACGTTTATAATTTTGAAACAAAAGAAAAAAAAAACTTTATTTATTACCCCACATTTAATTAAGTGGTTGCAGAAAGCCATCATTATGAATTAAAGCCGTGAATATTTGAAAGAGTAATCTTTGTTTTTTCATCTTAATCTTAGTCATCTTTAATTTGTCACGTACGCTTGATTACGTGAAACATTTTAAGTAGATATTATTAAAGTGATTGATATAAAAATTATGGAATATATACTATTTAAAATCATGAAGAGTAGCATTTCTCTTATATATATATATATATATCAAAATGACGATTACACAGATCAATAACATAAACATAAAATAAACAAACAAAATTAACTTTGACAGGACATATAAAAAGAAATTAAATAAAACTGGCATGGAAAGTTTTAAATGTTCTCACTAATGTTTTCTTGGAAACACGTCGATCAAAAAGCTGATCCATGTTTTCATTTTTAACATGTTTGAGGAAAACGCCATCAAACCCATGCATGCATGCATGCCAGCACTTATTGAAGTACTTGTAGTCGTGGGTTTGAGTTTGAGCAAACAATACAGTTCTCACAATGCCCAAACGTATTAAGATTCCTGGCCTCTAATTTCATGACTCATATATGCCAAAGAAAAACTTAATGCTGGGTTTCTATATTGTCTACGGACAACATTTAATATTCATGCGGACTTTACACATTCATGTGTCTATTGCTCTCCAAATTATAGAAGATGGTTGGTTAAAAAATTATAAGAAATCTCAATCATGTGAAAACACCCATATTTCAAATAGAATAATTCTAAATACAGTCATGCGCACTGCTTTTGAAAAAAAGTAGAGTCTACCATTAAACATATGATTTTTTTTCTCATCTAGATCCTAGATTTATTCACCTGTTTTAAAGAGAATACGCAAAATTTACATACCCTACGATTATAAATATAATTTCTCTTAATTAATATAATTGCAATCTAGATGAAGCCAAGAATTCTAGTATTATTATTTTTTTTTGAAAACAAGAAATCTAGTATTGGTTCCCCTTATTGAATGAGTCAACAGATTTGATCACTCATCTGCCCAGCTTGATTATTGAAATGTCACAAAAACTGAAAAGAATAAATTAAACTAATAGATCAATTGTTCCCTGCATATATAGCTAGCTAGCTAGCTAGGTTAGAAAAGAAATGGCCATGCATACAGAGTTTTAGATGAAGTTTAATTTTGATTCATTTAATTCTCTAGCTATATGATCTTTGGTCCATGTCATGAATATATAATATACTGATATATAAATTAATTAGAACATATTATAATTTTCTTTGGTTGATCTTAATTAATTTATCGATCGTATTCAAAGTTTAAACCCAACCAACAGCATTTGATCATCATCTACCACTCCATTTTTGGAGGTTTCGATACATGAATTTTGTTACAAATCAGCAACTGTTCACATCACACACTCCACATATGATGTGAAATGTTTTTTTCATAGGGCGTGTGAGTGTTTTTTATAGGGTGTAGGGTATGGGGTATGGGGTGATAAATAGTGACTAATGAGAAAAATTTTTCTTCCATATATAATAACAGGTAATACTAGCTATCTTTATATACAATATCTATCAATTCCTTATTCTCCTTTGATCTAAAGTCTGCTTAATTTTCTAATCTATTTTCTTGCACACAAACACACACATATGTGTGTGTGTATATATATATATATATGTATGTATATGTTGAAGTACGACTATGTGGATCAATATATTGAAATTGGGTATAATATTGGATTGGTGATGACATTCTCACATACCACAGCATATGCATGCAGCCAGCTTGAGAAGTATGCATTCACTAAAATTTGTGAATTTTAGTGAGATGAGTTGAGATCATCTCAACTCACCTCTCAATCCAAACTGGCTTTGAATTCCACCCTTCCATGCATCTATTCCACACTCCCAGCTTCATTTTTTAACCTACCATGTACTGTATTTTAATTTTATGGAATAGTTTGGATACTAAATATATTTTAGACAATCTATGAATAGTAATAAAATAGTTTATGAATAGTAATGAATGATTTGTGAATAGTAATAAATAGTTTGTGAATAGTAATAAATAGTTTGTGAATAATAGTAAAGTAGTCTGAGAATATTTTATAAAAATTGTGTTCCTAAATAGAGCCGGGCTGGTTTGGTTACACAAAACTAAACTATCTCATATCATCTATATAATCATTACAACTTTCTCTACACAAAATATAATAAATAATTCACATTTTTCAAATTTCAAAACAAAAATAATATTATAACAATTTTTTATTCAACTTTCAATAAAACATCTCATTTCATCTCATCTGAATTGCGTAACCAAACGGTGCCTAACTGAATGTGTGTGTTTCTTTAATATTTAAAAAAAAAAAACACACACACGCACTTTGCACTAGTGGAAAAGTAGGGGCAGACTAGCAGCTCCCTTGTTTTTATGAGTGTTTATTTATTTATTTTAGCTTTAGACATTTTTCAGGAAACAAAAGTGGCATGCAGTCGAAACTCTTAATGAACATAGCAAGTACATTCAACGCACGCATGACAGATCCATGGAAAAAAAAATAGTTCTAGAGCTGATTATTTCTAATTTCTAACTAATTATTGCAATATTATTATTGCATTTTATATGTGATTATTAATTAGATAAAAAGAAATATGTATCTGCGATTATGTTCGACATTTGCTCAATCAGCCTAAACTCTTTGCCTGGACTTCACTCGTGCTACTTGTAATGTAAGTCTCGAAGAACTCTCTACTGCTACTTAAGTGAACTATCTGCTTGAGTTATGCTCGAGCGATTCATCTCGCGACTGTCGAACTTTTTGTCTGATGTTGTCTCATCTCATAAACTAGACTCCACAAACCCAATAATATCCCACTTGGAGACTGGTTCAATTACAACCGTCAACCACTATCTCCAGCACACACCTTTTACCTTTGTAGCTCACAGCTCCTATCTTCAAGCTAGAAGACCAACTAAAGTCGGTCCTCACACTGTAGTTCCCTCAATCAACACATCTGCAAGGTAACTCAGAATTTCCATTGCACTAAAAATACTTGGTCTCGTAGAGACCTTGGCACACATTAGAGAACTGCATGTAGCTGAGGCCCATTTCTTTGACTTGGGTGACTGATCCCTCCTCCTGTTGCCATCTTGTTCAGTCTTTAGACGACGTGCCCACTTTTTGTGCAATGTCTGCTTCCTCCCTAGAAGTCTAGTCAGTTTCTTTGCACCTAACTCCCACTTGCTCGAACTCCCATCTCGCAAGATTTTCTTGTAGTTTAGTGGTTCACCACCTTCAGTCAACACGATATAGTTCAAGGTAGGTGGATATCACTGTGGAGGTCTGGCCATCTTGGCAGCCCTACTAGCAGCAACTGTAATGGTAGATAACCCTGGATCACTAGGCGTTCTTTCCTTGGCTCTCACACCATTACTCTCTGCATTGGTCTCAGGAACCTTTCCCAAGCTTACATATTCATGAGGAACTGTAAAACTGACTCATTTTTGCTTTCCCATCCTTACATTCACATGACCAGACCTGTTTTGCCACAACTATGTAGTATCAATTACATCACTGAATTTAGATGTCAAATGCAAAATATCTGTTCTTTGACCACGATCCAAGACCATCGCACCCTTCATGACTTTTCTTGTTCATGGAGATCATGGTTAAGAGATCATGATTAGGAGTCTGAACTATTGCCGCTGTAATTTTGTTTCCTAAAAAAATCTATAAAAACAATTCATATTCCCATATTTGTAATTGTGAAATTGTTGTATTCCGACACTCGTAGTAAAAAATGGTTTAGCATTATGGTAAAATTTGTATTTTTGACTAATTTAAGATTTATATTTTAGGATTTAGAATGTAAAAATTATATGGTGTTATTTAGCTTTTTCAATAAAACATATAATCACTTCGTGGCAAATGAGGATTGAAGGGTATAAAAATGAGACTTACAATTAAGAGAAATAATATTTATAGTCTTAGGGTGTTCAAGTCTCGCATATTTATTTTAAAAAATATGATAATATCTATGACCTATATATAAAAAAATATTTTTTATGGTGGACTCTACTTTTTTTTTTTTTTTGTTAAAAACGATAATACATAAAACTTATATACTCTAAAATTATATATAACATTATACTCTTACACTTTATGCTGTGGACTCCTTTGTTTTGAGTAATTTTGGAAGGACTTTAATTTTATACATGATAGCCCTTAAGAGCCTGAAGTACTGCCGCCGCAATTTGTTTTCTGAAAAAAAAAAATAAAAAATAAAAACAATTCATGACAAGTCCTCTCATATTAAGAAAATAATAACTAATTAGAAGCTAATTAGATGCACCTCATGCATGGCAGTACTGTACGTTGTCTAAAAAAATAAAATAATTAATTGGACCTCATGACACGTATGCATTACGTACTACGTCAAATAAGATTACTTTATAAATTTATTTTTATAAAAAAGATGTTTACCGTTAGAAGTTCTACATATTCTTTTGAAAAAAATAACGATGAATTTGAAATTCACGTAAAAATTATTTTTTCAATAATAAATTAAGTTTTTTAAAATAATATCTAAATTTAAATACCTAAAAACTGTATCTTCTATTATTTTTTTTTAATAAATCAAATATTTCTCAATACAATATTATAAAGAAAAACCTCATTGTAAGCAAGTTCGTACATCAAATTATGTACCGATACTAACATGTAAGGCATACGTTTAATAAAACGGTACGAATTGAGGCGAAAATAATTTACGTGAGATAGATGACCTTTTTCTTCTCTCAAAATTTTTCTTCTTTTATTTTTTTTTAATAGAAAAAGTCATATCAGTATCGGTACGCAGTTTGGTGCGCCAAATCGTTTGTACCTAGCACGACTCATATTATAAATTCTTGCCACTTATGGGTAAATGAGTGAACACAATGCTCTTTACTTTGGGATCACATCAGTTATATAATATTCAAAACATAATTTTTTTACACTAATTATTGGGACGACGTACGTACGTACATATATTGCGTGTATCAATAATATTAAAAGAGTTTTTTTTTTAGGAAGAGGATGATACCCTAATTTTATTGATTGCCCTCGCTTATGGTTGAAGAATACCGTGGTAACGAGCAGGACACTTGAGATTTACAAGTATTCAATAAAACCATCACATGCATAAAATCCATATAAATAACAAGCCTATACGGTAAACTAATCAAATAAACCAATAACCAATCAAAACATGCTTATTTTAAAGCAAAACTGCAAAAACAAAATACCAACAAAACAAACTAAAGACCAAGAAAAATTAAGTTCTAAGACAATGGAGACCAATCTTGTCAAGTCGAACAATACCTCGCAACTGCGTAGGTAGAACTCCTCCTTCCGCATATCTGCATGTCAAGACAGCTTCTCCTTGTCGAGCCAAAAAATCCATAATTTGGTTTGCTTCCCTATAAATGTGTCTGATAGAGAAATGGAACCCTTGGAGCTCCTTAACTACCGCTTCCCAAAACTCTCAAAGGTACCAAGCCATACAATTACCATATATAAGTACCTTTTACATTACCATAAACATCTCAGATTACACCTCCTCCCCCGCAAGAACCCGGGCTACCTCTTCATCTCCCATCAACATTCAGTTTCACACCTCCAACGTTTGGTTTGCTCCATGTAACTAGGTGTGGTTTGCGTCTATGAATCTGCACCATAGGAATTTCTAAGAAATCAAGCACCTATGCATCAATGGACGGAACCGAACCAAATTTTGCATGTTCTGCCATCATTTTCCTGAGCCAAAATTTAATAGAAAGCCGGGCTACCTCTTCCCCCGCAAGAACCCGGGCTACCTCTTCAACTCCCATCAACATTCAGTTTCACACCTCCAAAGTTTGGTTTGCTCCATGTAACTAGGTGTGGTTTGCGTCTATGAATCTGCACCATAGGAATTTCTAAGAAATCAAGCACCTATGCGTCAATGAATGGAACCGAACCAAATTTTGCATGTTCTGCCATCATTTTCCTAAGCCAAAATTTAATAGAAAGCCACACCCCTTCCACTGATTCATTTATGCCTTACATGCGCACCTTGCAACGGCATTGCCAAAGCCTCCAAGTTATAATCGTCGGCATTAAACCAATAAGGACGTCCCTTTGAGAAGATTTCTTAGCCAATGAAAACCAGTTAAGCACACGACTCCACCAAGTTCCCACAAGCATAACTGGAGGACCCATCGCCATAGCAGCTCGATCCCAAACCTTCGACACAAACTCACCTAAACATAGAACATGTTCAAGTGTCTCACAATTCCTAGTAGTGCAACAATCACATTTAGAAGCCAATTGTATTCCACATTGCTGCACTCTAGAGTTCACAGATAAACACTGAAATCTCGCCCTCCACATACACAATGAAGTTTTTTTTGGCAAAAGGTTATGCCAAACCCACTCCATTCCTGAAAAATTTTCTCGTTTCATGCATATCACTTCCTATGCACTCGCTGACGAAAACACCCCACCCAACGTCGGCTTCCAAATGAGGACGTCCATCCCTTCTTTCCATGCAGGTAAGCTACATAAAATCTCTCCCATAATCTCCATGCCAACCAACTCCTCCAACTATTTGAAATCCCAACCAGTTGCATTCCAGCAGTCTTTTATTTGAAGAATAGGATTAGAGATCATTGACGCGCGCAAACAAAGTGACACAGAAGCAAGCCACCGATCAAACCAAAAAGACACTCTTCCTTCTCTAACCCGCAAACTAATATTATCACAATCATCCGGCATAACTCTCATCACCGATTTCTAGAACCTTGAGCAAGCCTGCGTATTTTTCGCAAGTGAGAGGTGACTACGTTTCACATACTTAGCTTTGAAAAAGCGAGACCTGAGATTATCCATAGACAACAGGCGCCACGCGAATTTGATATGAAGAGAGCGTTGTAGTCCCCGAACTCCCTAAGACCCAGTCCCCCTTCCAAAATCGGCGAGCACATCTTGAACCAAGGAAACACTTTCTTCTTTGCCTTACCATTAACATCACCCCAAAAGAAGGTAGATAAGATGGAGTTTATTTTCTTCAAAGTAACCCTCGGCACATCAAGCACAGCTAACAAATGCGTTGCCATACAAGAGAGCACATGCTTCAAAAGAACCAAACGACCCCTTGAGAAAGCAACTTAAATTTTCGTCCCGCCACCTTATTATGGATTTTTTGAACAAGAGGCTCAAGAAATCTTGCATTAAGACGACCAATCACGAAAGGAACCCCAAGACAGGTTACAGGGAATGACCCTTTTACAAAGGCCGAACAAGGAATGAGTCGTGGCACCTTGGTGGATTTCCTTAGAAAAATAAAGAGCAGATTTGATTTCACATGTGGAAGGGAGTATTGGTAAGTTTTACCATCTGGTTGGAGCACATTTGATTTCACATTTATTACTCTATGCAGATGACCTATTGATTTTTGCTAATGGAGATGTAAGGTCATTTCAGACATTGTTGAGAACCTTGGAGCTTTATGAAAATTGGTTTGGGCAGCAAATTAGCAAGGAGAAATCTGCTCTTTATTTTTCTAGAAGGTTGGAACACCTTTGATTTCAAAAATTTATTCTATAATAATAAAAAGATAAGGCGAGAGAGGGTCACCTTGCCGCAAGCCTCTAGAAGGTTGGAAAAAACCTTTATAGGTTCCATTCAGCATAATAGAAAACCAAGGGGATTGAATGCATTCCGCAATCAGCCTACAAAAACTAGCATTAAAACCAAAACCATTAAGAACCTCTAAAAGGAATGGCCAATGGACTTTGTCATACGCTTTTACCATGTCAATCTTCATCATGATATTGCTGCCTTGATTTTTTCTATGAATCCAATGAACTATCTCCTGAGCACAAGTAATATTTTCAAAGATACTACACCTAGGAATGAATGCTCCCTGTTCCTGTGAAATCAGGTTTGGCAACAAATTTGTCATCCTTTGAACCAAAATCTCTGACAAAATTTTTATAAGCCACTGAACAAAGGCTTATGGGTCTAAACTTGTCAAAAATTTTTGGGTTCAGCACTTTTGGAGTCAAAACAATGTAAGAAGATGAATAAAAGATTGGCAAAAAAGCACCATTAAAAAAATCTCTCGCTGCTTCCACCACGTCATCCTTCACTATCTCCCAACAAGACATATAAAAATCAGAACCAAATCCATTCGGTCCAAAAGAACTATGTTTTAGAATAGAAAACACTGCTGCCCAAACCTCATGAACTGAGGGAACCTCACAAAGCATTACATTATCAGCGACATAAATCATAGGACGAACAAGATCGAAAATGTCCGCCTGTTGCAATGTTGCACATTCGGCCTCATGGTTAAATTTTTTTGAAAATGAGTCGTGGCACCTTGGTGGATTTCCTCTAGCGTTGATAAAATGGTCCCATCCGAGAGATGCATGCACGACACAGTAGATGACTTCCATCTTTGATTAACAGAGGCATGAAAGAACCTAGAGTTTTGATCCCCCTCTTGCAGCCATTTCCTCTTAGCTTTTTGAGCCCATCGAGTTTCTTCCCTAACCTCCCAATTGGCTAGCTCCATTTTAGTCATCAAAAACTCTACTTCCACTTCCGGATCATGTCTCTCCTGTAGTTGGAAATTAAGAAGCTCCAACTTCTCCTCTAACGCCATAAGAGTGAGATAAACACGACCAAAGATATTCTTATTCCACAGTTTCAATGCAACCTTCAGTTTCTTAAGCTTTGCCGCCAGCTTCAACAAACCACTACTAAATTCTGGTTGAAGCCATACATCCTCTACAAATTTAAAAAGAGATTCATGCAAGCACCACATATTTTGAAAATGAAAAGGAGATGGACCATACAAAGATCTCGGCAAACTCAAATGCATCACCATAAGACAGTGATCAGACGACTTTCTCATAAGATACTCCATATAAGCCATCCCAAATAAGTTAGAAAAAACAATATTTACCACTGCTCTATTCAGGCATGCCCAACTTCAGGATGGTTCCTCATGTCCATTACACCAAAACATGTTTCTTCCCTGAAATCTCATCTCTACAAGGCCACAATTATTCAAACAAACATTAAAATCAGACATTGCCAACAACGGCCGTGAATTTTCCCAAATACGCTCAGCATCTAATCAAATTGCATTAAAACTCCCTACCACCAACCATGGGGACTCAACAATATGAATATTTTCGAGTTCATCCCACAAGCCTCGGTACTCTAAATGAGTGCATTTTGCATAAACAAAGGCCACCAAAATTCTATAAGAGGCTAAACTCAGCCAATCCATGAGAGCTTGATTGGTCATATGCACCACATCAAAATTATAAACATCCTTCCAAAAAATCCAAACTTTACCACTTGAAGATTCATTATAGAAAAACTTAGAGAGACCCAAATAAGAAGCCAGTCTAGGCATTTTTCCAGCATCTTGAAAGGGTTCCAAGATGCCCACAATTGCCACATGATATTTTCTAATTAGACTCTTAAGTCGCTTCCGAGAGCGTCCCAAGCCACAAAGATTCCACACCAAAATCATATCAATTATAAATTAAGTTTAGAGGTGTAGGTTGCAACTCGCTGTGACTATCGAACACCTTGCGAACACTGATCTTTACATTTGGATTTAGAACCATGATGATCCTGATCAGACTTGTAGGCCTTTTCTTTCATCACTGCCACCATGCGATCATCCTCCTCCTTATCCGATGTATACTCTCTAAAACCTTCAAGTGTCAGACCCCTTTCAGAAATCCCATAACAACTCTCCATCTCCAGAACCGTAGACACCACATGACACTATCCACCATCAACCACCCCATCAGTAGAAAATCCTTAAGGGAGCAAATCTGACTCAATAATTGCGGGGTCCAAAATTCTTGGAACATCCATCGGTTTCAAAGCAACACACTCACCAACTAGCGGATCAACTTCACATTCAATCTCCTCGCAAATCTCCTCCTCCTCCATATCATTTGCATGCAACATGTTTCTGTAACCAAAGCCTCATCGGTCTTACACTCATCTGCCACTACATCAAGAGACGATGAAGCACCACCTTGCACATGCACAGCAACCACCCCTACCCTTTCTGATTCGGATACCACTCGAACATTATCCCCTTCCTTTAATGTGTTTTCCACTGTAATATTTTTTTTCCTGCCATATATGTTTGGCCAAAGGTTTTGGAATCGCCTTATCCCCCTTTGATTTCCTCACACCAACCTTGCATACCACCGAAGTATGACCCTATCGATGACAATTAAAGCAATAAAAACCATGCTTCTCATACTTCACCTTCTGCCATATTTTTTTCGTTGTAGACACCATTATAGGAAACCCTTGCACAGGTTCCTCTGATAGATCCACCTCTACACACATCTGTGCCCCAGATGCCCTGGTTTTATGAAGAGTGGCATTGTCAGTATCCAAATAACGGCCAAATCGAGTCACCGATATTTGTAAACAGTCCGTATGATACAAATGAAGAGGCAGCCCTGGAAGAAAAATCCACTGAGGTGCTAGAGAAGATTCCTTCAACAAATCAAAGACCTTGGTCCATATGAATAACTGAAAGTTAGAACCACACATAGTATGTCCTTCATGAGCCCAGGCATGCAAGAAATCATCTTCACTTCTCATCTGAACAAGAACATGCAGATCATCCATAAAGCTAACAATAAGAACCTTAAGCAATCCCCACGATTTTGCAACATTGGAACATATATCATCAATGGAAGGCCTCGTAAGAGAGAACTTAAGAACCAATGCAAATTTGAAATCGATCGCACCCTTAGATATTTCAACCTCTGAGAAAACAAAACCCTGCTCACCATCAACCTCTATCGGATATCTCATAGGTAGCCTAAAGGAAGACTGCCCCGTTGAATTAGAAACTACTTGTGCAAGCATTTGCAATCCCTGGCCCACCGATACAACCCCTGCCAAGGGAGGGGGAGGGGTGGCCTCCATGGCCAAACCCTAGCAAACCAATGAGAATTTGCCAAATTTGAAAATTCTGTGAATCATGGGATAACTAAAAGCGTCTCCAAAACAAGATTCCAAAACCTCCAAAATCGCCTCTCCCTAAATCGCCTCTCTCCCCTACCAGCATTTAGACGTCTTATATGTTAAAAGAGTTGCTAATAACAATTTTCTAAAATCATGACCTTTATGTACTTTCACTGACATGACTTGATTAAGATATGGGTGGTGCTACTCCCATAGAAGGCCATTGAAACAACTACCGAATAGCCAAAAGAAAAATTGTCTTTTTTCTTTTTGTTTTTTGTTTTCAAATATATTTTTAAATTCACGAAATATTTTAAAAAAATAAAAATCAGAAATTCATTTTAAAATCCTTACTTAAAAATTAAGTAAAAAAAAAAAAAAAAATTCAATCGGTGGCGACCTTGATATGTGGGAAAAGCATTTCCCTTAAGATATTAATAGATCTCCATCATCGTGATGCCCGTGGAAATTGACTGATCATTTAATTGGGACTTGTTAGGTACAAGCGGTTTGACGCACTAAATCGCGTATCAACACTTACATAACTTTTTTTATTACAAAAAAAATAAAAAATGCCTTATATTTAATATTGGTGTGCGGTTTAGTGTGCGAAATCGCTTGTAAGAAGATTTTTTCCATTTAATTAAACAACTGATCAACATTCTTGACTAACCAGAATTCTTGACTAAATGTCACCAAGACTAAATATTCTTGACTAAAAAACATGCAATAGCTATATATCCTGCATGACAGGGAATTCTAAATAATATAAATATTATTAATATGTAAATAGATCAAGAAGATCATAGAGTACTACTTGATAATATTAATTATGACGTTGGATAGAGTTGAGATTGAATAAGACTTCAAAACATGAAAGAGAAGGTTTTGGAAAATAATATGGTTTATTGATAAAATTAAAAAATTTCCTTGCTAATGAATTAAGTCCACCAACCAGGCCTAAATTGTTTCGTATCCAAAGTTACGAGAGTTTTGCTGGAAAAGACAAAATTTCAATTATTGAATGAAAATTAATTAAATATGTAAATAAACAAGAATTCCGCAAAATATAATGTGAAAATCAAAATAAAAATCAGTACTTCCAAAACTTCAAGCAAAATATTTTCTTAAAAAGAAAAATTTATAAGGAATGTAAATATTTGACGATTGAGAGAGAAAATGACTGATTTCAAGAAGAAAGGACACTCATTTTAGTTGGATATAGTCATTTCGCTATTTTAACTGAAAATAATTATTTTACTGAAAATAACTGATTATAAATAAATAATTTTCTTGTCGTGTATAATAAATGTAAATTGATGATTGAGAGAGAAAATGATTGATTTCGAGATCAAAGCGTGAACTACCAACTAGTGGGTAAATTATATTGACATTATATTGCCCAAATCCGTGGAAAGTTTACCGTTTCTTGCCATATTTTCATTGATCTACATTCTAAAGATAATCTAGCTACGTCATCAACGTAGAATGTGGCATTTCTTTATCATGAGACCCAAATGATCCCCTGCATCAAATAGTTATAATAATACAAATAGTTTTTCAATTTTGTTTCTCTAAGCAATAATCAATAACAATTAATATTGCATGCTTCGATTAATTTATATTAATGAAGATGGAAACCACGAGTAATATAAAAGGTGGCGCCTAGGTAGCAAGGATTTGTGTGTGCATGCAATAAGGAAGAGAAATTCATAAATGGAGTTTATGATGATCATCTGTTCGATTCTTGCAGTTCTGGTAGGTGTTTATGTCTTTGTATTCCAATTTCTGAAGGGATTCAATGAGTGGTATTATGTTGGTAGGCTTGGGAAAACACAATACCCTCTCCCACCTGGAGATATGGGATTGCCTTTCCATGGCTCTCTCCCAGCCTTCCACAAAGCTTTTCGATCCGGTGACCCTGAATCCTTCATGCACAACCTTTTTTCCAAGTCTCTCTCTCTCTCTCTCTCTCTCTCTCACACACACACGCACGCACGCACGCACACACAATCTCGCACAAAAATACTAAAACACATGATTCAAAGCATTTATGGTGGCAGCCTCTTGCAAAATGTTTGACATTTATGTTCTGATACCATGTAAAATTGTTAAAAAAATAATAAAACTGAAAAACAGAGAACTTGAGAAAAGAATCTGAATTACTTCTCATTAACTTCGTGTAGATCATAGCTATACAAATGGATCTATTTATACACTTGTGATTGATTAACATGACTATTCAATGCTTGACATCTGGCCAACTTAACTTATCTGCACTTAACGAACTTAACTATCAACTAACAGCTTACTACTAGATGAAGCTCTTTGTTTGGCTTCTCGGGACTTTAGTTCCAATTCTTCTATGTGATTTTGGTTAGAATCCCTTGAATGAACTGCTGATCATTAGGGTCTAGCTAGTTTCTGTTGGATGTGGGGGCACGTGTCCTGATATATTTTGATACAAGACATTTGTGTCACATTTACATCCATTTGGTCCAGTTCTAACAAGAATTAGACCTAAGCCAAACCGATGCATGCAACTCTTAACTGATTGGCATGCATGTCTCATATGTACATCATGCATGCATGGTTTCTTTGCACTCTAAAAAATTAATCATTATTCTTTTGAACAAAATACAGGCACGAACTAAAAAAGTGGGAGTTTGGCAGCAACATTAGTGTATTTTAGTCCTAATAGATTTCGTTTTCATTACAGATATGGAAGATCGGTATCCATAAGACCTACTTGTTTGGAAGCCCTTGTGTCATTGTTTGCAGCCCTGAAACATGCCGAAGAGTTCTGACAGATGACGAGAGATTCAAACTTGGTTATCCTAAGGCCACAACGATCCTTACAGGCCGTACATCATTCCACAACCTTTCAGGGTCTGAGCATAAGCGCCTGCGGCGATTAACCACAGCTCCTATCAATGGCCATGAGGTGCTGTCCGGACATATTGACATGATCGAGGGCATTGTGGCAACTGCAATGGAAGAGTGGGCTAGCACGAATAAGCTGCCAGTTGAGCTCTTAACTGAGTTCAGGCGGGTTGGATTTGAGATCATCACGAAGATTTTCATCAGCAGCTATAGCGAAGCTGTTATTTCCTCAATAAAGAACTTGTACAGTGACCTAAGTACTGGAATGAAGTCTCAAGTTATTAATCTCCCCGGATCTGCATTCCGTAGAGGTTTGAAGGTAAAGATCAGTACTATAAACTTACATCATGAAAATCTATTTTTTATGACATGACATCTTATGCATAATAATTATTATACTTATCGATCTTGTCATAGATATGTTTAATATATATACATAATTAAATATTATATCACTATGTGATATTATTATATCTATATATATATATATATATATATATATATATATATATATATATACTAATATGATTCGACCGAGACGTTGCTCGTAGTATAGGGTGGCTTGCGGTGGGGCTTGGGCAGGGCTTGGCGGCTCACTGCAACTCAGGCGGCGGCAGGTGTAACTTAAATTGAAGATGATTTATGGAAGGGTATTGTGTGTGTGATACTCGTGTAACGGAAGGAAAAAAAAAGATTTATAAAAATCCTAAAGAAACAAATGGAAGAGACGTGCATACATGAATGGGGAGACGTACATGGCATGGAGTCTGATCCTTAGATCCCACGGCTTGGACTTTTTCCATTTCAAGTGTTTGAGCCTACATCTAGAATATTATATAGAATTAACAAATTGATTGGTCCGTTACCACATACCATAATCTATTCAGCTTGTCCAAAATTTTCTAAATCAAATATTTAATAAATCAAGTATTTAATAAACTAATCAAATCTTGTCTTGTAAATTTTTCGGGCCAATTCCAACATAAAAAATATCTCATTTAGTCTCTTAAATAACTTTATAACCTAATGATCAAGCCTAATAAAAATTCATATCCCGTCGTAATAAAATTTTTGAGCCCGTTGTCTATTCAAAATCTACCCAATAAATATCAAATAGATTTCTCATATATAATACCTTAAAAACTGGAGTTATGTTGCTTAATTGCTTAGTTCTCCTAGTATCCCGATAGTCAAGTTTATGAAAATAAACTCTAAATTTTGAACGTAAATAAACATAAAAGTTTTTGCTAAAACATGTTCATGAAGATAAACATTAAAATCTGAACATAAATAATTTAAAAGAAACTAAACAAAAATAAAAATTATACTACTCACAGGACGTAAATATATGCAAAAATAGGAGGTAGATTTCTTCTCTTCGTTAATCTACCCGCTAGCGTCTGGTATTTTATATAGTGCTTGAAAAGCTTGAGATTTGGGCTTCTTGTTTTTTTTTTTTTCCTTCACATAGGTTAGCCTTCATATATCTTCTTCCTAATTTCATGCACGAGTAATGTAAAACACAGGGAAAATGAGATATTTTTACTAACATTTATGCAAACGTCGATAAATGTATATTTAACTACAAGCTTGAAAGCGAAACGTCAATAAATGTCCATTTTCCGACATTTGTATAAATGCCAGTAATATAAACGCCGCTATGTTCTCTATACTTTAATGATGTCTATGTAAATGCCAACAAATATATATTTAATTACCAGCGTGAAAATGAAACGTAAATAAATTACTATTTTTTGGCATATCTATAAGCGCCTCTAATATAAACGCCACTAAATCCTCTATACTTTATTTGCGTTTATGCAAACGCCGACAAATATATATTTAATTAACGGCGTAAAAATGAAACGTCGACAATTTTTATTTTTTCGGCATATATATAAGCGCAGCTAATATAAACGCCACTAAATCCTCTCTACTTTATCGACCGCCCAGCCAAACTACATATATATATATATATATATATATATATTATAACAGATTTTCATTACAAAAATGACCTTGTTTTATTATAGGGTTTGTTTTAAAATCCATTCCCCCTTCCCCTCGCATCTCTCTCTCTTTCCTCTCTCAATCTCTTTGTTTAAACTTCTCTGTGTGCGTCTGTGTGTGTGGGTTTGTTGTGAACTTGTGGTTGTTTTTCATGAGACTTTTGGTTTTTCTCCATCGATGGGCAGATGACTATCGAGGCCAATCCGCCTTCAGGCATCTAGACGGGGGGCCTCACCCACGGAGGGTGGGGCCATGCCCAAGGGCCCAACTCTCCCCCGCCCATGCGTGGGTGAGGGGCGGGCAAGGGAACCCCCTCATCCAGGGGGTGCAAATAGCAACCCTAGAGCCTAAATCTATCATTTTTATCAAGGCATTTATAAAAAAAAAATTTTAATTTATTTAAATTTTGATTGTTACAGTGCAATTTTATTTAAAAGTTATTCCTATCATTTTGCAAAGCCTAGTTACTTGTTAAGATTTTATGCCACCTTCACATGAACTAAAAACCAACTTAGTTTTTATTGGAAAATTATTGGTTAGAGAAGGCTTTTTACAAAACTTTTTAGATTTTTGGAAGCAATTATAATCATTATTGTCAATAAAGCTCTATAAAGAATCCATGCATTTGGGAAAAAAAAAAGTGGGCTCCTCCCTCTTTAAAGGGTTATAAAAAAACCTTTCATGAATACTCGAAAAGTTGATTTTGCTAGTCATAATTTTCATGTCGTGTATTAAACTGATAGTGACGAAAGGCAAGTATACTCTTAGAAGGAGAGTATGTGAGATACTTATTATGCGGAGATAAGATGAGAATTTGGATCACTTCATATCTCAATACCAACACTAGAAACGAAAAAGAGATGAACAAGAGAGAGTTTCTTCATCATCTAGTGAACCAAATATAATCGTATTCTGAAAAAAGAAATTATAATATCATCATATATATTTAGAAACATAATCATAAAGTATACTCAAGGGAAAAAAAAAAACTTATACTAATGAGTATGTTTTTGGCAATTAGGAAACATTACTGACATCTTTATAAATTAATGACTTAAATGAAAATAGAGGGCTTGATCGTGAGTCAAAAGATTCCAAAAAAAAAGAAAAAAAAAAAGGAGGCCATAAAACAAGAAAAGTTCAATAAAAGTGGACTGTTGAGTAGAATTAAAAAATATGATAAATCAATTACAGTGATAACTAATTACATAAGATTTATTAACAGTGTAAATAAATCATGAATTAAAAGTTATTTTATTTTGAAGCTATATGGGTGGGTGAAGAGGGGGGAAACATATTTTTGATTGCGGGAAGGAATTGAGGTATTGGAATGAGACTCAGTTTGGTCTGGTGCAGTCTGAATTGAATAAGGCTCAATAGGATTTACAAAAGCTACAAGAATCGGGTTCTGAAGAGGATGGTCAGCTACAAAATGGAAGGCAGAGAGTATAGAAGTGGTTGGAGAGAGATGAGCTAATGTGGAGGTAGAGATCTAAGGCTCTCTGGCTGAAAAAGGTGATCGAAATTCCAGATTCTTTCACACTGAGGCCTCTCACCGAAGGAAAAGGAATTCTATCCTTACGTTGAAACTGAAAATGGGGAATGAGTGTAAGGAGAAGGGAGAGACAGGCTGATCTTAGACTATTTTACAAATCTGTTTACCTCATCATCCCAAATGGGTCAAATGGATTTCTTAAATAGTCTCCATGGAAGGGTTGCACCTGCAATGAATGAGGCTTTGGCAGGCAGTTACACTGAAGTTGAAGTGGAGAGGGCACAAGGATGCTCCTGGGCCTGATGGGATGGGCCCTCTATTCTACCAGAAATATTGGTCAGTAGTGGGTGGAAAGGTGAAATCAACAGTTTTGTTAGCTTTGAACACGGGTGAGTTCCCTCAAAGCTTGAACCATTCTTTTATTACTTTAGTTCCAAAGAAGTATTGTCCTGTTAAAGTTACTGAGTTTAGGCTTGAAAGTCTGTGCAATGTGATGTATAAGTTGATTTCCAAGATCCTTGCCAATAGGTTGAAAAGCATGCTACCTAATGTTATTTCAAACTCACAATCTACTTTTGTGATTGATAACCTATTGTTTGCAGATGGTAGTGTAGTTTTTTGTCAAGCCACTGTCCAAGAGAATTTGCATTTACAATCTGCGTTGAAGGTGTACAAGTTGGCATCAGGTTAGAAGCTCAACATGGAGAAAACCTCGATGGTTTTTTAGTTAGAATGTGAATGAGCAAACTCGAAGACAAATTTTGAATATGTGGAACATTCCGTTTGAAAACAATTATGAGGAGTATCTAGGATTACCACCGATTATTGTTAGATCCAAGAAAAGGGCTTTTTCAGAAATTAAGTATCGTGTTTGGAAGAAATTGCAAAGCCGGAAGGAGAAGTTATTTTCACAGGGAGGGAATGAAGTATTGATCAAAGCAGTGGCTATGGCAATACCTACTTTATGGGCTGTTTTCTCTTATCTAATAGGCTTTGTTCTGAGCTAGAAGCAATGATGGCCTGGTTTTGGTGGTGGCGTAGCGGAAGTCGTTCACGATGGAAACAGGGGAAATAAATTTAACGAGATAAAAAAAAATAACTAACGGCAAAGAATGCAACGGAAGAACTGTGTCTTCTGGTATTTGCAGAATAATTCAAATGCAGCTTTTTTATTCCAAACTTGTCATAATCCTCTATTACAACGATAGTCGAATATATATGGAAATCATAAAAGGAAAGTAGCTAATTGAGAAAGGAAATACTCTGTAAAGGAAATAAACCAAAAAGGAAATACTCTGTAAAGGAAGTAAACCAAAGTAAAATCAACGTGAAAATGGAAACAATTTCAAAGGTAAGTTGGCGCCGCGTATCCCTCAATTACGTGTTGCATGCATGGCTGAAATTCCTTCTTCCCACCAATCACTTAAATGTTCCAACATCATAGGAAGCAGCTGCCACGTTGGTCATCCATGTCCTGCATCAATTCCCCGCCACTTAGAAGTAAACTCGTCTCAGAGTTTGTGTCTGCGCTAAGTTGCTCATCAGGAGGGTGATACTCAAACAAGTCAGCTACATTAAAAGTGGGAGAGATGGACATGTCTTCTGGAAGCTCCACCACGTAGGCATTATCACTAATTTTTTTCAGTATGCGACAAGGGCCGAACTTCCTGTTTTGCAATTTGCCGTAGGTGCCTGCAGGAAAACGATTCTTCCGTAAATGAACCATCACTAGGTCCCCTTCTTTGAATATCTTGGCGCGCCGATGCTTATCTGCAGCACGCTTGTACTTCATGTTGGCCTTCTCCAGGTTGTCACGTACCTCGGCTTGCACTCCTCGAATTTTTTCTGCCAAATTTTCAGCTGCCGTGCTCATCCCAGGGGTCTTTGGAAGAGTGACCAAGTCAAGGGCAAGTCTTGGAGGTCTAGTGTAGACGATTTCGAAAGGGCTCTTTCCAGTTGATCGATTGTTCATGCTATTGAAAGCGAACTCAACTTGTGGGAGACTCACATCCCATTGCTTCGGCTTGTCACCAGAGATACAATGCAACATGTTGCCCAGTGTTCGGTTGGTTACTTCAGTCTGGCCATCGGTTTGAGGGTGACAGGTACTGCTATACTTGAGAGAGGTCCCAAACTTTCGCCACAACGTGATCCAGAAATGGCTAAGAAATTTGGTGTCCCGGTCAGAGGTAATTGTCTTTGGGACGCCGTGTAAGCGGACAACTTCCTTGAAGAACAAATGAGCGACACTTGATGCATCCGACGTCTTTCGGCAAGGAATGAAGTGCGCCATTTTTGAAAACCTGTCAACGATTACAAAAATGGAATCAACACCACGTTGAGTCCGTGGTAACCCGAGCACGAAGTCCATACTCAAGTCCTCCCAAATGTTCTGAGGAATAGGCAATGGTGTGTAAAGTCCCGTGTTTTGCGCTTGACCTTTCTTCACTTGACAAACAGGACACCTTTGCACAAACCTTCCAACATCCCTTCTCAATTGAGGCCAATAATACCGCTCGGTCACTAGGGAAATCGTCTTATCGCGACCCACATGGCCTCCTAGTCCTCCACCATGCAATTCACGCAGAACATATTCACGCAACGACGTCCGAGGGAGGCAGAGTTGATTCCCACGAAAGAGGTATCCCTCATGTATGTGAAAATCTGCTTGTGGGTGCCTCGACGCACACTGCTTCCAAATTTCAGCAAAGTCTTCATCTTCAGAATATATGTCTTTAAGTTGCTCAAAACCAGTGATCTCGGTCTTCATGGTTACGAGTGCGGATGCACGTCGACTGAGAGCATCGGCAACTTTGTTTTGTTGTCCAGATTTATGTTTGAGCACCATGGTGAATTTTTGCATAAAACTAATCCATCTAGCATGCATTCGGTTCAAGCTGTTCTGGGTATTGATGAACTTCAGTGCGTGGTGGTCGCTGTAGAGAACAAATTCACGTTGAATAAGGTAGTGTTCCCAGTGTTTCAAAGACCTGATAACTGCGTAGAATTCTAGTTCATAGGTAGTCCACTTGCGCCTGGCCTCATTTAATTTTTCACTGAAGAACTCCACAGGACGCCCCTCTTGGAACAAAACGGCGCCTATGCCTACTATGGATGCGTCGCACTCTACTTCAAAAATTTTGTCAAAACTTGGGAGGGCGAGCACTGGTGCTGTTGATAGCTTTTCTTTGATAATGCTGAAGCTGTCATCTTGCTCTTTTCCCCACAAGAAACGCCCCTTTTTCATACACTCAGTGATGGGGGCTGCCAAGGAACTGAAATTCCGTATAAACCTGCGATAGAAGGTTGCTAAGCCATGGAAGCTGCGAACCTGGGTGACAGTGGTGGGGGTCGGCCAGTCACGTATCGCACGCACCTTCTCTTCATCAACGTGTATTCCTTCGGCGCTCACCACAAAGCCCAGAAACAACAACTTACTACTCAGAAAGGTGCATTTTTTTAAGTTAATAAACAACTTGTGATGGAAAAGTGCAGATAATACTTCTCTGAGATGACTCAAATGATCATCCTCATTACGGCTGTAAATGAGAATGTCATCAAAATAGACCACCACAAATTTTCCAATGAAGGGCTTGAGGACTTGGTGCATGACGTGCATGAAGGTGCTCGGTGCGTTAGAGAGGCCAAACGGCATTACCAGCCACTCATACAAGCCTTCTTTGGTTTTGAAAGCCGTTTTCCACTCATCGCCCGGCCGAATGCGTATTTGATGATACCCACTTCGTAAATCAATTTTTGAAAAAATATTAGACCCTGCAAGCATGTCCAACAAGTCAGTTAGTCGGGGAATGGGGAACCGGTATTTTACCGTTATTTTGTTGATGGCGCGGCTGTCTACACACATCCGCCAACTCCCATCCTTCTTTGGCGTGATCAATGCGGGCACTGCACACGGGCTCATACTCTCTCGTATCAGCCCTTTATGGAGGAGGTCTTCCACCTGTCCCTGTAGTATCTTGTGTTCATTGGGGCTCATTCTGTAGTGCGGTAGATTTGGCAAACTTGCCCCAGGAACCAAGTCAACATGATGTTGGACATCCCGCATTGGAGGCAATCCCTCGGGTAGTTCAGGTGGTGCGAGGCCCTCAAACTCTGTCAATAGATACTGTATTTGTGGGGGTATGTCAGAGGACTCAACAACCTCTTCTCCTTTTACTACTAATGTCCATATTTCTCCCAATTCTTTGGCCTCTTCGAGGAAGTGGTTCTCGCTTACGGTAAACAGAGTGTTTTTTTCTTCAACCTGCAATGAGTTGGGACCTTTGTCCCCCATGGGCATCAACACTATCTTCCGATCACGCCACCAAAAGGAATAAACGTTGTCGCGTCCCTTGTAGATGGCATCCACGTCGAACTGCCAAGGCCTCCCGAGTAGAACATGACAAGCATCCATATCAACTACATCACACATGGCCTCATCTTGGTAGTATTTCCCGATGGAGAAAGGCACACGGCAAACACTGTTAATTCTGATCTCAGCTCCTTTTCGGATCCAGCTGATCTTATAAGGACGTGGATGTTTGTCCACTTTTAGTTCCAGTGCATTAACAAGGGCTCTTGATACTATATTTTCACAACTTCCGCTGTCAATAATTACATTGCATACCTTGTTTCTAACAGTGCATCGTGTCTTAAAAATCGAATGTCGTTGATTTTTTTCTTCTATTTTCGGGGTCAGTAGGACTCGCTGGACGACACAACTGATTGGTTCTCCTTCATCCCCTTCAACAAATTCCTCTGCTTCGTCTTCTTCACTGCTTTCCCCCTCTTTCGGGTCTTCTTCACCCTCTTCTATTACATGGACTGAACGGCGTGTGGGGCACTCATTGGATCGATGCCCCGGTTGATTGCATCGAAAGCATTTTCCTGTCATAGGTCGAGTGTAAGGATTATTGCTTCCCCCTCCTTTATGCACTGGAGTTTTTGTGTTTTGCGTACTGCTCTCTCCTCTTTGCAACCTGCTGTATGGTGGAGGCCGTGAGTCACTAGATTGTTGTTGGGTGGTAGGCTTTACTTGTGGTACTTGGTTCGGTATCCTTGGTGGTGGCCTGGCCAGTTGCATTTCATTCTTCAAGGCTAAATTAACTGCTTCCGAAAGAGACCACACAGTGTGCAAAGAAACCTTGTCTTGGATGGCCACACGTAAGCCCCCCATATATCTTGCAATCTGTTGTCCCTCCGTCTCCGAAAGATTATTACGAGCATTCAACTGATAAAACTCTTCTGTGTAGTCATTTACAGTCCTCGCCCCTTGCTTGCAGTTTTGGTATTGTTGGTAGAGAACTTGCTCGTAGTCCGGAGGAAGAAATCTAGCTCTCATTAGGCGCTTCATTTTAGGCCATACACGCACTGGCTGTTTGCCTTGTCTCCTTCTGTTGTTCTGCATTTGCTCCCACCAAGCCGAGGCACCACCACGTAATTTATAAGCAACCAGTTTCACTTGTTGTGTCTCAGGAATTTGCATGTAGTCAAAGAAGTTCTCCACCTCAAGCATCCAGTCGAGAAAACTCTCAACATGAAGATGACCATTGAAACAAGGTAAATCAATCTTAATTCTAAAATTGTGGTTGTTGTCTGGAGCTCTCCTGCCATCTTGGTTCCCACGGACGAAGCCTTCCAATTCTTCATCACTGGAAGAATCGTCATGTGCTTGGTCCCGCTGCCGATGCATAAAACCACGACCACCCCGTGGACGGTTTGCATCCTCATTATCTTGGTTCCTATCACCACCAACATGAATGCCTGTGATGGCTGTTCGTATCTCCTGTAACATGCGTTCGATCCCTTCAAAACGCTGCTGGTTTCTTTGATCTTGAGAGTTAACGGCAGCCCAAATGGCCTGCATGCCACGATCTTCTTCCTGTGAATTCTCTCTCGCCATCAAGCCAGGTAAAGCCTTGCTCTGATGCCAAATTGGCGTAGCGGAAGTCGTTCACGATGGAAACAGGGGAAATAAATTTAACGAGATAAAAAAAAATAACTAACGGCAAAGAATGCAACGGAAGAACTGTGTCTTCTGGTATTTGCAGAATAATTCAAATGCAGCTTTTTTATTCCAAACTTTTCATAATCCTCTATTACAACGATAGTCGAATATATATGGAAATCATAAAAGGAAAGTAGCTAATTGAGAAAGGAAATACTCTGTAAAGGAGATAAACCAAAAAGGAAATACTCTGTAAAGGAAGTAAACCAAAGTAAAATCAACGTGAAAATGGAAACAATTTCAAAGGTAAGTTGGCGCCGCGTATCCCTCAATTACGTGGTGCATGCATGGCTGAAATTCCTTCTTCCCACCAATCACTTAAATGTTCCAACATCATAGGAAGCAGCTGCCACGTTGGTCATCCATGTCCTGCATCAGGTGGGGTAAACGAAACAATGAGAGGAGAATTCATTGGCCGGTAAGTTGGAAAAAAATGTGTGAGCCTAAAACTTGTGGAGGTATGGGTTTTAAGGATTTGCGAGATTTTAATTTGGCTCTTTTGGCCAAGCAAGGGTGGCGAATCTTGACTGGTGAAGGTACTCTTCTCCATAAGATGTTTAAAGCTTGGTATTTCTCAAATACCAGTTTTTTTTTTAATCAAAGTTGGGTTGTAATCCTTCTTACACATGGCGAGGTATATGGGAAGCAAAGTCTATCCTATTGAAAGGTTGTAGGTGTCGAATTGGTGATGGTAGAGACGTGAAGATATGGAAAGACCAGTGGATTCCAGGGGTCGATTCTGTTTTGCTGCAAGCTTCTTCAAATGTCGTTCAGAATGAAGATGGAAATGGGACTGTGGATCAGTTATTGGATCAGGAAGCAAGATGGTGGAATATAGTAGTGAAGGTGCATGAGATCTCTCGTCAATCCAAATATTGCTGAGGAAGTGCTAAAGATACCTGTGAAGGGGTATGTTCACTGTCAAATCTGCTTATAGGTGGCTATGGGCAAATAAAAGACAATCTGGAGAGTCTTCTGAGGCTTAGTTGCACAAGAAATTGTGGAAAGCCATTTGGAGTTTGAAGATGCAACATAGAGTCAAGATATTCTCTTGGCGTGCTTGTTTAGAGTGCTTACCTACTCAGGCTAATTTATAGAAGCGGTTGATTGATATTAGAGGGGGTTGCTGCCTGTGTGATTCTGAAACCGAAACTTTGACTCATGTTTTACTGCACTGTCCAAGTATTGCTGGGTTATGGACAACTTATCTACCTGCGATGGCTAATGTCGATTGCAATCAATCTGTTTTTAATGTTGCGGTGCAGGTGAGAACTTTGGGAGGAATATTGGAAACTGTGGCAATATTTTTTACCATAGCATCGAGCTGGTGGTTCAGGAGGAATAAAAAACTGCATGAAAATGAGCTCCTTGATGCTAGACAGGGAATAGAACATGCGTTGATAATGCATAAAATGTTTGTGGAAGTGAAGACACAACATGGTTCAGATCTGAAAACTTTTTGTGGATGGAAGTTACCACCAGTTGGATTCTTGAAGCTTAATGTTGATGGTGCGACTTTTCAACATCTTCATAGAGCTGGTGTTGGAGCTATTTTGTGAGATGCACACGGGAAAGTTCTAGTTATGGCTGCTAGCAAGGGAGAATGAGAGGTGGATCAATCAGAGGTTATAGAGTTCCTGGCGGTCCTGCGCGGGCTGCAACTCATTTTACATATGGGTGTTATACATCTATGTTTAGGGACAGACAGCTTGCTAGTGGTGGAGGAATTGTCATCAGAGTCTTCGGCACAGTCACCTTGGAGATTGATAATTCATGAGATTAGGTTGCTTTTGAATACTTTTGTTGATGCAAATCTTTGTCATGTGTATAGAGAAGGTAATGAGGCTGCTTATGGCCTAGCTAGACATGCTTGGGTTGTTAATCACATTCAAATCTTTTTCCTCCTTCCTCTCTCTCTTGACATGGGATATTTTTGGTGGCCTTCCTCCACTAAGACCTTGGGCGACTAGTCCAAGTTGCCTAGTAGAAGAGCCGGACCTATCTAATACCTATTATAAGTTCTAATGTCTTTCTTTTGTTTCCCAGCACCACATCATTTATCTAATTATTTTTATTTTATTATTTTTTTATTATTATCAATTTTGTATTATTCCTTTAAGTACAATATTTGTTGGGTTTGATCTGCTTGTTATGACCACTTTGTTACCTATCTCTTGTATATACTTTATATATACGGCCCTGATCAATTGCCGTTTCATGACTTGTTTGATCATTTTGTTTAGATGTTGAGATCAATTGAGTTGAGTTGTGAAGAGTAATATTTTGTGGATCCAATTAAGATAAGTTTAACATTTTTAGGTTGAAATGAATTTAACTTTTTTATAAAAAGTTGAAAAAGTAATGTATCCCGTCAATGATTTGTTTGATACAAGTTAACATGAGTTGAGTTTGGTTAGCAACCTTTTACTTGCCTCTTGCACCGTATAATTGAGTTGTCGCTGCATAAGGTTATTACCCACCAATGTTTATCCACCACTATTACCACAAATTTAAATGGAAAAATTCTATTTTAAGCCTGTGTGGATTATGTACACGTCTAGTAAAATGCTTACACGACATAATTTGATTTGAAAAAAGATATTTTAAAATTTAAATTGTATAAATCAAATGATCTTACTATTTAAGTGATATTGATAATATTTGCTCTACACACGTTTGACAATAGAATAAAACATTAAACAACTGATATTATTCGACAACAGCCACGACGATTAGTACATAAAAGTCACAGTTGCACAAAACAACATATATAAACATAAAATAAACAAAACTAAATAACTGACGTTTTCACTTTCGAGCTGATCATATATCATGTTGATCATCACAATCGATCAAGACTTACGCTTGAGAATGATGTTCAAACCAAATCTAATCAAATCATCACCACTGAGAGGGGGCATCTCAGCAACTTTCTTCCGAAATCAATCGAAAAGTTGATCCATGTTTTCGCTTCCGAAATGCTTGCTGAAAAGGCCATCCAACCCAGCTCTACACTCCTCTACGTACGGTAGGCATAAGGCTTGAGTTACTGGTTAGAGTAATCAATCTCACAATGTCAAAATGCTCATTTTTTACTACTATAGCCTTTATCTCCTCCGCTGATGGCCCGTAGATTGGCAAGTTGAAGGAGTCCATTTTATCTTTGCTTATTATTCCCTGCAAATTAAGATCAAACCATGCAGCTCTTTTAATTATATATTATATATATGATTTTAATTATTGGACCAAGAATTCTATTGACTCTCCTAATTTATGAAATCATGTCACTCAATCCAAGTTAGATTAATTGAAATGTAACCAATAGATAAAAAAAAAAAAAAAAAAAACTGTGCCGATCAGAAATGGTCATGGAGTTCTACGTACATGATCGTTTGTATTTATTTTGGTATAGAGATAGATATTATATGCAGTGAATTCCGTATCATTTTTTATCCTAGTGAAATACTCATGCAACACAAAATAGTGAAAGTTATTCATCTCATCTCATCTTATCATTACATGAACTTTCTCAAATTTTCACACAAAATATACTAAACAATTTAACTTTTTCAAATTCTAAAACAAATAGAATAATATATATTAAAAAATAATATTCTAACAATATTATTTTATTCAGCTTTCAACTTTTATATTTCATCTCAATACATCTCATCTCAACTCACTGTATATCCAAACAGCACCTAAATGTTATATAAATTTTATAGGATTTATTTTATGTGTCTATTCTCACTTAACCTTAGTTTGGTCAAGAAATTTAAAGGAACCAAATTCAAGATTAACATTCAAATTTGATCACATGTGCTTTGATGGATGTAGGAGAAAAACTAAGAAAATTGATCAAATTTGAATGATTACATATAAATTGAAAAAAAAAAAAATTTATTTGCAAGTCAAATTATTAACACACTCAACACACCACTTTCGTGGAAGCATCACACATCAACTAGCATAAATCAACTTATTTTCATTGCTATAATTAATTTCAAATGGATTACACAAAAGTAAACATATAAAATGACATAATTTCATGTGATTCATTAGATCTATTTTACGATAAAAATAACTTTATAATCTGATGCACCACGTCAATCTAGTACTTCAGTTTGTAAGTTTATTTTTATGTAATCATTTTGTGTCTAAAGTATTTTTTTATTTCAAAACTGTATATTGACAAATAGGCTCAATAGCGACAGATCAGTAGCAAATTACATGTAGAATTGAATGATTGAGTAAATTTATAATTTCTACAAAAAGAGACTTAAAAAAACACTAAATTAAGAAGTAACTGCTTTAAGGTATATATATACCTCGTTAACCAAATCCAGAAGAGACGATTCCAAGGGCAGGTCTTGCGGGCCAATTGAGGATTGTCTTGGAAGAGTCCCGTCCTTACGTCCGGACATTAAGATTGCCATTAATCCTCCGGGAGCAAGCTCCTCTGCTCGAGCACTTAAAAAGGATTCCATGTCTTTCTCAAACTGTGCAGAATAAGCCTGGCCAACTTCCTTCGTTGCATTTCGATAATATAATCTTCCCCTATTACATGAAGCTGAATCCAAGTCCCCAACCTCCGGTGGTGCCCTAAAAAGCCAATGAAGTGCATATGCAGAGTATACAAACTTCAGAGATGCCTTTGGAAATAATCTATGGTAGAAAGATCCTGGAACTCCAGCCCCAAAGTATTGCCTGTCGGCTGGAAGATTTGCAAAGAGAGTGTTGAAATCATTGGAAACATGATCGTTGAAGAACACTTGAAATTCTGGGAGGTTACGACCTTTGCTTTTGTATTTTTGTACCACAGCTTCTATGATGTTTTTCATGGAAACGTATGTGTTAGGGCCAACAGAACAGCCTAAATCGGCAATCCCAAATATGTTTGAATTTGGACACGAGACATTTTCATCAATGTCGAGATTTTCAGTAATTGCTTCGATTATCAGGGTTTTGGCATGATCAGCTCCCACTCTCTGAATGGAAGATTAAACGTTAGATGAATATTGTGAAATCACCTATTATTCTGAAAATTTAAATAGATGAAAATATAAAGATTTTATTATTTATTTTAAATCGTCTTGAGGTGCGAGATCTATTGCTTTTATTGTTTAGAAATTAAAACTTCATTCAAATTTTGACTGCTATTTTCTTCTTTTTGTATGCGATCAAAAGGAAAAACCTCAGTAAGAAAGTACTATTTCCCAAAAGTACCTGCAGATTGGAATTTTTGGCATAGCTGTATTGTCCATCTCCACCGACCATAACATATGGTTCTTCCTGCATCTCTCTCTATGATATTTTATGCACGACTAGGGTTCATGAATTAGTTCCTCGATCACTCTGTGTGTGTGTGTGTGTATAGTGTGTATATATATATATATATATATATATTACGTATCATTAATGTCATAAGACTTTTAATCCCAATACTTGCAGGGCTAGCTGCTGATGGAAACGTACGTTGCACTGTTTATATAGCACCGTGAAATTTTCCGAACAATTAGGTTTTTCGGGCCGACTGCAAACTTTCTCTGCATGCCTTATCACAATTGGATATTGTATTGATTTACGTACACTCCAACGTTTAACTGCCAGTTTCAGCTTTTAGCTTGACATTTTCTTTGAACTATTTGTTTTCGATCAGTTGAATATTTAAGATTGGTGAAATCTTAGTCCTGATTTGTTTTCACAAATCATCTCAACTCATTTCATCTGAAAATAAATCATCTCAACTCATCTTATCTAATTATTATAATTTTCTCAAATTTTCACATAAAATAAAATAAACAATTTAACTTTTTCAAATACCAAAACAAAAATAATATTAAAAAAATAGGACGTGCTACGTCCACCGCTCCCAGCTCCTACTGGGAGCTAACGTTAGGCAAAATTTTTTATTTTATTTTTTGCTTTTTTACATATATTTTTTAACACTTTTAAATATTTTTTAAAAAAATAAAAAAATCACAATATTATTAAAAAAAACTTCCTTAATCATTAAGTAAAAAAAAATAAAAAAAATAAAAAATCACAGCGGTAGAATAGAGCAGTAGAAATGAGCAGTAAGAGTAACATTTTCCTAAAAAAATATATTTTAACAATATTTTATTCAACTTTCAAGTTTAATCTCAATTCATCTGTGAAAACAAACGAGTTCTTAATGCATTATCTATTCCATGTATAGCCTTTTTATTCGACTGGAAGACGATAGGTCTGAAAAACAATTATAAGAACTAGTATTAGAAATTTGACAAGGAGTACTTATATATTGAAAAGATTTATATAGATATGCTAAGAAAACTAACAAATTGGCGTGTTTTTATTTGATCTGTTAGATTTAATTTACAATAAAAATGATTTTACAATTTGATGTATCACACCAAACCACGTCATTTTGTGAAATTATTTTTGTGTACTCCTTTTATAGCTTAAGTATTTCTCAAGAAATACTACTTTGCTTCCATGCAATATGGCTCAAAGCTGAGTCAATGAGACATCTTAACATGTACTGGCTAGTACTACTCGCGAATAATGCAGGGCGTGCAACAACTTTGGCTTTCTTGTTGCAGAGAGTAACATTTATTTTGAAACAAATCAGAGCTCTAATCAGAGTTGTCACCATCGAAATACATATATTTTGAAATTAATTCTTATAGATATATATAGATATGACACACCGACATTGACACTAATTATGTTGTAAGGGAACTGCTATAGACACAAACAGATTATATAAATTAAACCCACAAATTGATGTGGCTTTCATGGCATCCATAAGATCTACTTTATAATAAAAGTAACTTTACAATCTAACGTATCACATCAAACTGCATGAGTTTGTTGGTTTACTTTTATATCATCCTTTTGTGGTTAAAGTATTTTCCACGTTGTAAACTCTACAGATTGTATGTATTTCTCTCTAAATTATAGAAGGTGATTGATTATTTTATTTTGGAGAATCTCAATCTTAATTGTCAAAACAATACCCATTTTCAAATAATATAATTAAATTATATATGATCTAGACATGATGATGAGTAGCAAAGATTATATCTAGTATTGATTCTCCTTTATGAATGAGCCAACAGATTTCACTCGATCGGCCCAAGTTTGATTAAAATGCCACCAAAACTATATATAAAAAAAAAGAACTAAATTTGATCATGATCAAAGTTCTTTACATTTGATCAAAATAACGACATCTCAACCAACAACAATTAAAAAAAATATTCAAAGTTCCAACCCAACCAACAAAAGACTCGATTTTAATCCATTTTCTTGCGCACATACACATAATATATATATATATATATTTATATATTGAGATTGGGTATGATATTGGATTGTACATAACGTTCTCACATACCGCAGCATGCAGCTAGAGAAGCACGCATGAGATCAAGATAGCAGGCAATCACTAATTTATTCTTTCTCCGTACAACCCTTCTTGCATGCATCAAACGGTATATATATGAAATAATGCAGGGCATGCAACAACTTTGGCTTTTTTGTTGCACAGAGTAACATTTATATTGAAACAAATCAGAGCACTAATCGGAGTTGTCACCATCGAAATATATATATTCTGAAATTAATTCTTATTGAGATAGATACGACACGTCGACGTTGACACTGATTATCTCTAGTACTATTGATTCTCCTTTATGAATGTGTCAACAGATTTCACTCCATCGGCCTAAGTTTGACTAAAATGCCACAAAAACTATATAAAAAAAAGAACTAAATTTGATCATGATCAAAGTTCTTGCCATTTGATCAAAATAACGACATCTCAACCAACAACAATTAAAAAATATATATTCAAAATTCAAATCCAACCAACAAAATACTCTACTTTAATCCATTTTCTTGCGCATACACACACACACACATATATATATATATATATATATATATATATATATATTGAGATTGGGTATAATATTGGATTGGACATGACGTTCTCACATACCGCAACATGCAGCTAGCTAGCTATAGTAGCTTGAGAAGCACTGATGAGATCAAGATAGCAGGCATTCTCTAATTTATTCTTTCTCCGTACAACTCTTATTGCATGCATCCACGCTCTAGGGATGGACAGCGGGGCCCCGACCACGCTGCCCAGGCCCCCGTTTGCCCCACCCCCTTGTGGTGGGGCGGATCACCCGTCCGCCAGATGCGGGGGGCAGGTGGCCCCGCCTGCATCTGGCACCCACAACGGGGCTAAAGGATAGGGGTGACCCCACCCTGCCCCTGCTTATATATATATAAAACTCTAGGCATGTTGTTTCATGCCTTTGTTTTTTTTTTTTTACTTGATAACAAATAACGAAACTTGAGATCCTCCTGCGACAACCCCCCAAACTGTACAGTGTGCTGCATCATTTGAATTATAGCCGATTTAATCTCAAAATTATTAGCTTGTATAGCCGACCTCCTTATGCTAGATGTAGCCCCATTAACCGAGGGCGTATCATAGTCCCTCAGAGCCCTATTCGCATGCATCTCCATTTCGTTGATCCACCATAGTGATGCAAATGTTGTGACTTCTTGCTTCTTCTTTTTATTGATTCGACGCAAAGTTCTCTCAATCTCGAGATAAAAAAATGTAGACTCTAATGGTTTAGATCGGGGCATACACTTCTAAATCTTGAAATAAAATAAAAGAAAAGCAAAACTGAGATCTAATCACCAATCTTCAAAAAATAAATAAAAATAAAATCCAAATTAGTAACAATCAAGCTAGTATCAATATTAATAACAAATAGTTAATCCCCGACAACAACGCCAAAAACTTGTTGTGCTGAAAATATCTGTATGTGTATAGAATCGTAATAAATAGTAAATCGTTTTTAAATAAAACGGATGTCGAACTTATAAGGAATAATTATGCTATTGAGTATTGAAATTTACTAAATTAATTATTATTTGGAAAAACAAGATTTGAAGAATAGATTATCTAAATTAAATTGAAGTAAATATTATTAAAATTAAGATTTAAAAGATAATAAGAATAGATCTAGAGCGTTTGATTTCGCTTAGCAAATCCCACACAAGTTATTATTCATTGTTATAGAATTTCAATTATCTTAAGTTGATGATAAAATCCCTTAACTATTCAATATTTTCTCTCGAACAATACCAAAAATATTTTCAACTAATAACAACATATCTCTATTTGAATTTAATTAATCGAAGACTCATTAAATTTTTTATATTTTTCTTGAAAATCACACTAATCGTGGTAAAGTATCTATACTTTCACTCAACTACTGGTGCTCAATCCTAGAGCTTTAATCACAAATTACCTCTCGATCTCATTGCGATTCAATAGATCGAACAATAATTAGCTAGAAAAATGTAAGCATTAAGAATAAAAAATAAACACTCAATCAGGGAAATATTAAAAATACGATAACTTAGAATATAAATTTTGTGTTCAATGCTAGACTACATCAAAACTCTAGAAGATAAAATTAGTTCATAATGAATTTGAAAACAAAAAGAATAAAACTAGTATTCTTTGTTGGAGTTGGTTGATGATGTATACAACTCTCGTCTATGCCCTCC
Source organism: Juglans regia (assembly GCF_001411555.2). Classification (NCBI taxonomy): domain Eukaryota; kingdom Viridiplantae; phylum Streptophyta; class Magnoliopsida; order Fagales; family Juglandaceae; genus Juglans; species Juglans regia. The sequence continues at coordinate 15,591,099 of NC_049915.1, forward strand.
AGATTTGCGTCCTTGAAAGAAACTTAAATTGTAAACTCTGGACTATTGAAATCTAAAATTCAGACTCTCCTCTTCTTCTATTCATTCCACAAGACGGGATTAAATAGATGTCAAAATTCAAATCAAGAAATAAGATAAATGCAACTACAATCTAACTTAAAGATCTGAAAAATAGTTTCTAAAGATAAAAAGTTAACATAAAAGAAATTATCCAAAAAATAACGAAATTATCTAAAATAGAAAATTCAATAATAAGCGGCTTGATTTATGGAGTTCGGGAAGATTTGATGGTCAGCAGATTGATTGAGTAACTCGAATGGGTTCCACCGGGTAGGTGTTGCGTGTGTGCGCTGAATATAATTGGTCTCCTCGTTTATCGAGAGGAACCTCTCGCCACCCTATGGAGCGGTAAAGCTACTCCCCTTTGCTAGTTGTTGCCCACAATATCGTGTGGGTTGGTCGCTTAAGTTGGTCGTTTAGACTAGTCGCCTGGAGCCTTGTGCCAAGTCTTCTCACCCAGAAGGTAAAATATGTTGCTTTTCGCCTAACTCTTGTCGTCAATTATAGTCGCGAGTCTCTTCGCCTGAATCTCTTCCGCTCTCTTAAGATCTTGTCGCCTCTCGTCGGTTTGGATCCATAGTCTATTCTTTTATACTAAAATGTTCTCATTTCACACTAAATCTTCTCATTCCTTTAAATCCAAAAAAAATAAAGAAAAATATATAGAAATAAAATAAAATTAATAGAATTGAAGAAAAACTAACATTTTTCATAAATAAAAGAGTAATAAAAATCACACTTATCATATATATATATATATATATATATATATATATTACGTATCATTAATTTCATAAGACTTTTAATCCCGATAGTTGCAGGGCTAGCTGCTAATGGAAACGTACGTTGCACTTTTTTACATAGCACCTTGAAATTTTCCGAACAAGTAGGTTTTTCGGGCCGACTGCAAACTTTCTGATCTGCATGTCTTATTACAATTGGATATTGTATTGATTTACGTACACTCCAACGTTTAATTGCCAGTTTCAGCTTTTAGCTTGACATTTTCTTTGAACTATTTGTTTTCGATCGATCAGTTGAATATTTAAGATTGGTGAAATCTTTATGCATTATCAATTCCACGTATAGCCTTTTTATTCGACTGGAAGATGATAGGTCTGATGAACAATTATAAAATATATTATAAGAGTATTAGAAATTTGACAAAGAGTATTTAACATGTAGTGTGGCTAGTACGTACTACTCCCAAATAATGCAGGCATGCAACAACTTTGGCTTTCTTGTTGCACAGAGTAACATTTATTTTGAAACAAATCAGAGCTCTAATCGGAGTTGTCACCATCGAAATATATATATTCTGAAATTAATTCTTATTGAGATAGATACGTACGACACGTCGACGTTGACACTGATTATGTTGTGTACTCTACAGATTGTATCTATTTCTCTCTAAATTAGAGCTAGAAGGTGATTGATTATTTTATTTTGGAGAATCGCAATCTTAATTGTCAAAATAATTATTTTGGAGAAGCCAAGATTATCTCTAGTATTGATTCTCCTTTATGAATGAGTCAACAGATTTCACTCCATCGGCCCAAGTTTGACTAAAATGCCACAAAAACTATATAAAAAAAAAGAACTAAATTTGATCATGATCAAAGTTCTTGACATTTGATCAAAATAACGACATCTCAACCAACAACGTACAATTAAAAAAAATATATTCAAAGTTCAAACCCAACCAACAAAATACTCGATTTTAATCCATTTTCTTGCGCACATGATACACATATATATATATATATATATATATATATATAAAATATGTATATATATGTTGAAGTACGTGCGACTGTGATCATGTGGATCAAACACATATATGTTGTAATTAAAAGCTATATGTTATAATTAAAGCTATAAGGTATAATTAAAGAATACCCTAATTTAAATTATAATTAATACTTAAAAAATAAAAAACATATGAATTATCTCCCACTTAAATAATTATTAATATTTCTACTTATATATATTATTGGTGATTTGGAATGTGATAGTGTAACACCCCTTCCCATAGGCTAGGAGTGTCACGTATTTTTCATAAAAATAAACCCGGCAAGAGATCTCGAATTTCATAAATGAAATTAGGAATTTATTTTGTAGAAAAATGTCTAATAAAATGTCTTCCAAAAACATTAAATGAATAAACTGAATAAATTCATGTCATAAAAGCATGTTTTATTTTAGAAAGTCTGAAATAAAATTAACTGTTCATTCTATTCCTGGCATGTCTGCTCGTATTCATCATCCTCACCTGGGTGGTTAAAAACATGAAAACAAACTAAAATGAGTCGAAGATTCAGCAAGAAATCCATCACAAACGTAAACATAATAAATATAAGGTTTTCATAAAAATTTTCATGCTGAGAGTTTAAATTCATGACGGTTCATACTGATGCTTATGTTATGCATGACTAATTTAACTGAATTAACTGACTGATTTAACTAATTTATCTGACTGGCCAACACACTTAACCCTGTGTGCAAGGTTGTGCACCGACCCCACGTCCCGCTGCAGCAAAGGGAGCCGCTGATAATATTCTGGCATACTATGGTGGACCACGACTAAGTTCGTGACTTGCACATCCAACCTGAAACTGAACTGCATTGGTACCATGCATATGAATGACCATCTTATTAACTGATATGATCTTATCTTGCACTTGAATTTAAGATGGCTTATGTGTCTTATACACATGAGATGTATGACATATTACATACATAATTATAATTTCTGAATTTGAACATGATGCGGAATGACATGATTGTATGCCATGCTGGATGACATGTTTGCATATGACATTAGTGGTACATAAATAATGGTTGTCAATAAACTAGCTTGAATAATACTTGTATATAAGCTGAACTATGATGATCCTAATTTATGATCAAATTACTTACCTCGCTACGCTTCTTCTTGAATAACAATTCGTAACTTGACACATATATACAATAATAACTATCACTAAATCTGTCTAGGAACAATAAGTACTAATATCATACTTAATTAAATTCGCATCGTAAAACATAATTAAATAAATATTTTGTTTATCACAAAAATCAATGAATACTGATATCTTAAATTATTTACAATACTAATAGCATATTCTTACTTTCAAAATATAACTTAGTATATTACTTTGAGATATAATCAATTCTATTAAAATAAGTAATAAAAACCTAAATTCTTAAAATAGGTTTCTTTTCTTATAATTAACATAATTAAACAAGAAATCAAATAAAAATAATATCATTTAAATATTCTTAACATATTTTTTTATTTCTATTTAAAATATAACTTAATAATTTTATTAAAATCTGACTAAATAGACAAAGGGGAATATTAACTAAATAATAGGCTCAATAGTATACTTTAAAATACAATTCAAATTCTTTAAGCATTTTCTAATAAAAATGAGCCTTTGAATAATATATTTATTTAATAAAATTAAACTCAACTTTAATTAAAATGACATAATAATATTCATAATTAACATATACTTAAACGTAAGGTTACAAATATAATTATACTTAAAACACTGCTTCAAGATACTAGATTAAAAAGGGCATACTTGTAATTTTCATCAATTAACACTTGAAAACCTAAAAATACAACATGTATCATTAGAAGAGAGAACAGAGGCTCGGGAGAGGGGCATGCGACAGAGGGGCTCACCGAGAGAGAGAGAGGCTGACGTGCGGCGGTTCTGGGTGGCTAGCGGGGGGTCACGGCGGCGCTACTGGGTCTCTGGAAGGGTGGTGTGACGCCATGATAGAGAGAGAGAGAGAGAGAGAGAGAGAGAGAGAGAGAGAGAGAGAGAGAACTACCTAGCTAAGAACCATGAGGCGGTCGAGGCTGAGGTGGTGCGCGGCGTACCTGGGGTGACGGGAAGTCTTCACCGGCGGTTTCTGTGATTCCCGAGAGGTGCTCCGACGTCCTTGAGGTGGCTGGCAAAACCACTTGAACTGACTGCGTCGAGGTGCTCGTCTACAGTGTAAGAGGCTGCAGCGTGGTTGAGCTGGTTTCTCGGGCAATGGCGTCCATTAGCTAGCACCAGCGTGATCTGAAAGTGGTGGTGTCGTCGGCATGTTCTGGGCAGTGGTGAATTCGCCGTGGAGGAACTTGGGTGATGGTGGTTTCGAACGTTCAGGATGCTCTATTTTTGGTATAGAATAACAGAGTATTCCAAGAGGTTGGGGATGACTAGCAGTGCGGCGGGGCTGCTTTATGGTGGTTCTCAGTTTGGTTGCTGGTGATGCAACTGGTACTTGGCAGCTTATCGAGGTGCAGGGATCGTGGCTACGTTCGGTTATTGGTTGGACGTGCGGCTTTCGCAGTGCACTTTCCATGCGGTGTTGGGGAGTACACAATTGCCTCATGGTGCAGCGGCGTGGGCTTGTTGTTCTGAAAACCCTAGGATATATGAAAGGCAGTGTGTGCAAGGCTGTGCATGAAGTGTATAAATAGGCACCTTGACGTGCATGCAGAGGAAACTGATGAAGCTGTGCATGCATAGGTTTGATACGTGAGAGGAAGACTCATGGTGGAGGACTTATGGCTTGGAGTTTTCTTTCTATCCAGAAGATCTAGCGTATAAACATATATATATATATATATATATATATATATATATAGATGATGAATCAAAAGGAAACCTAAAGGAAAAGAGAGGTGCATGAGCATGGGAGTGGAGACGTGCGGGGCAGACAGGAGGGAAAACATGGAAGTTAAACGTATAAGTTATCCTAATAACAATAAAATATTAATAGTAATAATAATAATGATACGATAACAATTCTATTAATATTAAAAATTTATTAATAATATAAAATTTGATAAAATAATAATAATAATGATGATAATAATAATATTTATAGCTATATGAAATAAAACTTATTTTATAGCCTAAACTTAGGATCGGGTTGTTACAGATAGTTGTAGGAGTTGGTTTACTAGTGGCTTGATTTACTAGTTAGGAGCTAGATGGATTTCAAAGTTATTTTTATATGCAATTGAACTTTAGACCCATACACTTCCTTAAATCCATACACTTCTTGAGCCTGCAATTGAACGACGCTCCAAGAATGACGCTGACGATGCGTTTGCTTGAAAGCTCTTCTTGAGCCTTCATCCGCTGCAAGGGTATGTTCCCAGAGTCACGTAAGGCTACATGAAAGTGGAGTCACATGTTTCTATATGTACACTCCAAGAATGACGCTCCAAGAACGATTCTGACGATGAGTTTGCTTGAAAGCTCTTTTTGAGCCTTCATCCACTACTAGGGTCTGTTCCCAGAGTCACGAAAGGCTGCATGGCAGCCGTTGAAAATGTAGGCAAAATATTGTTTGTGGATCTCATTTCGGTGGTGCCCCAACCTCTTCCCGAGTTGTCTATGTCACACCGAGTGCCGAAAATTAAGGATGGGGAATTGTACTTTCAGTTCTCAAAGGAGGAAATATATCGTTTGGCAGAACCCTTTAGGTTCTCTATCGTCTTGAAATTTCTTTAGAACCTTCCTTCTTTGGATGCCATTCAGGCTTTTATTCGAAATCGCTAGAGTCTTGATGGCACTCCAGTTGTTTCTACTATGAGGCGTCCTAGGAATGTTTTTATACGAATGTCTTCGGAGGAAGATTGCATGAAGACGCTGCCATGGGAAGCTTGCGACGTGGATGGGATTCCATACCGTGCATTCCATTGGACACCAGAATTTAAGGAAGAAGAAGAGCCATCGATTGTTCTGGTCTAGATCGTATTGCCAGGTTTGCCCCCTAACTATTACCATGAATCTTTTCTTAAAATTCTAACAGCCCCGATAGGTAGATTTATTAGGCATGATAATCCCACTTGTTGTGCAACTCACACCGATGGTGCCCGTATTTGTGTGGAGATGGATGCTGCAAAGGAGCCTCTATCTCATTTTTGGATTGGGACTCTGGGATGGGGTCTAGCATAATGTGCGGACTTGTAGGGCTGAGAAAAAGAAGCCTGAAAATAAAGTTTGGGTTCGGCAACTAGAAGTTGTGGTGGAAGAACAAGAACCTATTGTTGAAGAACCGAAAGAACCTGTTATTGAAGAACCTATTGTTGATGGACAAGTGCTTGTGGTTGAAGAACTGAAAGATACATCATCTCCTTCGGTTACTGTGGAAAAAGGAGTAGCAGAAAATATAGTCCCTATGGCAAATCTGGTAACAGGGGAGTCTTCATCACCTATGTTGATTGAAGAGTTAGAAGTGGAAAAAGAAAATTGTGATGCTTCTGTTACTGAGTGCTCTGCTAAGGAGAGGAAGAATAAGGGTATATTAGAAAATAATGAAGTGATACAACATTCTTCTTCCATGTTGAGGGAGGCGGAGGTGGTTAAAGATAGGTTGGAGGTTGAAGACGTTCTTACAAACAATCCAGAGGTGGACACAGAGAAGCGGGATGAGGATCAATTGCAAGAGGATGCTTTCTTTTTGGAAGAGGGGTCAATGTCGGATCCAGAACCTGATTTACATGCTGAGGTTTTTCCGCAGGACAAAGAGTATCATACGGAAACAGAGGGTAAAGCCGGGAAGTGGAAATATCATAAGAAGCAATTTGAGAAAGTCCGAAGTTCCAATCGGGTGATCACTTGAACCACAAAATTCTCCCTATGATAGGTCCCATATTTGTTTGGAATATTAGGGGGATCGGGACTTCCATGGGACGATTAAAGAATTTGCTCAAAAAATTTAAACCGAAGATGGCAGTGTTGATGGAAACTTTCCAGACTCTTGATAAAGTTCAGCAGTATATGCGGGCTCTCCATTTTGATAACGTAATAACTAATGAGGAAGTTGGTGGGAAAATCTAGGTCTTTTGGATGAATGAAATGGCTGTGCAGGTTGTCTGTATGTCTTCACAGTTTCTGTCGTTAAGTATAGTGGAGGGAAATGATCATTTTCTGGGTAATTTTATATATGCTAAGTGTAATATGATTGAAAGGTAGATTTTATGGAAGGAGCTGAGGTCAAGTAGTATGGGTGCAGATCTGTGTTTGTTTGATGGAGATTTTAATATTATTCACTCGGATTTGGAAAGGAAGGGTGGTAGACTAAGGCCAATAGCTGTTATGGAAGATTTCAACCGATGGATTCACCAGGGTGGATTGATTGATATGAATTCACAGGGAAGTAAGTTCTCTTGGTACAATGGCCAGCGTGGATTAGCTAGAGCTTGGGCTAAATTGCAATGAGCGCTCATTGATGCTAATTTACTATCTTCTTTTCCTAATGCGACTTGTTCGTATTTGTCGAGGAAGACTTCGGATCATTGTCCCATGTTCATAAATTTCCTTAAGGATCCTTATTCCTATGGCCCTTCTCCATTTCGGTTTCAGCAAATGTGGATTGAGCATCCAGATTTAATGAATTTTGTCAAGTGTGTGTGGTCTGAACCAGCAGTCGGTATGGGACTTGAAAAACTTGCTAGTAAGCTTAAAAAGGTAAAGGTGGCTCTTCATGAATGGAATAAGTGGGTGTTTGGGAGGACCAATGCTCATATTGCTTTTCTTGAAGAGAAGGTCGAGGGTTTGGAAGGTAGTCTGCAAAGCGAATGGAATGTAGACGCTGAAAGGGAGCTTGCGTTGGCTGCTATTGAGTTGTCTGCTTGGAGATGTAGGGAAGATACCAGATTAGCTCAAATGGTAAAAATTAATTGGAAGATGGAAGGCGATAGTAATTCTAAATTCTTTCATGTATGGTTAGCTAATAAAAGACGTAAAAGAATTCAAGGAATGAGGACTACGGATGGGATTGAGTTTAATTCACCGGAAACAATTAATCATGGTGCCGTCGATTATTTTGCGGGTTTTCTCCAAAATGATAATCAGTCAAGAGCACTTCCAAATTTATCTTATTTAATTTCGCCGGTTATTGAAGAAGAGGATTGTGTCCGTCTTTGTTGCTCTCCTTCCTTGGTTGAAGTCAAGGAGGCTCTCTTTTCTATTCCTAGAAACAGTTCTCCGGGGCCAGATGGTTTTGGTGCGGGTTTTTTTAAGAGCTGTTGGGAGGTGGTTAAGATGGATGTCTTGGCAGCTATCTTAGAATTTTTTCTCTCTAAAAATCTCTTGAGGATTTACTCGACTTCGTTCATTGTGCTTATTCCGAAGACAAATGTGCCTTCGGGATTTGATAAATTTAGGCCAATAAGCCTATGTTCGGTCTTCTATAAAATTTGTTTCAAAATTATTGTGAATCGTCTAACAGGTCTTCTTCCCAAATTGATATCTCTTGAACAATGAGCTTTTATCCCTGAGCACAGCATATTTGAGAATATTAGTCTTACTCAGGAAATGGTTCATTCCCTAAATAAGGCATCCCATGGTGGTAATATTATGATTAAAGTTGATATGGCCAAAGCATATGATCGGATGGATTGGAATTTTCTGTTAGAGGTCCTCCGTTGTTTTGGCTTCCCTCCTCTTTTTTGTGAATTAATTCATGCCTGCATTTCGAATATTTGGTCTTTTGTGATGCTAAACGGCATGAGGAAGGGTTTTTTTTAAGGTGGTTGTGGGTTACGTCAGGGGGATCCCCTATCACCGTATCTTTTTATTATTCTTCAAGAGGTACTTTCTCGACTGTTGAAGCATAGCGTGGCGGCCAATAAGATTGGGCAATTCTCACAAGCTCGAGGTACTCCTTTTATATCTCATCTTATGTATGCTGATGACGTTGTGATTTTTTTGAATGGTAGTAAGAAGTCTATTAGGGAACTTTTATTGGTGTTTGAAAAGTATGAAGCATGGTCAGGTTAGACGATTAATAAAGAAAAAACTGCCATATTTTTTTCTACAAAAATTTCTATTGTCCGTAAGAGAGCACTAAAAAGGCTGACAGGGTTCTTGGAAGGTTCTTTTCCCTTTAAATATTTAGGGGTTACGATTGTCTTGGGGCGCCTAAAGCATGTGCATTTGGAGGAGATGGTTAATAAAGCCTGGAATAAAATCAGCGGTTGGAAAATGAAGCTCCTTTCCTCAGGTGGCCGGTTGATACTTCTTTGGCATGTGCTTTCTAGTATGGCTTTACATTTGTTTGATGTGTTGCAGGTTCCCCAATCTATTAATAAAGCGTTAAACCGTATGATGAGCACATTTTTTTTGGGTGGATAAGTGGTAAAGGTAAAAAAATGAGGGTAGCGTGAGACATTATTTGTAAGCCAATAGAGGAAGGTGGCCTGGGATTGCGCAACTTGGAGGATATGCAAAAAGCCTTGCACATGCGGCTTGCATGGAGCTTAATTCAAGGTAAGTCATTATGGGCTAATTTCTTTAAGGGAAAATATGTTGGCTCTTCTCCTTGGTCCCTTATTGACATGAAAAAAGGAACGAGGTTTTGAAAAATGATCCTTAGAAGTATTCCTGATGTTCTTAATAATTCAAAGTGGCGAGTGAGAGATGGAAATATTTTATTTTGGTATGATAAATGGAGGGATAGGTGTCCGTTAATTGATGATTTCCAACTTGTGGGTAACTCATTGCTTAGAGTTAAGGATTGCAAGCTGTCTAATATTTGGGATGTGGAGCCGTTGACTACGTTAGTGGGATAGGATAATGTGGATGACATTATTGAGACTTTGGCTGGTTGTAAAGGGGGGTCTGATGTGTTGATCTGGACTAATCATGAGAGTGGTAGTTTTTCTACTAAATCAGCTTGGGATTGCATTTGCATACGAGGTTCAAGTATGGATTGGCATCACTAGATGTGGCATAAGTTGTTGACTCTGAAAATTTCAGTTTTTATGTGGAAAGCATGGAATATGGCTTTGAGTGTTGATGATCATCTTCGACATATTGGGATCCCGTTAGTTTCTCGTTGTGATTGCTGTGAAGAAGGTAAGTAGGAAGACCAAAATTATGTACTTTTTGGAGGAGATTTTGTAGCGAACATATGGCGATATTGTGGCGATATCTTTGGTCTCCCTCTTGGTCATACTTGGATGGAGATGATGACGGCTTGGTTTCGACATGCGTCATCCTACTCTCAAGTGGGGCTTTTTGTGGGGCTTCTTCCTACTATTATTATTTGATATCTCTGGTGCAGAAGATGCATTGCCTGTATGGAGGGTCACATTCAGTCTATCAGTTCAGTTTGGTATACTATTAAGAATTGGATGGGTTCAGTAAGTCAAGATATAAATAAGGTTACTTAATGTTCTAGGTATGATTTGCAGATTTTACAGGATTTGCAAATTCCCGCTTTGGTTCCCTCTAGGCAGCATTTAAAGCTTGTGGCTTGGCAAAAGCCCGCTCAACGGTGGTTAAGTTGAATATAGATGGTAGTAGTCTAGGCAACCCAGACTCTTCAGGGGTGGGTGGTATTATTAGAGATGATCAAGGACATTTGGTTCACGCTTTTAATTCTCATATTCGTTTCGGTTTAAATAATAGAGCTGAGTTGTTAGCTCTGATGCAGGGTCTCAAAACTTGTAAAAATCTAGGGATTAATTTTGTGGAAATTGAATTAGATTCTCAAGTGGTGAATTCGTGGTGGAATAGGTGAAGATGTGGCGTATGGTATTTGGAGGATTTTTGGGAGGATATTCTTGCCCTGGTGGACTCTAAGGTGTGTGTAGTTCGGCACGTTTACAGGGAGGGAAATAAAGTTGCTGACTAGTTGGCTCGGAGTGGGGCGGCTGATCTTAACACATAATGGGATATTATCGGGGACATGCCTAGGATTCTTCAAGGATTAATTCGCTTGGATAAATTGGGTCTCCCATCTTTGCGTTGCTGTTAGCATCATTCCTCATGTGGCGTTTGGTCGTCATGTTGGATTGATAAGTTTTTATTTTATGTTTGTGTTGTGTAAACATCTTTTTGCAGGTGAGGTTTTTGCGCTTGTATTTTTTTCCTTTGGTTTGTTGTATTTTGTCAACATATTCTGAATTTTTTGACACCTGGTTTCAGAATTTTTGTTTATCTTGTAACCCCAGGTGTCATTTCAATAACCACGATTTTTCTCTGCCATTAGTGAGAGTTTATTAATAAAATTGGAATGGGGTCACTCTCGAACAGGTGATTCTCGGCTCTTTGAAAAAAAAATTTGAACCTTAGACCCGTTTGAGAGTTGTGGCCAAACATTCTCTTAAAGAATGTTTGGGTACAACTCTTGAATTGTCTAAAGTGGACAGTTTGTGATTCTATCATCTATACGGCAGATTTATTCAGTTTAAACTTTTGTGTTAGTCAATTAAAATCTTGGTTCAGTGTTTCCTTACATTCTTCAGGTATGTTGTCCGTAAGTTGTTCGCTCCATGGATATAGTCAATGACTTATCGTGATTAGTATACTTGGAGAATTGTCGGGAAATGCTGTCGAAATTTTGACTAACATTAGAGTTTTAATTGAGTATATATGCGATATAGATGACAGTCTCTCCAATGAGATAAGACCAACTACCTTATCAAAATAGAAGTAGTATCCATGAAAATACTCTTGTAAATGTTTATCCAATGAATTAGGTTTATTTGATAGACAGATGACGAGTAACAGAAATACAATGGAGAAGAGTTGGATGTTGTTTGGAGATAGACTTGGGTGAAACTATAAGGAGTATGCACAAGGGGTGAAGTTTTTTTTATAGAGTTTGCTCTCATGAGTGTTGACAATCGAAGATTTATAAGATGTCTGTGCAAGAAGTGTAAAAATCTTAATTCTTATAATTTGGTGGTAGTAGAGGATCATTTATTTGTAAATGGAATCAATTCTAAATACTCACCTTGAGTCTTATTTGGCGAACTATTTCCTAAAGGAGTTAGATTTAGCAGTCAGTCTAATCAAATGGAGGAGGGTAATGACATTGACATAGACGACATGATTAATGTGTATGCTTCTGATGACAGTGATGATAATGGAGAGGATATGACTGAGATGTTAGGCGATATAGGTGCAGGAATATTTGGGACAAAGGATGGAGAAGGCAACATCTGCACAATCATATGAGGGAAATGGAAACTTTGGAAGACTGTAGGAGGATGCACAACAAGAGTTGTACGAGGGGTGCACCCGTCAAAGTAAGTTGTCTTTTACGGTGAGGTTGCTCCATATTAAGTCTATTTGTCGTATTTTTATTAAGGCCATTGACATATTGCTATAATTATTTAAAAAGGCTCTCCCTCAGGACAACGTAGTATCCCGTAAATTTTATGAAGCGAAGCAATTGAAGCAAGGGTTAGGATTTGATTATAATATCATCCACGCTTGTAAAAATGATTGTATTCAATAAAGATACACAGTCTTAGTGGTCGACAAATGGTAGGAAATTATGTTTCATGGGACACCGTCGATATTTACCACATGATCATAGATGACGTTCAAATAGAGCGATGTTTGATGGAAGGTTTGTGTGCAGGTCATCACCTCCAGAGTTGTCTGGGAATGATATTATCGTGCAATTGTGGATATTTTAGAAAACAGATTTGAGAAAGATGCAAGAGTTTGAAAGAGAAAACGACAAGCAGTTGAGTTGAATTGGACAAAAAAAGTATTTTTTTTGAGTTGTCATACTGATTTATCTTCACATTATGCCATAATCTAGATGTTAAGCACATTGAGAAAAATATATGTGAGAATATATTGGACACTCTGATGTCAATAGAAGGGAAGACAAAAGATACTGCTAACTCTCGTAAAGATTTAAATGAGTTGGGGAGAAGATTGGAGTTGCATTTGTAAGATAATAGATCATCTGCCTATATGCCCATCAGATACCCATGACAATCCTTTGAAAGACCTGTTATCTTTCAAACATGCCTATATGCCCATCAGATGATTGGAAGATAACAGGTCTTAAAAGTCATGACTGTCATGTATTTCTGCAGCGTCTGTTGCCAGTTGATGTGCATGGAATGCTTACTTGAGATGTTTGTACTGCTCTTATAGAATTAGGGAGATTTTTCAGAGACATTTTTAGTAGAACATTGAAAGTTGATACATTGGTAAAAATGGAAGTTGACATTGCAGTGATATTGTGCAAATTAGACAGTTTGTATTCGTCTTCATTCTTTGATGTAATGGTTCATTTGGTTGTGTACCTACCTTGTGAGGTTTTAGTTGCTGGCCCAGTTCAGTATAGATGAATGTATCCTATTGAAAGGTTTTTAAAAAAACTTAAACGATCCATGGGGAATAAGGCTTGTCTAAAAGGTTTGATTGCAGAGTCATACATTGATAATGAATGGCATACCTTTTGTTCAATGTATTTTCATGGGATTGATACTAGATTTACGAGACCGGATCGAAATTATGAAGGTGGACAAATGGGAGTCTCATCGATATTTATCGTGTTTTCCTAGACCATACGTCCCATATGTGCACAAAGGGGCTATGACCTATGTGGGTGAGAGTTTGAAAGAGCTCGATGATATGTTTTGAATAACTGCGCAGAGATTGACCACTACTTGAGGTTAGTGATGATCATCTAAATCAATACTATCTTTAAATTCATGTATACTATAGTATAACTTGATAAAAATTAAGAGTTCACATAAACATGCGTAGAGAACATATACATCTACTTCGCACGAATGGTGTAACTAACGTAGAAAAGACGCAATATGGTGACAATTCAGAAGAAATCTCACTAGAACTGTATGCTTTGGCACGTGGTCCATCCAGGAGGCCATCCAATACTCAGGATGTTTGGTGCGTGGATATAGATTTCACACAGCTGACAAAGAACAATATAAGAAAACTCAAAATTGTGGGGTCGAAGGAAGCCATGGGATGATAACATTGACTTATACGGAATTGTGGAATATATCATAACATTAAAATACGTAGGGGATATATGGTCTGGTTGTTTAAGCGTAATTGGTGGGATGTCTCAAATTCTAGGTTGGGAGTGCGTAACGATAAATATTTTGTGAGTGTCAATACATCTCGCACATGGTATGAGGATGTTCCTTTCGTTCTAGCTTGCCTAGCGAATCAAGTTTTTTATTTAGATGATCCGGAGTATGGAAACCCATGGCGGGTAGTGGAGAAGTTTGCACCAAGAAATGTATATGATTACATTCCAGAGGTAGACGAACCACATGAAGAAGATGATAGTCCAGCAAATGAAGAAGCATATCAAGAAAACGAATCAGGCATCAATCTATTTGTTGATCTAAGCCAATATGACAAGGTTTCATTGCGTAGAGAAGATGTTCAACTTGAAGTAATTGAGGGTGAAATGTTAGAAGAAAATGAATCAACTGAAGTATCTAGTGAGGATGAGGACGATTGGTCCAGCAAAATCGATAGTGAATAAATTTCAAACAGATATTTTTGTAAGTATCATTCTTATAAATATCCGTAACGTTTGCTTGACATATAATTTATTACAATTTCAAACAGATATGCCTGCCAAATGCAAAGCAACACGTGTGTCATCTTCATCCATTACCAACTCCCCATGTGGTTCACATGCCATTAATAGTGGGCCAACATCACCAGACCTAGAACAATATATAATATATCAAATTAAATACCACATTTTAAGTAATATATATATCTATAAAATGAAAATAATTTAATTTAAATATATGCTTTAATTATTGTATATATAGTTGTTCTAAGCCAGCGTCGAGGTCGAGGCACTATGAGGGATGTCTGTATAGTGAAAGTAAGGAAAATAGGTAAAATTAAAGTTAATATTCCTAATGATCACACCGGTGGCTCCGGAGATTCGGCAGCGTGGCTTGCTTCTTATATTGGTTTGCTTTCTCGCACGCATGCACCGATTGCTACATCCTCCTGGTCTAAAGTTCAGCAACATGTGAAAGACAACATAAAAAAATCGTTGTTCGGTAATAACCTACATTCCAAGCAACTAAATATATAACATGTTAATTTAATGTTACTTTGTATTTATACTGATTGTTTATAATTTTTGAAAGGACGGGTTTGAACTTAATTTTGGCTGAAGAGGGGATCGATTAACGGTTAAGGAACTGATGTCGAATGCATTTCAGAGGTACAAAGGTCAATGTCATACACACTATAAAAAGTTCAGTACTACAACAGAAGTGCGCCAAAATCCATTCCAAGCAATGACACCAAACGAATGAGAGAAGGTTTGTGATATGTTTAAAGATTCTGCTAGGTAATTTCGCTGCTATCTTTTTTTAATAGTATATGATAGATGTATTAAACATATAGACATAATAATTTTTTTAGCAACAGAGTACTATCAACAAAGCAAATTGATCAAAATTAACGATACACTATCATGCGGGTTCTCGATCTTTTCATCATTTGTCTAACAAAATGGTAAGTTATTCTAATATAGATTTTCTTTTTGCAGAAAGAAGAAAGTCCTGCTGTCTATGATCTGACCCAATTGTATGCTAAAATACATAAAAATTATGATGGTGTTTGGACTAGTCCCGAAGTAGAGGCAAATTATGTAAGTTTAAATTTCTTTAATTCCATTGTCTAATGATATTTTTGTTACTTATACTAACTTTAATGTTTTTATTTTTGTAGGACAAGATGATCTCTCTTAAGAAAACTGTTGCGGATCTATCTGATGCATCATCTGTCAATGATACTCATATCTTTTCTCTAGTTCTCAGATCATGTTCTGGATATTTGAGGGGCTTAGGATGTTGCGTGAAGCCATTATCAACATCATCATCCTCTTCTCGAGCTGGATCGATTAACGACAAGACTAAGGAATTTGAGGAAGCAACAATTGAGATAAAACGATTGACGTCTAAGGAAAAAGAGTTACTAATCCGATTAGATCAAGTAGCGGATCTTGAGGCGAGATTAGAAGAAAACATGCAGAGGAGACTAGGGACGGAGGTACAAAAAGCAATGCTTGAACAGTTGCAGTCAATCAATTATGTTCCAAAACTCCATGCTACCACCACAATCTTAAAATTTATTTTTTCTTTACTTGTGTTTCTATTATAATGTTCCAAAACATTTGAACAAATGTGATATTTGAATTACAATTTCTGTAATATTAGTATTCTGTTTTTAATTAAATTTTGTATTGTATGATTGATACTGTTCAAATGTCAATTACCTTTATTAAACGTCAATTACCTTTATTAAATCCATTCGACCATTCAAGTGACTACCATGAAATACAGTCAGTACATCTGTTCGAATAATAAAATTTTTGTTCGAACAACATTAATTTCCAAAATCCCATTCGAACGGAACAAATTTAAAAAATAAACAGTCGGTTCGAACGAACATAATTTATGTTCGAACGCAAGTCATTTGGTAAATTTATTGGTTCGAACGCATAAAACTCGTTCGAACACTCCATCCTTTCGAACAAAATGAAATATGGTCATTTGTTCGAGTGAATATTTTTTACATTCGAACCGATTTTTGAGATGAAAATATTTTGTCTTAAAAAAATTACCCATTCTGATAGGTTCGACTAGTTCCGCCTAATTTCATCCCTAAAAATCATTTTTTGAGACGAAATTCAATTTTCGTCTCCAAAAACCTTTTGAGATAGACTTTTTGAGACAAAATAGAGATGAAAATTTTTCATCTCCAAAAACAATTAGGGACAAAATGTGGGATTTTTTAAGACAAAATTTTTTGTCTAAAAAAACAGAGTCTCTTGTAGTGAATTAGCTATGGCTCTTGTTTTTAAAATGACAAATTTAAAAGCTAATGATAATGCTATATCATTGCGTAACATATAGAATAATTAGAGTAAGATAAGAGTATAATATATAATAATTTGATAAAAGTCAGTAAATCTTATATATTGGCTAGCTATTCTGACCCGATAAAAAAACCTTATTAAGAAGAAAATAAAACATTAAGAAGGTCTTTCTTTGCTACACATAATTTCATTTTTTAAAAGAAGGAAAACCTTATTCATTGCCGCAAATTTAAATGGAAAAATTATATTTTAAGCCTGTGTAGATAATGTACACGTCTAGTTATAAAGTACTTACACGATATAATTTGATTTAAAAAAATGTATTTTAAAATTTAATTTTTATAAATCAAATCTTACCATTTAAGTGATATTGATAATGTGTTATACATACCGGTTTAATAATAGAATAAAACACTTTAACCAACTGATATTCGACAACAGCCACGATTATTACATAAAAATCACAGTTGGACAAAACAACATATATAAAAATAAAATAAACAAAACTAAATAACTGACGTTTTCATTTTCGAGATCATATATGTTGATCATCACAATCGATCAAGGCTTACGCTTGAGAATGATGTTCAAACCAAATCTAATCAAATCATCATCACTGAGAGGGGCCATCTCAGCAACTTTCTTCGAAAATCGATCGAAAAGTTGATCCATGTTTTCGCTTCCGAAATGCTTGCTGAAAAGGCCATCCAACCCAGCTCTACACTCCTCTACGGTAAGCATAAGGCTTGAGTTACTGGTTAGAGTAATCAATCTCACAATGTCAAAATGCCCATTTTTTACTACTATAGCCTTTATCTCCTCCGCTGTTGGCCCGTAGATTGGCAAGTTGAAGGAATCCATTTTATCTTTGCTTATTATTCCCTGCAAATTAAGATCAAACCATGCAGCTCTTTTAATTATATATTATATATATGATTTTAATTATTGGACCAAGAATTCTATTGACTCTCCTAATTTATGAAATCACGTCACTCAATCCAAGTTCGATTAATTGAAATGTAACCCAGTAGGTAAAAAATTGTGCCGATCAGAAATGGTCGCATGGAATTCTACGTACATCGTTCGTATTTATTTTGATCTCTAACTCCTTATAATACTAGTCTACCATGAGACTAACTGATAGAGATAGGTCTCTAGAGTTTGGCATAGAGACAGATATTATATGCAATGAATTCCATATCATTTTTTATCCGAGTGAATTACTCATGCAACACAAAATAGTGAAAATGTTTCATCTCATCCAATCTCATCATTAAATGAACTTTTTCAAATTCTCACATAAAATATACTAAACAATTAAACAACATTTCAAATCTCAAATCAAATATAATAATATATATTAAAAAATAATATTCTAACAATATTTTATTCAACCTTCGATTTTTAACTTTCATCTCAACTCATCTCATCACAACTCACTATTCAAACGATAACTAAATGCTCTATAAATTTTATGGGATCTATTTTATGTATCTATTATCTCTTAAACTTAGTTTGGTCAAGAAATTTAGAGGAACCAAATTTAAGATTTAACATTCAAATTATAATTTGATCACATGTGGTCTGATGGATGTAGGAGAAAAAGTACTAAGAAATGATTACATATAGATTGAAAAAAAAAAAAAAAAATCTATTTGCAAGTCAAATTATTAACACACTCAACACACCACTTTCGTGGAAGCATCACACACCAATTACTAGCATAAATCAACTTATTTTCATTGCTATAATTAGTTTCAAAGGGATTACATAAAAATAAATCTACAAAATGAAATGATTTCATGTGATCTGTTAGATCTATTTTACGATAAAAATATCTTTACAATCTGATGTACTACGTCAATCCACTTCACTTTGTAGTCAGGTTTATTTTTGTGTAATCCATTTATATCTAAAGTTTTTCTTATTTCAAAACAAGTGGTTGTATATTATATTGACAAATCGGCTCAATAGCAACAGATCAGTAGCAAATTACATGTAGAATTGAATGCCTGAGTAAATTTATAATTTCTACAAAAAACACTAATTGCAAAAAACACTAAATTAAGATGTAGCTGCTCTAAGGTATATACCTCGTTAACGAAATCCAGAAGAGATGATTCAATGGGCTGGTATTGCGGGCCAAGTGAGGATTGTATTGGAAGAGTCTCGTCCTTACGTCCGGACATTAAGATTGCCATTAATCCTCCGGGAGCAAGCTCGTCTGCTCGAGCACTTAAAAAGGATTCCATGTCTTTCTCAAATTGTGCAGAATAAGCCTGACCAACTTCCTTCGTTGCATTTCGATAATATAATCTTCCCTTATTACATGAAGCTGAATCCAAGTCCCCAACCTCCGGTGGTACACTAGAAAGCCAATGAAGTGCATATGCAGAGTATACAAACTTCAGAGATGCCTTTGGAAATAATCTATGGTAGAAAGATCCTGGAACTCCCGCCCCAAAGTATTGCCTGTCGGCTGGAAGATTTGCAAAGAGAGTGTTGAAATCATTGGAAACATGATCGTTGAAGAACACTTGAAATTCTGGGAGGTTACGACCTTTGCTTTTGTATTTTTGTACCACAGCTTCTATGATGTTTTTCATGGAAACGTATGTGTTAGCGCCGACAGAACAGCCTAAATCGGCAATCCCAAATATGTTTGAATTTGGACACGAGACATTTTCATCAATGTCGAGATTTTCAGTAATTGCTTCGATTATCAGGGTTTTGGCATGATCAGCTCCCACTCTCTGAATGGAAGATTAAAAGTTAGATGAATATTGTGAAATCACCTATTATTCTAAAAATTTAAACAGAAGAAAATATAAAGATTTTATTATTTATTCTAAATCTTAACGAGTATATGTCTTGATCTATTGCTTTTATTCTTTAGAAATTAAAACTTCTTTCAAATTTTGACTGCTATTTTCTTCTTTTTCTATGCATACCTAAGACAGAGATTGATCAAATAAAAAACCACAGTAAGAAAGTACTATTTCCCAAAAGTACCTGCGGATTGGAATTTTTGGCGTAGCTGTATCGTCCATCGCCACCGGTCATAACATATGATTCTTCCTGCATCTCTCTCTCTCTCTATGATATTGTTTGCACGAGAGTTCGTGAATTAGTTCCTCGATCACTCTCTTTATGTGTGTATGTATATGTGTGTCTATATACATATATATATAGAGAGGAATACTACACAATCTATCATCCTCTATATATCATATTTTTTTTAAATTTTAAAATTTTTTAATAATTTTTTAAAAATTTTTAATAATTTTTTTAAAATTTTTTTTGAATTTTTTTTAAAGTAATTCAATTTTTTTATTCATGATTTATATATTAAATATTTGATAAAAGAAAAAAATAATAAAAATTTTAAAAAATATAGTATATAAAAGTTGTATAAATAGTAAGATGTTATGTAGATTTTTTTGATATATATATATATATATATATATATATATATATATTATCAGAATAATTGCAGACCGGCTAGCTGCCGATGGAAACGTACGTTGACTTTTTCTCTGCGTCTATGTCTTGTCACAATTGGATATTGTATGGGTAGTGCTACAGCTGGGGCTGTAGTATTATTTAATATATATTTTATTTAAATAATTTTTATATAAATTTTTTAATATTTTAAAATATTTTAAAAAAATAAAATAAAATAAAAATATTACTAAGAAAATATTTTTTTAATCCAACAGTAAAAAATATATATTAAAAAATATTTTCTTAATTATGAAGTAAAATAAAAAATTATAAAAAAATGATTAAGAAAATATTTTTTAATAATATTATGATTTTTTTTTTTAAAAATATTTAAAATAGTCATATTACAGCCCCCGTTGAGCTTAACATGTACTTTTTTATGTGTAATTTTTAAATTTATTTTTTATATAGATTTTTTTTTACACTTATAAATATTTTTAAAAAATAAAATAAATTTAAAATATCATTAAAAAATACTTCTTTAATCAGAAAGTAAAAAAAAAATCATTAAAAAACACTTCCTTAATCAGAAAGTAAAAAAACAAATCAGTAAAAAACACTTCCTTAATCAGAAAGTAAAAAACAAATCATTAAAAAACACTTCCTTAATCAGAAAGTAAAAAAAAAACATTTTCTTAATCAGAAAGTAAAATACAAATTATTAAATATTAATTTTTATTCTACTTCGTAATTAAGAAAATATTTTAAATAATATTATAATTTTTATTTTATTTTTTAAAATATTTAAAATTATTAAAAATATCTGTATAAAAATAAATTTTAAAAAAATATATAAAAAAATGCTACACGCCCCAGCGGGAGCCCCCAGCGGGACATGTAGCATTTTCCATATTGTATTGATTTACGTACACTCCAATGTTTAAGTTTCAGCTTTTAGCTGCCATTTTCTCTGAATTATTTGTTTTTGATCAGTTGAATATTCAAGATTGATGGAAATCTGAATTAGGGGTGATAATCGGGCGGTCCGGACCGGGAAAACCGACCGGACCGGCCAATTCGGTCCGGACCGGACCGGACCGAGAGTTGTTCCGGTCCGGTCCGGTCCAAAAATAAGAGGACCGAATTAATTCGGTCCGGTCCACGGTCCGGCTGGTTTTCGGACCGGACCGGACCGGACCGGACCGAATTAAATATATATATATAATTTAATAATTTATATATATTAAGTATATAATTTTCATTTGACTAATTAACCTAATCCTATCACTAATTCATCATTAAGTAATTATTAACTAATACACATTTATAAGTTTATACTAATAGTAATATTTATAATTTTATAGTAATACTAAATTATTAATATTTATACTAATACAAGTATTATATTAATAGTCTAGAGTCTACTTCTAGACTCTAAAGTCTAATATGGTATTAATAAAAATATATACTAATAGTATATTAGTAAATTAGTAATAGTCTAACATAGAGTAAGAGTCTAAGACAATAGTTAATAGTTATAGACTTATAGACTTATAGTTATAGTAATATAGTTATAACTTATACTAAATCACTATAACTAATATTAGTATATTACTAACATATAGCTATAGCCTATACTATATTACTAATAGTCCAATACTAATACTATTAATCTATTATATAGTTATAAGTTATAACTTATATTGATCATGATTGATAATAACTAATCACTATAAGTTTATAGTATTAATGTATTATTATATAATATATACTATTAGTATAGTAATAGACTCTAATATGGTATTCGAAAAAAATATACTAATAGTCTAGTACTAAATTACTAATACTATTAATCTATTATATAGTTATAAGTTATAACTTATAACTTATATTGATCATGATTGATAATAACTAATCACTATAAGTCTATAGTATTAATGTATTATTATATAATATATAGTATTAGTATAGTAATAGACTCTAATATGGTATTAGAGTCTAGTACTAAATTACTAATACTAATAGTCTAGTACTAAATTACTAATACTATAGTATTAATGTATTATTATATAATATATAGTATTAGTATAGTAATAGACTCTAATATGGTATTAGAAAAAAATATACTAATAGTCTAGTATTAAATTACTAATGTATTATTATATAATATATAGTATTAGTATAGTAATAGACTCTAATATGGTATTAGAAAAAAATATACTAATAGTCTACTTCTAGTACTAAATTACTAATGTATTATTATATAATATATACTATTAGTATAGTAATAGACTCTAATATGGTATTAGAAAAAAATATACTAATAGTCTACTTCTAATAGTCTAGTACTAAATTACTAATGTATTATTATATAATATATAGTATTAGTATAGTAATCCTTGGCAAAATCTGTATTATTATTATTTTTTGTTGATACTCCATATATATTAACATACAAAATCAGTGGGTAGCAATCCTTGGCAAAATCTGTATTATTATTATTTTTTTTTTTGGGTTTTTTTTATTTTATATAGATTAGTTTTAACTTTTAACTTTTTTTTTATCATTGTATTTTTCAAAATCAAGTTTTTTAAATAGTTTTAGTTAAAAAAATATACCAAATTTGAAATGGGCCGAAAATAATTGAAATTGGAAAAAAAAATCACATTTAGATGGGCTGAATGGCCCATTTTAGGCATGTCCAGACCGACTGGACCGACCCTGGACCGGACCGGACCGAAATGGACCGGACCGGACCGGACCTATATGTGAGTCGGTCCGGTCCAGGGTGGAGAAAATGTAGACCGAATAGGTCCGGTCCGGTCCACATTATGGCCCAAGACCGGACCGGACCGGACCGGACCGATATCAGTCCTAATCTGAATGCATTATCTATTCTATGCATTATCTATATAGAGGAATATTATACAACTTTTCATTCTCTATATTTCATATTTTTTTTAAATTTTAAAATTTTAAAAATAAATTTTTTGAATTTTTTTAAAGTAATTCAATTTTTTTATTCATGATTTATATATTAAATATTTGATAAAAGAAAAAAATAATAAAAATTAAAAAAAATATAATATATAAAAATTATGTAAATAGTAAAAAATTACGTAGATTTTTTGATATATATATATATATATTATCCGAATAATTGCAGCCCGGCTAGCTGCCGATGGAAACGTACGTTGACTTTTTCTATGCGTATATGTCTTGTCACAATTGGATACTGTATTGATTTACGTACACTCCGATGTGTTTCAGCTTTTAGCTGCCATTTTCTCTGAATTATTTGTTTTCGATCAGTTGAATATTCAAGATTGATGGAAATCTGAATGCATTATCTATTCCATGCAGTACGTATAGGCTTTTTATTTGACTGGAAGATGATAGGTGTGAAAACAATTATACAATATATTATTAAAGTATTAAAAATTTGACATGAGTACTTAATTATATATTGAAAAGATTTGTAGAGAAGTGATAAAGTTATAAAGAGATTATATAAATCAAATAAATTATTTATTGATTGAAGTATTTTTATTTAATTTGTTAGATATATATATATATTGTGAAATATTATGTAAAACACATACACTAACGATGGCAAATAAAATAAAAGTAACACAATCAAGCACACGATGCATAATATACGTAGTTTGGCAAATTACCTACATCCACAGGAGCTGTAGAAATCTTATTAATTGGAGGAGATTACAATCACTCAATCTCAACTCACACTCTCTAGGATTTTTTACTTTATCATACAATATGTACTCACTAGACAATTATTCTCTCTAAAAAATATGCTTGAGACCATCCAACACAAGTCTAATATGATATATTTATAGTGAGTGGCGTTGGAAACTTAATCTGGCAAAAACTGCGTACTTCACTCGAGCGGCATGTAGAGCACGACTCGAGCGAACAACCTAATGAATATTGGCTCGAGCGGAGTGTCAAGTGAAAGTCAAGCGAACACTAGGGTTTGCGTCTCGCTCAAGCGGAGTGTCAAGCGAAACTCGAGCGAACTCTCGAACTTGAGCTTCGCTCGAGCGGTATGTCGAGTGACGTCGATGGAACTTTGGCTCGAGCCAACTGTCGAGCCAACTTTCAACAAACATTTTTTCAGCTCCAAAACCAGTCTCCACATATAACCCAACAATCTCCCACTTGGAGACTGGGTCTCCACATGCCAGCCACTGTTCCCAGCCAAGCCCTATCATCTCTGCAGCTCCATCTTCAAGCTAGAAGACGCACTGAAGTCAAGCCCGACTTCAGTCTTCCACATACATCGCCCTTAGTCAGCACATCCACAGGGCGATTCACAACTCCCACTACACCAGGAGTATACGGTCTGGAACCGATCTTGGCAACCTTAGCCAACTTTCCCAAGCTTTCATGAGGAACGACAAAGCTGACTCCCTTCGGCTTCCTCACATGTTTTGCGCCATCAAGCCTGCCTTTTTGCATTTTGTATTTCCCTGCACATCACTGGACCCTGATATTAAATACAGAGAGTTAGATCTCTTACCATGCGCTAAGACCAATGCACCTTTAGTGATCTTCCAAACTCCTTCAGAGAACGCTACTGCAAAATCGCTATGATCAAGCTATCCCACAGAGATAAGGTTTTTCTTCAGATTTGGAACATGTCTGACTTGCTGTAAAGTCCACACACTCCTGTTTGGAAGTGTGATATACACATCACCCACTCCCACTACATCCAGTGTCTCTTTATCAGCCGCATACATCTTTCCAAATTTACCAGCAACATAATTCTTCATGATTTCTCGATGTTAGGTGCTATGGAACGAAGACCCTGAATCTAACACCCAATCATCAATTGGACTGTGCACTGTAAGAAGTAAGGCATCATGAATTTCTTCTGCCATTACATTCACAGCATCATCATCAGGACCTTCTTGAATCCTGCAGTTTCTCTTAATGTGGCCCGGCTTGCCACAACTCCAGTACGTGATCTACTGCCCAGATCTTGTCTTGCTCTTCCTTCTGCTCTTGGAGTTTGACCTGTCATATCTTTTACCCCTATTGTTAACAATCAGAACTGATCCAGAACCTGAAGACTCACCCAAATCTCTCATACATACCTCTTCAGGAAGCACCATGTCACGTATGTCATCGTAGTTCAGTTTTGTCTTGCCGGCTGAACTACTCACAACCATCCTCATGGCCTCCCAACTATTTGGCAACGATCCCAACAGAATCAACGCTCTGATCTCATCATCAAACCCAATCTCTACATAAGACAATTGATTTGTGATCGTATCGAATTCATTCAAGTATTGGACTACAAACATACCTTCAGACATCTTCAGATTGAACAATTTTTTCATCAAGTGCACCTTATTGTTTGCCGACGGCTTTTCATACATACCTGACAAAGTCGCCAAGAGATCCATTGTGGTTCTCTCCTTACTGACATTGTGTGCCACTATTCTGGACAAACTCAGCCGAACATGACCTAGAACCTTTTGATCTAACAGGGTTCACCCAGCATCAATCATGCTCTCCAGCTTCTTTTCCAACAGTGGAAGGTGGAGCCTCTTCCCATAGAGATAATCCTCAATCTGCATCTTCCAGTATCCAAAATCAGTGTCGTCAAACTTCTCTATCCCGGGTGTGTTCACTTTATCTCCAGCCATCATTCTCCTTCAGATCTGACCTTGGCTCTCTGATACTAGTTGATGTGAAATACTATGCAAAACATACACTAACGATAGCAAATAAAGTAAAAGAAACACAATCAAGCACACGACGCACAATATACGTGGTTCGGCAAATTGCCTATGTCCACAAGAGCTGCAAAAATTTTATTAATCAGAGGAGATTACAATCACTCAATCTCAACTCATACTCTCTAGGGCTTTTTGCTCTCTCACACAATACGCACTCACTAAACAAATATTCTCTCTAAAAGATATGCTTGAGACCATCCAACACAAGTCTAATATGACATATTTATAGTGAGTGGCACTGGAAACCTAATCTGGCAAAAACTGTGTACTTCGCTCAAGCGGCGTGTCGAGTGCGACTCGAGTGAACAACGAAATGAACATTGGCTCGAGCAGACTGTCGAGCGAAGGTCAAGCGAACACTAGGGTTTGCGTCTCGCTCAAGCGGAGCTCAAGTGAACTCTCGGACTTGAGCTTCGCTCAAGCGGTATGTCGAGCAACGTCGAGCGAACTTTGGCTCAAGCCAACTTTCAACAAACACTTTTTCAACTCCAAAACCAGTCTCCACATATACCCAACAATATATATATATATATATTGAAATTGGGTATAATATTGGATTGGACTTGACGTTCTCACATACCTCAGCATGCAGCTAGCTAGCCATAACAGCTTGAGAAGCATGCATGAGATCAAGATAGCAGGCATTCACTAATGTATTCTTTCTCCGTACAACCCTTGCTACATGTAGGGATGTGCAAAATTCTAAAAATTCCGACTCCGTCCGACTTCCACTCCGACGCCGACTCCAACGGAGTCGGAGTTGTTGGAATTCGAAGTAGCTCCGAATAACTATTCAGAGTCGGAGTCGGAGTCGGAGCTCCTGGTAGTTCCGATTCCAACTCTGAAATTTTTTTTAAAAAAAAATTTGAACGACACTGTTCCATTTAATATGGAACGGCGTCATTTCATATTAAAAAGGCCCTCCAAAATGCCCGACGTGCCCAGGTCCCCCCTTCTTCTTCCTTCTTCTGCTCAGTGAAGCTGTCTCGCGCCTCACGTCTCGTGTCCTTCTTGCCAGCGTGCCGTCGTTCGTCGTTGCTCCTCCATGCCGCCGTTCCTCGTTGCTCCTCTGTTTAGCTTCCACCTACGGTGAGAGTAAGGTTATGAGCCCTAAATTTAATTCAAGCAATTTAATTTAAGCTCGTTTCTTATGAATTGGAGCCAGCAGTTGTAATTCCTTGTGTATTGGTTGTATTGAATATAGTCCCAACAAATCACAGCGCTCAAAACCCTCAATTTTACATTGTATTGAACACTTGCGCTCAAGCAAGGTGTCGAGCGCAAGTCGAGCGCACGTTGTATTGAACATTGGCTCGAGCGATATGTCGAGCGAAAGTCGAGCAAACCTCTCTGGAAGAGTTCTGCTCGAGCGCCACGTCGAGCGCACATCGAGCGAACCTCTCTGGATGGGTTCTGCTCGAGCGCTATGTCGAGCGCACGTCGAGCGAATCTCTCTAGATGGGTTCTGCTCGAGCGCCACTTCGAGTGCACGTCGAGTGAACCTCTCTGGATGGGTTCCGCTCGAGCGCCACTTCGAGCGCACGTCTAGCTAACCTCTCTGGATGCCTGGATGGGTTCCGCTGAGTCGAGCGCACGTCAACCAAAGCTCGATGTAATAATACATCGAAAGAATAATACATTATGATACAATAATACATGTCCTATACAATAATACAATAGCTTAGTTTATTTTTAAACTAATTTTTTTCTTCTAATTTAATTTTTTCAGCTTCATTGATTGTGATATGGATCCTAGACATAGTGGAGATGATCGTCCACAAGGGGATGTGGCGGATGCCAATGCTAGAACTCCTACACCGGTGGGTACTTCCACCCCTAGAGCCACATCTAGGGCAGCTACATCTAGAGCAGCTACATCTTGTGCGAGTAGTCGAATCCCACTCCCAGTTGATATAGAGGATGAGGATATGTTCAACGAAGAAGAGGAGATGCCCATTGAGCAAGATCAACCACCACGGCCTTCTAAAAAGAGGTCGTGGACATGGGAGTAGGGGTGTAAATTTAAACCGGAAAACCGGAAAACCGGACCGGACCGGACCGAACCGGACCGGTTGGTCCGGTTTTGAACCGGTCCGGTCCGGAACCGGTTCCTATTTTATGAAAACCGGCCGGTTCCGGTCCGGTTCCGGTTCCGTAGTTTTTGGGACCGGACCGGACCGAACCGGACCGGTTGGAAAAAAAAAATATAAAAATTAATTTATATATTATACAAAATATTTATATATATAATATATAATTATATGTTAAATTTTTATATATAATATATATAATTATATATCATATATGAAAAAATTTTATATTATAATTTATAAATAATAACATAAAATGTTAATCTTAAATATGAACATTTGTAATTTATTTGATCATATGTTATTAATATAATTATATATAAGATAATGTTGTTATAATTTATAAAATAAAAGTTTAATCTTAAAGATAAAAATTTAATTGATCATATGCTTTAAGCATAATATATATATTAAATTTTTAATAATATTTTATAATAAGAATTAACACTTTATTATATGTTTTTTACATTTAAAAAAAACCGGAAAACCGGACCGGACCGGACCGGAAACCGATAAAACCGGAAGTACCGGTTTAGGAGGGTAATCGGGGCGTAATCGGTTTTGAAAAATACAAAACCGGTACATACCGGTTCGGTCCTAGATTTTGTCCAAAACCGGACCGGACCGGACCGGTTACACCCCTACATGGGAGTATTTCACCAAAATTCCTGGTGATATTGCGAACCTGGTAGCAAGATGTCATTATTGTGGATCACTTTGTGGATGTCATTCGAAGAAGCAAGGTACCAGTGTATTAAAAGCACATCTAAATGGTTGCCAATGATTTAAGATAGCGAAGGGATTGCAAGCCACTGATCAGACCAACCTCAGTTACCAAACTTCTACAGCCACTGATGGTACACAGACTAAGAAATTGGTCATCCCTCAATACAGTGAGAAGATGTTGAGGGACATGCTTGCAGAGATGATAATTACTGATGAGATGCCATTTACCACAGTCGAGAAAAGAGGCTTTCAAAAGTTTCTAAATTTTGTTGAGCCACGATTTCTCATTCCATCACGGTAT
This sequence comes from Juglans regia, assembly GCF_001411555.2. Lineage (NCBI taxonomy): Eukaryota > Viridiplantae > Streptophyta > Magnoliopsida > Fagales > Juglandaceae > Juglans > Juglans regia. Next base: position 15,620,153 of record NC_049915.1, read on the forward strand.
ACAGTGATGTGAGATTGTATGAAGAGGCATGCGAAGGACAAGGAGGAGATGAGGAAGATGTTTATTACCACTGGCCAGAGAGTGTCATTTACGACTGACACATGGACTTCCATACAGAACGTCTGCTACATGTGTATCACAGCACACTACATTGACAGTGAGTGGATTTTGCATAAAAAAAATTATTGGTTTTAAAGAAATTGTGGATCATAAAGGTGCATCCATTGGGGAGAAGATGGATGATTGTTTAAAGGACTAGGGAATTCGAAAAGTGCTGTGTATTACAGTTGACAATGCCAGTACGAATGAAACAGCAATTGATTGGTTGAAGAGGAACACGACGGTGAGAGATGATGTCATTCGGGCCCACGAGTTTATTCACGTTCAATGCTGTGCTCATATCATTAACCTCATAGTTGTTGAGGGATTAAAAGAGGTTGATGATTCCATAACCCGAGTCCGTAACATTGTACGATATGTGTGGGGTTCCCCTCAAAGGCTTGCCAAGTTTAAGGCAATAGCAGAAGATCTGAAGATTGAATGTTCTAATATGTTGTGCTTGGACGTTCCGACTCGATGGAATTCTACATACATGATGTTGGATGTGGCATAGAAGTACCAAAAAACATTCGAGTGGATGGAGGTCGAGGATGGGGGCCTGAGGTATGCTTTGTTGGAGCCAGCAGGACAGGGGCTCGGTGCGCCGGACACACATGATTGGACCAGTGTTAGTTATTTTGTTGAATTTTTAAGAACTTTTTATGAGATAACTATACGGCTATCTGGATCCAAATATACGACTGCGAACTCATTTTTCAGCGAGCTCTCGGAGCTTCACTTCCAGTTGGAAAATAATTGTACTGACTCTGCTGGATTGTTATCTGCTATGGCTACGAGGATGAAAATGAAATATGATAAATATTGGGGGAATATTGAGAAGATAAATAGATTGCTATTTGTGGCTGTGATCCTTGACCCCCGAGTTAAGTTGGTTGTTCTAGAATTTTAGGTAAATTCTGTCCTCAGGGCAGTGAAGGCTGCTGAGTTTATTAGATTGCTAAGAAGTGATGTTGATGACTTATATAATCACTACAGTACTAGGGCTCAGCCTTCAAGATCGACAGTTTCCTCGGGTGATACTGACCCATCTGTAGGGGTTAGAGGCCATCGTATTATATGGCAGTATCATCAACTCATGTCAACAAGAAATATTATACATTGTACATCTGAGGTTGAACGATATTTTATGGAAGCTGTCAAGGCACCTAGTGATGTATTTCAGTTATTAACTTGGTGGAAAGTTAATTCCACCAAGTATCCAGTCCTTTCCTGTGTGGCCCGAGATGTGCTAGCCATTCCTGTCACTACGGTTGCCTCAGAGTTGGCATTTAGCACTGGAGGTCGCGTGTTGGATGCTTATCGGAGTTCATTGTCACCGTCAACTGTGGAGGCCCTCGTTTGCACACAGAATTGGATAAGTGAAACGCCCATTGGATTATATACCATTGGCGTTGATGCCGAGAGCTATAGGCTTGAATCGAGTAAGTTTATATGCTTTTAAATGATGATTTAATTTTTTTTAATGTTTCTATCTTATACTTTTTATGATTTTATATATGTAAATGTAAACCCTAACATAATTATCAATGATTGAGAGTTTGGAACAGATGCCACTTAAGAGTTGGGATGGAGTTGAGAAAACCCCCTTTCTTGGTAAGAATCAAATTATTCTTTTACCGTGTTCAATTTTTTATTATCAATTTTTTTTCATCTATTGATTGCAACTTTCTATCTTCATTTCAGGCATGACCAATGGAACAAAAAACATTTGAGTGAAATCCATGTTTAATTTTTATGTAGTTATATTTGAAGGCTGAGTCAAATTGTTATTACGTTATAAATGGGACTGTTATAACTTATGGCTACATCATACATGTTATTTACTTTTTAAACTATTTATATAGTTATATTTATGTAGTTATATCTCGAGCAAAAACGTGGGATAAGTACTCTTTATTCTATAATTTCTATTAGTACTTATCCATCCTCTCTCAAACGTTTATAATTTATTATCCAACTGAAATTAATCGAATTATACAAATTCGTACCATCATTCTTCTCTATAAAATTTTAAATTTGTGTAATTTTTGACTCATGAGTCAAGAGCACTTTTAATGTTAAATTAGTAAATTTCAGGCGAACATAAAACAAATTAAAGATATAATCAAAATTCAGTAACAAAATCAGAAGGAATATTTAAATTATTGAAAACTCTTGAATAAACCAAATATTTGTAGATGGTTCACTTTTAAAAAAATATATATGTTGCTCACTATCTGAAACGAAATTGAACAACAAAATTTAAATAATAAAAAAAAAGAACAGAAAACAACAACTAGAAATTTATTTCTAAACGGAGTTTGGAAATTTAATTCGGAGTCGGAGCTCCGACATCTGTTCGGAACTCCCTCCGACCACCGTTCGGAGTTCCGATCGGATGTCGGAGCTCCGACCTCCGATCGGATGTCAGAGCTCCGACCTCCGTTCGGAGTTCCGATCGGAGGTCGGAGCTCCGAACTCCGATCGGAGTCGGAGTCGGAGGGGCAATTCGGCTTCGACTTTTGTTGGAGTCGAAGGTCGGAAACGACAACTCCGACTCCGTCGGAGTCGGAGCCCACCCCTAGCTGCATGCATGCATCGGTTTGGCCACACTCCCTTTTTCGATCGACCACATACGTACGTACAGTATGAATCTTTGAGTTGTATATTTTGGTATCATTATGTTCGTATAGCTTCCTAAACCATGATTTAATAAAAAAAAAATTGAGTATATAGTCATGGGCAGTTTAGCCATCATGCACTTTTTTTTTAAAAAATAAGTAAGATCCATCATTAAAAAATTAATTTTTTCATGTAAGTCCTATATATATTTACTCAATTTTTTTAAAAGAAATACATGGCACTTGCGAACTCTATAATTACAAAAATTATTTCTTAATTATTCACATGATATATATGTACGTACCTTAGTGTTTCATTTGAAATTAGATTTGTTTACTAACCCAAAACAATTAAATAGAGGAAACAAATCTAGCTATCACCAAACCAACCAGTTAAATTAAACCTCACTTAATTGTCATATTTTTCCTAATATGTTTTTTTATTGCTAATTTCGATCATGCTTTATTTTATTAAATGTTTTGTAATTGCTGGATATGGTTTAATATAAAGTGATATGCCAACCCACGTTGCCAGCCGTCGACCTGTCACCTTCAGTCTGTCACACGCCACCTCAGTCTCTCGGTAACCCACCAACACTCCCTCGCCGTATCTCCCTCCGTCCCTTCTCTCACATTATCTCCCTCTCCCTCATTTTTAGAACCCTCTCTTTCTATCTCCCTGTGTGACGCCGTCGAGAAGGTCACCATCAACTCAGCCCAGCATTCGCCGCGCTCCCAAGGTGCCACTGCCTTAGTTTTCAGTGGGGAAATACCTGCTGTCACTCACGTTTTGGCCTCTGCTGGTTTTTATTTTTGTTGTTGTTGGTAGTTACTTATAAAGAAAAATGTTATGTCTGGTAACCTAGTAGATGAAGGGTGTTATTACCCTTTTGCCCTCTTTTTGTTTGAATACATCAACTGATTGTGTATTTTGTGTTTGAAACATGGGCTGCATGTGATTTTTATTTATTTGGACTTAGGAGCATGTGGGTTTATTTTGTTATGTTGGTATTTTTTTAAGAGACTAATATTTTTATCAGAATATTTATCAAGAAAATATTAATAAATTTTTGGAATGATCAATAAGTGCAAAATCTTATTTTGAATCCTTTTAAAAGAATATCTTTTTTTTTTTAATTTAAACAAAAGTGTGATTTTCTACTTATAATGATTTCGATATAGTTATGTTATTTAGTTTTATAAATTATAGTAAGATCTCAATCGTAAATTGGTTAGAATTTAATGTTTTAATCAGAGTAATTAAGTTGGATATTGATGAGTTTAGACAGTCATGTTGGTATTTTAGGAATAATGAAACTTTTGGGTTTTGAGGAATTAAAAATAGGTTATTTTAGAAGTTCAGGCTTGAATATCGAAATACGAGATTTATTGAAAATTTACGTGATTATCTTTTAGGTGACGATTAATTTTGTTCGGCATTGTTGAGGAAGTTTTCTAAAAACTAAGAAGTCCAGGCAAGCGGGGTTCCTATACTAGATTTGTATAAAAGAAAATGAACTAAGTCTAGTTTGTAAAAATGTTCATTTTGTTTTAAAAAGAAAAGGTGAAAAACAACCTCAATATACGTTTTGTATTCAGTCATGAGATATGTATGAAAGAGAGAAGAAATGTTTTTGACATTAATAGTGTAGACATGAGCAATATTCGATATTTTCTGAAATGTGCAAAAGAGCAAATATTATATCTGTGAATTTTTCTACATGTGATATGAAAATGATTTGAATCTGTTTTTTATCAAATTGAAACGATATGAATATGTTCAGCATGTGGTTTGATATGATATGGATATGAAAAACCTTTGGCATACTTATCTGTTTTGATTTTGATTCTGAATATGGTTATGATATAATGATACTAGTTCACGTGATATGATTGGTACCAATATGATATGATATGAGTGCACCCATTTTGGAAATAAAATGGTCTTTTATATGTCGTTCTTTCCTATGTGTGCACTTGGGGCTCCGAGATTGAAAAATGAGAAATTTCACAATATGATGCTGCTTGGTTTGGCCACTGGGGATAGCACAACCCTACCACGGGGGTTAAACATGATATATAATATGATATGATACGATACGATATGATATGATAAGATGAAAATGTTCAGTTATGTTATGCCAAAACATTTTTGAACATGAAAATGGTTTTTGAACATGATATGGTTTTTGAATATGAAAATGGTTTTTGTATATGAAAAGATTGAAAAGTCGTTCTAATTTTTCTGATAATACGTTTGAGATGTGCATATAAAAATGAAATGTTTTGTTTCTGCATACCAAACTTTCTAAAAATGGCTCATATTTACATACCAGTATATATTTTCTGATTACTGAGTTGTTGATGACTCACCCCTTATCTTCCATATTTTTTTTTAGAAAATATTGATGACCCAGCTGAGGGTCAGGAATAGAAAATTGAGCTCGACTAGATATGGAAAAAAGGTCGAGTTCCTAAGAGTACCATTGTCAGTAGAAAGGTTTAGCTTGAGTATTTGAAGTTCTCTATGTGATTTGGACCAATTGAGACTTAAAAATGTATCGTTTTATTATGTTGAGATTATGGGGAGAATTGTGAACCCCCTTGGTTTATGTCTTTTTGTAATGATGACTTATGGAATTAGTATTATGATTATTTGGAAAATATGATATCGTGTACTAGTTATGAAACCTTGGGAGTTTATAGATGCTTTGGGAGACAAGTTTATAAATGATAGATAGTAATTCTCTGACCCCTCCAAGTACGGGGCGTTACAATTATACAATATATTATAAAAAGCCTATACGTACTGGTACCAGTACGTATAGGCTTTTTATTTGACTTGAAGATGGTAGATCTGAAAACAATTATACAATATATTATAAAAGTATTAGAAATTTGACAAGGTGTACTTAATTATATATTGAAAAGATTTGTACAGAAGTGATAAAGTTATAAAGAAAATATATAAATTAAGTAAATTATTCATAGATTGAAGTATTTTTATTTAGTCTGATAGATTTATTTTCGATAAAAATAATTTTATAATTTGATATACCACATTAAACCACATCATTTTGTGAAGTTATTTTTGTGTAATCCCTTTATAGTTTAAATATTTTCCAAAAAATAATGCTTTTGCTTCCATGCAATATGGCTCGAAGCGAACCTTGTTAGGTACAAGCAATTTGGCAAACCAAACCGCGTACTAATTCTGAAATTAATTTTTAGAGATGGTGCACGAACTCACTTGCAAAAAGATTAATTTTCCTATTTTGAAATTAATTCTTATAGAGATAGTTACGATACGACGTTGATACTAATTATGTATTTAATGGTAGAGTCCACATGGTCGACGGATAGCATTAAATGTTGTGAACTCTAGAGATTGTGTCTATTTCTCTCTAAATTATAGAAAGTGATTGGTTATTTTGTTTTGAAGAATCTCAATCTAGTCAAAACAATACCATTTTCAAGTAATATAATTATATCTGATTCTCCTTTATGAATGAGTCAACAGATTTCACTCGGCCCAAGTTTGATTAAAATGCCACAAAAACTAAAAAAAAAAAGAAAGAAAAGAACTAAATTTGAACCTGATCAAAATATAATATTCCCTGCATATATAGCTAGCTAGCTAGCTAGCTAGGTTAGAAAATAAATGGCCATGCACGGAGATTTAGATTGAAGTTTTGATTTATTAATTAATTCTCTAGCTCGATCCGCTAGCTTGCTAACTAGCTCATCTTTGGTCGACCATGTCATGACATGAATATATAAACTAATCAATTAATAGAACATATTATAATTTTCTTCCGTTCTTAATTAATTTCTCGATCGTATTCAAAGTTCATCCAAATCAAAGGTCAAAGTTCTTGACATTTGATCAAAATAACGACGTCTCAACCAACAACAATTAAAAAAATTATTCGAAGTTCAAACCCAACCAACCACTACAAGAAAATTATTTATTTGTGGCTAGTTAATTCTAGTGAAATGATTATTTACAATTAAAATAAGTTTGTTTTGATCATAAATAATCTTTTCACTGTAATTAAATAGTCACAAAGATCTATTTTTCTTATAGTGAACAAAATACTCGATTTTAATCCATTTTCTTGCGCACATACACATGATACAATATATATATTGAAATTGAAAGAAAAATAGATTTTTATGATAATTTATTGCAACTAAAAAATTATTTATAATTAATTTTAATTATAAATAATTATTACATTAAAATTAATTGATTATAAATAAATAATTTTTTTATAATATTGGGTATAATATTGGATTGGTCATGACGCGACGTTCTCACATACCGCAGCATGCAGCTAGCTAGCCATAGCAGCTTGGGATCGAAGCACGCATTAGATCAAGATAGCAGGCATTCACTAATTATTCTTACGCCGTACAACCTTTCCTACATGGATGCATCGGTTCCACACTCCCTTTTCCAACGTACCACGTACGTACTGTATGAATCTTTTGAGTTGTACATTTTGATATCATTATGTTCGTATAGCTTCCTAAACCATGATTTAATAAAATATATATAAAAAAAAAACTCAATAATAAAATTGAGTATATAGTCATGGACTCATCATGGGCAGTTTAACCATCATGCACTTTTTTTTTTTTAAATAAGTGGTCAGATTCATCATTAAAAAATTAATTTTTTCATGTAAATCCTATATATATTTACACAATTTTGTTAAGAGAAATGCACGGTGCTTACACACTTTATAATTACAAATATCATTTCTCAATTATTCACACGATATGTACCTTAGTGTTTCATTTGAAATTAGATTTGTTTACTTGCCCAAAACAATTAAATAGAGGAAACAAATCTAGCAATCACCAAATTACTAACCAGTTAAATTAAACCTCTCTTAATTGTCATATTTTTCCCAATATTTTTTTTATTGCTAATTTTGATCATGCTTTATTTTAATAAATGGTTTGTAATTGCTGGATATGGTTTAATATAAAGTGATCGGACTATATATGGGCTGACGGCCTAAGCCATTGTTTTGGATTAAATTAATAGATTTTAAATTTTTTGTGAAATTATGTTAATTATCAGGTCAAATGAGTTATACAAGTTAGTTTAACTTATTTATATAAAACATGTTAAAATAAATTATGTCGTGTTAACTCATTTCAAATTATTATTAAAATAATCAAAACGGATGACACACACGAGACGGCTCATAGAAAAGGCGAGTAATGCGCTGCCTAAGGCCGTCACTCCCCCAGCTCCACCTAGAACCCCCCTTATATGACTTGTTAAAAAATTGAAATTGAAAATAGCCCCTGTTTTGCTCAAAAAAATTGAAACTAGATAGACATTTATATTGTTTAATAAAAATAAAACTTACATAAAAGAGATATTTAAAAAGGTTAGTATATATTGTAATGAACACACCACGTATGTTCTTTAATATCTTGCTATAATTTCTAAATAAATCAAAGCAATATGTTCAAGAAGTCCCAGCTTATAACATAAAATTGTACTTATTTGAGATAATGCTGTACAGCATTAAAATAAAAAGAAGAGAGTACGAAACTTGGCAACATTAAAAAAAAATAAAAAATAAAAATAAAAATAAAAAATCTAAACTTTAGATAATGACGATATTCTAGGAAAGAGATATTTTCTAATTTTGAAACTTAAAAAAATTGCATGCTATAGAATCAGATATATTTAGATCTAGATTTTAATTAATCGGAGAATTTGTTGAATTATTGTATTAAAAATTTTAAAAATTAATCTCATTTTGAATTCTCGCCTTAGGCCACATTGTGCATTGAGCCGCTCTTGTATGACACGATCCGTTATTTAAATTAGTTATGTTAATATTTGAATGTCTAATTCGTTTAGTTTAATAGGTAGTGTTCGGATTGACCCGTATAATCGAATGTTCACGACTTGACACAATCTGAACATAGCTCACGAATGTGAATTTTCACTCCTAAAATCACATCAGTTTATTGATTATTTTTATAGGATCTTCTTGTGAATTTTTCTTATTATTTACCTTCCATGTTGACCATATCTATATATATATATAATATATAGATATTTCCTAATTGAATTAATTTGATATGAACTTGCAGACCACGTCATGAATCTTATTAAAATCACCATTTAATCAAATAATTAAGAGAAATGATATTTGGAGTCTTGGAATGAGTAAGCGTCGTCTAATTCCTTTTAAACAATCGAGTAAATACGAAACCTATATGAAAAAAACTAATTTTTTAATAGTAGACTCTACTCTTTTTTGAAAGAATTATGCGGCATTTACACACTCCATGACTGTATCTAGTATTACTCAATAGTTAATAATGAAAAGGGCAATTCTATTTACTTAATTGATTTTTTTATTAAACCATAACTGTATCTAGTATTACTCAATAGTTAATAATGAAAAGGGCGATTCTATTTACTTAATTGATATTTTTATTAAACCATTAAGCTTCTTTTCAACTCTTGAAATTGTTCTATTTACTTAATTGATATTTTTATTAAACCATTAAGCATCTTTTCAACTCTTGAAATTGGCATTGCTCGACTGATAATTAGTACCCGTATGTTTTTGTAACCTAATAACTAAGAGTAATGTTAAATATAGTCATGTGTTGTACAAATGTCACGTATTTTTTTAAAAAATTAAAGAATTTGGTCCATCATTAACAGATTAAATTTTTTATTTGAATCTTATATTTATTCATTTTAAAATATATATATATATATTGACTGTAAATATCATTTCGCAATAATTAATTACTAATTAATTCCATCTACATTACCTTGGAAAGATAAACCAGTTGTTTTATTTCCGGAAGACTCGGGCCTTCGTGTAGAAGTTCTTCTCTTCATGATCTGCACTTGCTCTGATCTTCTGGAAAACACAACCGCATGTCAGTTTAATTAATTAGCTATATTGTCTCTATCATCTAAAACACCAAGTGATTAGCTCTTCACCAACTACAGCTAGACTTCAAGTTAACCAACGTCTGTGGACTTGCATGTACCCGTCAATGCCGTTCCCCTTAGCTGTAATATTATTTTTTTTTAATTTAAAAAAATTGTATTGTTTTTTATATTTTTTTTAGAAGTTTGAAAAATTTATAATAATTAAATAATTATTAAATAAAAAATTTAAAATTTAAAAATTTAAAAATATTATATTTAAGTGATGATTGAAAAAAACAATTATAAAAAAGACGAATATTTTATATTTGAGTTTGGAAAGATCGGTATCTATGAGACCTAATTGTTTGGAAGCCTTTGTGTCATTGTTTGCACAGCTCAACTTCCACAACGGGCTGGGCTGCAAACAGGTAGGTCGATCTTATAGATACCAATCATGTCTGTAACGAAAACGCAATATATAAAGAAAAAAAAAATATTAATTTTGCAGCCAAACTCTCACTTTTATAGTTCGTGGCTGTATTTTGTTCAGAAAAATAATGATTAATCTTTTAGAGTGCAAAGCAACCATGCATGCATGTACTTAATGCATACCTCACTAAAAGTGTCTTTTTGTGATAGATTCTAAAAACTATCATAAAAAACTAGTATAATGCTTAGAGATCTAGTCATTCGGACACAATCTTGAGCCGCTCATAAATAACGGTCTCGTTTGGAAACTCATTTTATCTTATTTTATTTTTTAATTTTTTTAAATATCATTCAGATACAAATATTTTTTAATTTCAAATATTTAATTTTTTCATCTAATTATTACAATTTTTCTAAACTTCTAAACAAAGTACAAAAAATAATTCAACCTTTTCAAATTCTAAAATAAAAATTCTATTAAAAAATTCTATTATAATAATATTTTAATTTTATAATATTTTAATTTAATTTTTTTTTTCTATCTTTTTCCAAAATTCAATAAAATATCTTAACTAAAATAATTTTACTATTATTTACAAAACAATCAACTATGATTCACAGATTTCGTACGTTCTACTTAATGTAATGCTTAGCGATCTAGTCATTATAGAGTAGAAACCAATAACAAGTACTTAAATCAATTGAAAAGAAGGTCATATTCAAACTGGAAGAAGATATATATGTTGGATGTCAAGCTAAAAAGTGTAAGTGAATAATTACTCATGAATAACTAGCTTGAAACGATTTCTTTTAATATGCCTAAATAAATCAAAGAGTACTGCTACTGGGCAGATGGTCATATTAATGTGGCACGTGGTTTATTAATATATATATATATATATATACTCAAAATAAAAAGGCATTCGAAAACATAAAAGGGTGGAGACAGAAGATAAGAGTTTCTTCTACCCTTTTGTGTTTGTGCTTTTAACTAATTTTTTAATAAACCACATGGTAATATCACATGGACCTGGTGATGCTATGTTAAGAGGTCGGTCATCTAAGTGGTAAGTTTCAAATATCCCAATAACATTATTACTTTCATATGTGATTAAATGTGCGATCTACTACAAGAAAAACTCTTATTTGTAGTCAATTATTGCAACAAAAATGACAATTTTCTAGCAAAATGAGTTTATTCTCATCACAAATAACTCATCACTAATAATCATTTTTCTTGTAATCATACCCTATAATTTCCATATATATAGTAATTGTTACAATTGTGTTCTTTTGATTTACAAGTGTTGAAATGAAAATTTCGTCACAAAATACGTGCTGAAACGTAAACCATTGGGATATTAAGGGCCTATTTGGTAAGATGTTTAGAAAGTGCTTCAATTGCACGAAAAGTACTTTAATAATAAATTTGAGTTATTTGAGTGTCTTATATAAGTATTTTTTAGGTCTAAATAAGTTAGAAATTACGTTTTAGGAAAAAATCAATTTGATACTTTTCTTCAAACGTACTTTTTCTGATGTTAGAGAACGTGGGTGCACTTTTGAAAAAAATTGTCAAAAACGAAAATACCTATAGAAATTTCAATAATTACATATTTTATCCATCTTATTTGTAATGCACTGTACTTTTATCTCTTCCTCTCTCTTCCCTTTAATGGTGTTCTTTCCATATGCAGAACAACTCTCAATCGGCACAACAGAGTTCTTCAAACTCGGTCACCTCCTTCTCCAATTTCTTGAGTTGTCTCCAATGTCGCCGAATTGTCCTCCGATTTTGCCCACCGGTGGTTTACCCCGTCCACCCACCCCAACTATATATATATATATATTATATAACAAATATTCTTTAAAATAAAGGATCTTGTTTTATTATAGGATTTGTTTTAAAATCCAGTCACAATCCGCCTCGCATCTGATCTCTCTCTTTTCTTTCTTAGTCTCTCTGTTTAAACTTCTCTGTGTGCGTGTGGGTTGGTTGTGAACTTTTGGTTGTTTTTCATGGGACTTTTTGGTTTTTCTTTATGGGTGGGCAGTGGTGGGCGAACGACTGTGGGGAGCAATCCTCCTCCAAGCATCTAGACGAGGGGCCTCGTCCATGAAGGGTGGGGCCATGCTGTTTTGTTTGTGCCGTTTCGACCAACGGTTAGGAAAATTCAAATAATTCTTGGCTAAATGACATTGACGTTCAGTTGAGTGAAATGAAAAGCGACCAATATTGTCATTTTGGATGAATATGGAAAATCAAACATTGCAATAAACGGTGTCGTTTCAAGCAAGGGCCCTAACGACATCATTCCGAGAATGTTGGAAGCCGCTCATAAGAAACAACATGACATCGTTTTGGCCAAACCAAACGATGTTGTTTCATCTGGAACAGGCTTACTTAAATGACACAAATTTGGGCCAAGCCTCAAGCCCATTTATCTGAAGTTCGTGGGCTCATAAGGAACTAGACTCAAGCCCAAGCCCAAATCACCAACCCACAAGCCGACCTACCATCTATAGTTGCAAGCTGCACCCTGAGCTAAGCCGCGAGTGGAGAAAAGGAACAAGCCGCGACCTGCGCCGTTGATCGCTCCTTTGATCACTAGGTTTCTTCTCCGGTTAGAACCAACTAACTCGATTTTTTGAACTAGTCCAGGTCAATTTTAGTATTTTGGGTCGTTCTAATTCATTTCAAGCTTGATTTGGTCCGTTCAAAATTCGTTTTGCTCCAAATTTCATGCCAAGTTATGATTGGGCATCTGTTGTTCAAAATTATTGGCAAAAAATCCTTTAAAGGGGATAAACATCAAGGAAATTCATGGTAATACTCGATCAGGGTGTCATTTCTATTATTCTCCTTATATAAAATATAATAGGAGAATTTCTAGGCTACCACCTTTGTAATAATATTTTTTCTCACAGTTAAAACTATTGTATTTAATTTATTGACAATATAATACATTTATTACTTTCATATTTTTATTGTTAGTTTTTAAGGTTTATTATTTATGGCGCCGAATAAAAGTATTTATCCATTGGGGATAAAAAAAAAAAAAATTGAATGGAAGAAATTTCGTGGCCTTGGAAAGGCATATAACTTTTCTTCTAACCTATTAAGTGGCCTTGTGAAGTAACTCATATTAAGTGGCCTCAACTGGAAGGGATGGAATGGATTTGGGGTAATATACTTTCGAAGAAGATGTCAGTTAGTATGTGGAGGCTAGATTTAATTGCCTCCCAATTGAGGAAAGGTTTCAGTTGGTGGGTATCTGTTTAGCTTCCCGTTGTGTTGGTTGTTCAAAGGGTAGTGTGGAGGATCGGGACCACATCTTATGCATGGGCGAGCTCGGAAAGAGGTATGGCGGAGAGCTTCTTGCACGCTAGGTGTTCAATGCATGAGCTTCAACTTGTGGTGGGCACATTGCTGTTGCTATTTTCAGTGTGCAAAAAAATCATCCCAGCAAGGTATGTTGATCAGTTTAATTCCATCTTTGATTTCTTGCAGAGTATGGTAGTGTTGATGTACAACAAAAATGCAGGAAATGTATGATACGGTGGATACCTTTTGGATGTCAATTAAATTTTGGTTGCAGATTATGTCTACTTATAAGTTGTTGAAGGTTAGCTCTCTATCGCACATGGAACGTTGTGTTCTTGCTGAGCTGGAAATTCCTGTGCGGGATACTCTAGTAAAGAGGCCGAAGTTAGTTGTATGGTCTTTATCGACAAATGATTGGGTGAAATTAAATGTGGATAGATCTTGTAGGGGTAATCCAGGTAGTTGTGGTTGGGGTGGGGTTCTAAGGGATGATAAAGGAAAATTTTTGACAGCATTTTCTATTAAGTTTGGATTTGGGACTAATAATAAAGCAGAACTAAGGGTCCTCATTTGTGGGTTATTGCTTTGTAGGGAGTTGGGTTTGCAGAATATTATGATTGAATGTGATTCAGCTTTGGTGACTCATTGTACGGTGTGGTATTTATGGGGTTATTGGGATGAATTTGTGCAGGTGATTTCTGGTTTAATTACAAAGTGGCTCATCAATTTAGGGAGGGAAATAAAGTGACGGAATTTTGAGCAAGACAGGGAGAGGAGGGGCTAAACTGTATATATAGGAACTATGATGACTTGCCCCTTCGTGTTAAAGGTTTGCTCCAAGTGGATTTTCTTGGTTTGCCTAGCTTCATGCCTTGATATGCTAAAGTTCTAGTTTATTGTTTATTTTTTTATTTGGTTAAGTTATTGTATAGGTGGTCTATTAAATTTTTTTTTTTTGTGATGCATGGGATGGTTTTTTCAGGCAAGTGTCTTATTTGTTACCACAGTTTTCCTCCACCATAAGCGAGTGTGATCAATAAAATTGAGGTACCATCATCTTCTTTAAAAAAAAAAAACATAAAAAAAATAAATAAATAAAAAATAAAGCTTAGCCAAATAACAAGTCAATTTCACGGGTTTCACCCATAAAATTGCCACGTAACAAAATTAGAGTATTCGATAGAAGTTCTCACGCAAGTTATTATGCACCTAAAATCCCGTTTTTCAAAACATTCTTTGTATTATTGTGTACACCATATTCTTTCCTAAACTGTCTACACCCCTAACTCCATTCGCCACACCACTGATAACGATTGGCTTCATTACGGGTGATGCCTGACTTCGCAACTCGCACGTCCTCAATCCCAACATAGTCTAGTCTTCGCCACGGCTTCGACTCGAGAGCGTTATGGTCTCGCCTAAGCCCGTTGTCATTCAGTGAGAACTCAGAAAATGTTACTCGTGAGTATTATGCGCTCACGAGTGATCAAAAGAGCTCTATCGAGATATTGTCCGATCTCAACTAGTAGTTCATGCGATACGATTGAAAAATATACTTAATTAAACCTGCTTGATTCTAGCTGGTTGGGGTTTGCATTGGGTGAAAAGTGGTTTATCATCACGTACGCTAGGTTTTCAGATTTTTTTAATTTAGGTTTATATTTTAAAAATTATAGATTAAAGTAGAAATAACTTGATGTGATTTAGCTTTTTTAATAAAATATATAATCACTACGTGGCAAATGGGGATTGAAGAGTGTAATATGACTGACATTTGCTCAAAGAATAAATATAGATAGAAGCAACTATTGGGAGCATCTATTTTGCACACATGATGTGGCATCATGTAGACCACACATCTCTTCAAGTGAGTGTTGAGAACAATCAACTATAAACAGCCACACAGTGAGTGCAAAATATGCACTGCTATAGTGACTTCTCTCTAACATTACTCATAATTAATTGCGCTTCGTGGCACATGTGGTCATTTTATAAATATAGATTCTTGTGATCGCTTATGATCATGCAGTGATCAATACGGGGATCAGTGGTCATTTTACTTTGGGATCACGTCAATTATAAAATATTTAAACCACATTTTTTAACACTAATTGAGACCAGTACAGCTTACACATCTATTATTGTAGTTGTCATATATTTATTATCATTAGACCCGAATCCCCTCCCCTAGCTAGCGTAGCTTGCTAGCATCTAACAATTATAATAACAGTTTTTCAATTTTGTTTCTCTCAGCAATAATCAATAAAGATAATATTTATAATATACATGGCAATAATCTTCAACACTTTCGTCATGTGATAATAAAAGGTTGAAAATAGACTTAATAACAAATGGGGAAAAAGACCAGTACTTTTGAAATTACAAAGAGATCTTTATTAAATACATCATGTAAGCGTTTAGTCCAGTACTCGTGTGTTGGATATATTTCAATAATACTCCAGTTTTGAAAATGGAAAGACACCTAGCTATTGGAATTCTAGGGAGATCAAGAAATTAAAATATAATCATCAAGGTTTTCTTCAGTGACCCTTGTTTTGTTTGTACCTAGGAAGGGATTATCTAGCTAGCTTCTATGCAAGTTTTTATATATATATATATACTAGGTCAAAGTGGCGTGCAAAGCACGTTTGTCTAGTTAGATTAAACAGTTATTTTACAAAAATAATTTATTTTTTTTATAAAATTTGTAAAAATAGTTGATGGCATATATAGCTTAGAAGACATTGCTTCAACTTTTATACAAGTAATATAATTAATAGAATATTACAAAGGAATTTTAACAAACAAATTAACTACTACAATCAGTACTTTAACAAGATGATTGAGTTTGTATCATCAATATGATGAAATTTAATGGCATGTTTTGGGTCAAATGAAATTTATTGCTCTTTTTTCCTATATGTTTTGGCTTTGTATTATATTTTGCTGGATAACTATATAACCTCGTTGAGGATATTTCATTGTTGTGGTTCTGTTTATAAAATTTTAGTACTTATGATTACTAAGTTGTGAAATTTATGATTTAGATAGTTAAATACTCCAATAATTTTATCTCATTTTATTTTATTGCAGTGCTTTAACCAAACGATCTTCAAAATGGTATTAAAAACATTGAAAAGATATAAATATATATTAAAATGTTTAAAAGTTTTAATTAATAGTATTTCATTCTAAATGTTCAAAGAAATACATTCTGCATCTTGGGATTATCATTTTTTTTAATAGAGTTATATATATATATATATATATATTTTTTTTTATTTTTTATGCTTTCCCTGCAAAGCCATTATCCACACGCACGCACAATATATATTAATGCACAATAAGCCATTAATAGAGTTATATATATTGCCGTTAACTTTAACGAAAAAAAAAAACGTTAAAACAAGAAATTCCATCTCATACGCGC
This sequence comes from Juglans regia, assembly GCF_001411555.2. Lineage (NCBI taxonomy): Eukaryota > Viridiplantae > Streptophyta > Magnoliopsida > Fagales > Juglandaceae > Juglans > Juglans regia. The sequence goes on from NC_049915.1 coordinate 15,636,985, forward strand.
TTTATATATATAGATGATATATATGATGACATACGCCAGAACCTACATATGTTGTAGTAGTACTTGCATATATATCTTTTTATCCATCGATGCTTCTTTTCCAGTCAAGTGCATGTCATTGTCATGTGTAATCAACTCCATTGGCAATTTGGATGTTGAACGAATCTGAATTTTGTTCTGAAACTGCCAAGCATAGTCCCAATTTATCAATTTTCAAAAAACCTCGTAGTAGCCTAGTGAAATCCTCACGACAAGAGAGGCACTATAAGAAATTTGACTTTTAGGGACAAAATAAATTTCGTCCCTAAAAGTCATTTTTTGAGACAAAATTTACCTTTCGTCTCCAAAAATGTCTGAGCTACTAAATTCATTCGAACGGAAAAATATCCATTCGAACAAGATATTTTGTGACGAGCAAAATTGTCTCAAAAAAGGGAAACCGTTCGAACGGAACAAAATATATTCGAACATGGAATTAATGTCCATTTGAACAATATATAATCTTTTCGAATAATAATATTGGCGGGAAATTAATTTATTTTTCCCGGGGTAAGTTAACAATCGTTCGAACTTAAATTTATTTGTTTGAACGGATAGAGAGATTCAATTAATTTTTTTTATTAGTATGGATTTGTGCATATATTTTTCCATTAAAGTAATAAATATTTTTTCCATTAATTTGTTATCATTTTCAAAATATAAAAATGTGTATATATTATATATTATGATTTGCGGTGAGTTAAAATATTTATAAATTTATAAATTACTTTTATTTAATTAACTTCAAAACTTTATAATGATTTATTTTAAGTTAAATTTATATAAATATAACTTTAAAGATAGTATCATGAAGGGCAAGTAAAATGGAAAAAATAAACAAAGTAGTAAACACGAGAAATAAAAACCATACATTAATTACATCTCAAATATATAATGTTCAATACAACATAAAAAAATAAAATAATAACTAAAACGATCATAATTATTGATTCATTAGTATATCAACATCATCTTGCTACATTTTAATAGATCCTTCCAGATTCCTAAGTTTCTCCATGATGGGCTCAACGAACTCCACAAACAGAGCTCGTACCTGATCTAAAGTAGCCCCAGGAGGCTGTCTCTCAACGGCGGCAGCACTACTAGAAGCTGGATCTATGGGAGGATCACTAGGCTGTTCTAATGCAGTCTTTCACAAATGCCCATTGCTCTTGCTGAATGTGATCTTGTTAAGGGGCCTTATCTATGGCGACCTCCGCTCAGTGGCCGAAACTGTAACCCCCGATCAGAGTAGGAGGTTAGATATTAGCCGTGCAAATGGTAAACTACCTCCACTGCAAAAGCGTGACTCCGATCGAATGCGGAGGAATAAATACAATTCCAAATCAATAGGATCCCCCCGTGCTATCCACAGCAAAAATCTGGCTCGATCGATCTCGAAATCAGTCTTGTGTTTTTTTGGATCGATGTTATAGCCAACAATCAAATTAAGCATTCTAAAAAATCCTATACAATCAGCCTGTCGGATCACCTTGCTCCCATCATATGGAGGAGCCGATGGGTGTCGCACTAGCTAACGCACCTGATCGTCTATGAGACCATCATCAGGTAGATCCTCATCCTCACTACCATCCGAAGTAGCATCGGAATCTACATTTGGGGCTAGCGTGGAGGATGCGGCCGGTGTGTTGGAATTAGATGGTGCAGCCGCTGGTCCCCATGTAGCTGCTGCAGGATATGCGTCGGCTATACAGGGAATGTCAAGGAACTCATCAATAATGCGGGAAGAGAAATTAATACTCACTTCCCGGACTGATATGGTGTAGAACAGAGCATCAGCGCTAAGTTCTCTCATGGCACGGTAGAACTCACCGACCATCTCTGGATATGCAGTCCCCCGCTGCTCACAGATCGGTATCCATCCCCGCTCGGTGAAGATGGACTATATGCTCCATCCCTCCCATGAAAGATCGGAGAAGTCAGACAAAATGACTTCACGCTCGACAACTGTAGGCCTCGTCTCCAGAGCATCAGCTGCTGATCCAGTACTTTGGCTGGGCTGATCTCTCGCACATTTTCTTCCGCTGGATGCCATTGATATACTGTTTAACCATAATGAAAGTAAGAATATAATTAACCATAATATTTAAATTATATTATTGAATAATTATAGTATATTGAACTGAATTGAAATAATTCGTTCGAACAGAACATAGTCTGTTCGAACTAGAAAACTCTATTCGAATGGACAATTATGTTCATTCGAATAGAGTTTCTTTGTTCATTCGAACGAATTTATTTTGTTCGAACAGAAATAATGTTGTTTGGCAACTAAGCCAAACAGCCATGGCTGAGTAGACTCAGCCCCGAACTGAAAAACATCCTATCTAGATGTTATCCTTTGTTTTAATCAGTAGAAATGATTAAGGAGTGAAGCCCAATCATTTCTACCGATTATTTTGATGTTATTTCCACGGAATACACCAAAATGGGTGGATTTCGGAGTCGAAATCCATTCCCCCATTCGTGCAAAAAACTAAACAATAGAGGTGTTGAGTTGACCCATACCTCTTAGAAGTTCAAATGTGGGGTTCCTACGGCGGTTGAGTGGCGGTTTTTGCAGCGGAGTTAAGGGGCGAACTCGGAGGCTCTCGGTGGTTACTGGTTCGAATGAGAGAGTTTTGTTTCATTGTATTCGAACTGAGTCTAAAATGACCGTGACGTCTCATTCGAACTGGATAAATATCCGTTCGAATGGTTATTATATTAATATATTTTTAATTATATTACTAATAATAATATATAATAATAATAATATTATAAAGTACAAAAGTATAAAAATGAAACTAATAATAGTTTTATAATACTTTTAATTAATATTGTAACACCTCGTATTTTAGTGTATTTTTACTGAAAGAATTATTTTTATGGATTCAAAAATTTATTCTCTTGTTTTAAAATGGTTAGATTTTTAGTGGGTTTATTTTTATGATTTTAATTTGGTGAAAATTATTTTGATGTGCTTTCTTAATATTTATTTATTGTTATGCATTTAAATTGCTTTTCAAATTTAATTAATTTATTGTTGGATTTAATTATTTTAATTTCATTTTATCATTACGTTTAAATTATTTTAATTAACTTGCTGTTTTAAAATCATTTCCGTTGGATCATTTTTGTGACCCAAGATGTGAGGGTTGTACCTCATTTCTTTCCCTCTATTTTCTCTTTCCTCTCTTTTTCTTTCTTCTTTTCTTTTCTTTTTCTTCTTTACTTTCTTCTTTCCCCGGTCTCCCGCGCACTACACGTCCATCCTCTCTCACCCCGTGCGTTGCTTCTCTTCCACCCAGCCACCGCCGCACACCGCCGTGCACAACACCGCCCCTCCCTTCAGCTCCCCCACCCCTCCATTTCCAGCCCAACTCGCGCTGCCGTTAGCCACCACGAACTACTCCAAGCAGCGGCGTTCTTTGTGCTCGCGCGCCGCCATCGCGCCACCACCGGCCACCATTTCTTCACCACTTCATCCTCCACCTCCTAGCAACCCATTAGACCTAACTCCACCTCCGATCCATCACCGGTGAAGCACAACCAACCTCATTTTCGATTTGGGTGTTTTTGGTCTTTAACCACCCATTGCGCCGCCATCCACGGCCAACCACCACCACCACTAGCTTCACTGACATCCCTAGGCCCTACCCTATCAATCTCAGGTCTTCGTTTGCACCCGTTTAAAAGTGAGTTTTTGAGACCCACGGCCACAGTGCATTTGGCACTGTTCTGTTGTTGTGATGCCGCTTCTTGTAGCTCTGTGATCCTCCGGAAATTATTATATAGCACTGTAAGTATTTTCCAAAGAACTTTAGTGATTTAAATGTATTTTTGCACGAACTCATTTCACTGTGATCAGGTTGGTTTTGCCGGACTGAGTCCGAGGAGTACGGGGGTCGAATGGATTAGTGGAGGAAGTTTGTTTGTGTGTTTTGGGCTGTGCCGAATTGTTGGTTGGGATTTATGTGGTACATGTACATGACATATATGCACGCATGATCATGTTTGTAATGGAAACTGGGTTTTCGTGTATTGCATTCATGTTCATGTGTTTATTGAAACTGGGTTTCATGTGTGAGAATGTTTTGGGTGCGTGTGTATCACGACCCCAAGCCGAGATGGGGCATTATCTTGGTGGAACTCCTCTGGTCACTCAGAAGCGGAATATACTGAGTGACATCCCTTGGATTGTCGATGGGCGACAATGGGATCGGACGAGATGGTCTCATGCCGACTCCGTGGCCCCTCTGCTAGTGGGGGCTAGAGGATGCTTGGCCACGAACGCGCTGGGCGCGAAACTAGGCATCGCTTGTTGAGTAGTGGGTGCTTGGCCATGAACGCACTGGGCGCGGAACTGGGCATTGCTATGAAGCCAGGACGTGCGGATGGTCCCTAGGGGAGATCATGGTGCATATGGTAATAATGGATTAATGGACTATTTTCTGGAAAAACAATTTGGGTTGGATTTTTGTGTAAACCATTTTCTGGAAAAATGTTTTACGGATATTTTGGGCCAAATGGGATTTTGGTGTGTGTTGAAAAATGTTCATTTTCAGGAAAAATTATGCTTTGAGAATAATGCATATTTCATCATATGCATGCATGTTGGTCACATTAATGCATTTGTATTCCTGAGGGTTGTTTGGGTTATACTTACCTGCGGTACCATTTTGTGGTAATGCATATTTTGATGCAGATGAGGAGGATGAGAGCGAGCTTGAGGAGACGGGTCAGCCCGAGGAGTGATCTGGGATCACTTGCTTAGTTATTTTATTTTACTGTATTGTATTTTAATTTTGGATGACTATATAACTACTTTTTAAGCCTTTACTGATGTTTAGATTGTATTTAAATTCTGGTATTTAGTTGACTAATCCGCTGTGTTATTTTGTTCACCGTTGCATGTACACACATTTGGCACTTTCATTGGGATGCGTGATCGTGTTGTCATCACCCTGGCATCTCGATTCCTGTGTTTCCTTACATGGGGTTCGGGGGCGCCACGGGTGGTATCAAAGCAGCTCTGCTCTGGGTAAAACCATATGTCCTGTAGGTGCAGTACCAGAAAGTTTTAAAATTATGATTTGAAATTATTTAATTTAAAGTATGTGGTTTTTATTGGTTTTAATTAGTTTATTGTATACTAATTGTTTGTTATGTATTTTATTGCTTTATTTTATGGTAAGTTATTTTATTGTTTTAATTATTTTATTGTGAACTACTTCATTGGTTTTATTCATTTGTCGTATGTTATTTTAAATATGGAATTTTTATTTTATTTTATTTTGTTTTGTTTTATTTTGTTCAGAATAGAAAGGCGGGTTGAGGGTTGTGCTATGATAGGAAGATGGTACGACTGTGAATGCCCTTATTAGGCTTGAACATTTGGTGTAGTAGGCATAAACTCTTGGTGATTGGTTTGTTTTAATATCGAGGCTCAAACATCATGGTATGGGTGGACTCAGTGAAGTAGGAACTCAAGTTGCTGCTAAGAAGAGGAATAGTTTTAAATTGCTTAGGATAATTGAGGTTTTAGGTTTCGTAGAATTTATGTAATGAGTCTATGGGGTAGGAGGTTGTAAGTTCATCGAATTTCAAGGTTATATTTATGAGAAGTTCATCTAAGGTTTGAGGCCCCATAGTTTTTAGGAAATAAGTTTATGGGATTTAAGGTGGCAGGTTCAACAAGCAATTGAGGGATTACTTAGATTAGAAGTTATCGATCTTGCCGAACTTGATAAGCAATTTGATAACATTTGGAGTTTTAGAATTTACAAGTTTTATAAGGTGAATGTTTTAGATTTAAGGTCATCAATCTTGAGGATTTCGGGAAATGATTTTTATTTGGTTTAAGGTTTTGGAATTGCAGATTTGAAGGGCTGAATTTAAATAGGATTAATGAGAGTTGAGTTACTGATGTGAGAATATTTTTCAAGAGAGAATTTCTTTGGAGATGGAAGGTAATGATCTAGTTCGTGTATTTTCTGAGGATTGAGGATGTTGATCTAGTTCGGAAAATGATTGCTTTTAGCTCGATGTTTCAGTGATAGGTTGAGGATTTGATCCATATCAATTTTAAGGATAATAGATGGTGCGGATTTAGGAAATGATTCTTGTTGATTTCGAGGATATAGGTCCAGATGATGGAAATGGTAATGATGATCACTTGCACATTTGGAGCATTATTGGTTTTGGCCAATGGTGCATAAGATTGATGCGTAGTAGTGGTGAGTGTTTATGGATTTCAGAGAGTGCAGGTCTTAGTCTCAGTTTTTGGCTTGGAAGAAGTGGCTTGGGTAGGTGTTGAAGAGGAGTAAATACAATAGTATTAATTCAAGAGACCTTGGCTTGGAGTTTTTTGTTGATGAGTTGATCGAAGTGTATAGTCGAAGTGGGTTGCTCAATGGAATGATGGTTGACAATAGTTATTGTGATTATCTTCAGGAATTAATTGTGACTTGAGGTTACTTAGGAATTTTTAATTTTTGACGCTATACTTTCCTTTGGAGATTGAGTGTCCATTTGGTTGAATTACAGACATTGTTATTTAACTTGAAGAGAGATTGATGGGTCGCCATGTATAGGGTATGATAAGATCTTGGAAGTTGAAGTTTAGGCATCAGCGGTGGATATTATGATCAAGTACGTGAGTCAATAAATCTTTAGGATCCATGGGTGTTGTGCAATGGCTTTTGGTAGATTGAATATTTGAGCAGTATGGCTTGCCTTGAGGTTTAATAGTGAAATGCTATTGGAGGAATTAGTCGTGTTAATACTAGCTTATTGGAGTAGAAATAGGTGGGCGAGTTACCAAGAAGGTTTTGATAATGTTTTGGTGAAGTCAATGATGGTTCGTAGTGAGTTTAGTCACCACTAGATTAGATGTTGTTCAGAATGTAGGTGATGAGCTTTTGGGTTTAGGTTGTCAGGTAGAAGTCTCTTGCGCTCTTATTGGTTTGCCAGGTTGGAATCGAGCCTTTTAAAGTATGTTCCTTATCTTAGATGAGATGAGTGTATTTTAGGATGCTGAGGTTGTTTGAGATTGGGTTTCTGTCTATGATCATGGATATATTTTATAGAATTTGATTTTGATCAAGGCTGCGGGAGTTAATTGAGAATTTGAGTTATAACTCGTGGTTTTGGGAAAGAGAGTATTTTTCTACCAAATTGTGATAAGAGTTTTGGTTAGTAGGTATGAAGCCACCTTGTACTCGATGGTGTTAGTTTTATGATAACATAATTTTATGCATGTGCATGTGGCGAATATCAGAGTGCACAGCAGAAGCGTGGTATTTTTGGTTGTAGTCAGGAGTTCAGATTGTGTTGATTTTGAGGATTAGTGGTGACTTGAATTTTGAGAAGATACTTGTATTTGGAGATTAATTATTTGGTTGTGCAATTTGTTATTGATGGTTAACTTTGGAAGTGGCTATTAGGTTACCAAAAGTAGAATTCAATGGAGGTTCAAAAGTTGTAGCATAGGAGTTGATTGAGGTTAGCACATAGTATTGTAAGGGCTATTGATCATTGGAATTTTCTGGATGTTGTATTAAGGTTCTTGTGGAAAACAAGATTTTGGATAGCATAGTCACCCTAGGAATACTGGGCATGATGTGTCATTGGGAGACTAAAACGAGTATGATGGATATCGCCATGTTTATTGAGAAATGTGCCACGTGCCGTCAAGTTAAGGCTGAGCATCAAAGATCTGTTGGTAAACTTCAACCTCTCCCTATTCCTGAGTGGAAGTGGGATAATATTTCTATGGATTTTGTTGTGGGTTGCCAAGGACCCCTAGTGGGAAGAACTCAATTTGGGTAATTGTTGATCGGTTGACCAAGAGTGCCCATTTCTTGCCTATTAATAATAGTGACGCTTTGGGTAAGTTGACTCGGTTATATGCCAAGGAGATAATGCGTTTGCGTGGAGTACCCAAGAGTATCGTGTCGGATTGGGACCCACGGTTTACGTCCCATTTTTGGAAAAGTTTGCAAGCAACTTTAAGCACTAAGTTGAAGTTTAGTACTACATATCACCTGCAAACAAACGGTCAATCAGAGCGTACTATTCAGACTCTTGAGGATATGTTGCGGTCTTGTGTTATGGAATTTCATGGGAGTTGGGAGAATCATCTGCCGCTAATTGAGTTTGTTTATAATAACATTTTTCATTCCTCCACTCAAATAACCCCGTATGAAGCTTTGTATGAGAGGAAGTGTAGATCACGTTTGTGTTGGGATGAAGTTGGCGAGAGCAAATTGTTTGGGCCTAAGATAATTTAAGAAATGAAAGATCAAGTTCAGTTTATAAGGACAAAAATGGCAGAAGCGCAAAGTCGCCAGAAGAGTTATGCAGATATAAGAAGAAGAGACTTATCCTTTGAAGTAGGTAATTGGGTTTATCTTAAAGTCTCTCCTATGAAAGGTGTTAAGCGCTTTGGTGAGAAGGGAAAACTTAGTCCGATGTATGTTGGCCCTTTTCAGATTGTAGAGAAAGTTGGGCTTGTCGCTTATAGAGTTGCATTACCGGATTATTTTGCGAAAGTTCATGATGTGTTCCATGTGTCATCGTTGAAGAAGAGTTTTGGACAACAAGAGTCACGTTTTGTTGACCCTCAACACATTCAACTTCAGCCTAACCTTACTTATGAAGTTGCCCCGACACAGATCGTGGATTGGAAAGAGCAAAGGTTAAGGTCCAAGACAATACCTTTGGTGAAAGTGTCATGGGGTGATCCGTTGGCTCAATATTTCTCTTGGGAGAGAGAAGCCGACATGAGGGAGCGTTATCCATATTTGTTTGATTGATTTTGGCGATATATTCTTAAGTCTGCTCTTAGTTGAATCTTATTCCTGTCTTAGCCTTAATGTTTGACCTTGCTAATTTCGAGGACGAAATTTTATTTAAGGGGGGAGGATGTAATACCCCGTATTTTAGTGTATTTTTACTGAAAGAACTATTTTTATGGATTCAAAAATTTATTCTCTTGTTTTAAAATTGGTTGGATTTTTAGTGGGTTTATTTTTATGATTTTAATTTGGTGAAAATTATTTTGATGTGCTTTCTTAATATTTATTTATTGATATGCATTTAAATTGCTTTTCATATTTAATTAATTTATTGTTGGATTTAATTATTTTAATTTCACTTTATCATTACGTTTAAATTATTTTAATTAACTTGCTGTTTTAAAATCATTTCCGTTGGATCATTTTTGTGACCCAAGATGTGAGGGTTGGACCTCATTTCTTTCCCTCTATTTTCTCTTTCCTCTCTGTTTCTTTCTTCTTTTCTTTTCTTTTTCTTCTTTTCTTTCTTCTTTCCCTGGTCTCCCGCGCGCTACACGACCATCCTCTCTCACCTCGTGCGTTGCTTCTCTTCCACCCACCCACCGCTACACGCCGCCGTGTGCAACACCGCCCCTCCCTTCAGCTCCCCCACCGGCCGGCGACCCCACCCCTCCATTTCCAGCCCAACTCGCACTGCCGTTAGCCACCACGAACTACTCCGAGCAGCAGCGTTCTTTGTGCTCGCGCGCCGCCGTTACGCCACCACCAGCCACCATTTCTTCACTACTTCATCTTCCACCTTTTAGCAACCCATTGGACCCAACCCCACCTCCGATCCGTCACCGGTGAAGCACAACCAACCCCATTTCCGATTTGGGTGTTTTTGGTCTTTAACCACCCACTGCGCCGCCACCCACGGCCAACCACCACTACCACTAGCTTCACCAACATCCCTAGGCCCTACCCCATCAATCTCAGGTCTTCGTTTGCACCCGTTCAAAAGTGAGTTTTTGATACCCAAGGCCACAGTGCATTTGGCACTGTTCTGTTGTTGTGATGCCGCTTCTTGCAGCTCCATGATCCTCCTGAAATTATTATATACTACTATAAGTATTTTCCAAAGAACTTTAGTGATTTAAATGTATTTTTGCGCTAACTCATTTCACTATGATCTGATTGGTTTTGCCAGACTGAGTCCGAGGAGTACGGGGGTCGGATGGATTAGTGGAGGAAGTTTGTTTGTGTGTTTTGGGCTGTGCTGAATTGTTGGTTGGGATTTGTGTGGTACATGTACATGACATATATGCACGCATGATCATGTTTGTAAAGGAAACTGGGTTATCGTTTATTGCATTCATGTTCATGTGTTTATTGAAACTGGGTTTCATGTGTGAGAATGTTTTTGGGTGCGTGTGTATCACGACCCCAAACTGAGATGGGACATTATCTCGGTGGAGCTCCTCTGGTCACTCGGAAGTGGAATATACTGAGTAACGTCCCCTGGATTGTCGTTGGGCGACAATGGGATCGGACGAGATGGTCTCGTGCCGACTCTGTGGCCCCTCTGCTGGCGGGGGCTAGAGGATGCTTGGCCACGAATGCGTTGGGCGCGGAACTGGGCATCGCTTGTTGCGTGGTGGGTGCTTGGCCATGAATGTATTGGGCGTGGAATTGGGCATCACTACTAAGCCAGGACGTGCGGATGGTCCCTAGGGGAGATCATGGTGCATATGGTAATAATGGATTAATGGACTATTTTCTGAGAAAATAGTGTGTGTTGGATTTTAGTTTAAACCATTTTCTGGGAAAATGTTTTACGAATATTTTGGGCCAAATGGGATTTTGGCGTATGTTGGAAAATATTCATTTTCGGGAAAAATGATGCTTTGAGAATAATGCATATTTCATCATATGCATGCATGTTGGTCGCATTAATGCATTTTTATTCCTGAGGGTTGTTTGGGTTATACTTACCTGTAGTACTATTTTGTGGTAACGCAGATTTTGATGCAGATGAAGAGGATGAGGGCAAGCCTGAGGAGACGGCTCCTCCCGAGTTGTGATCTGGGATCACTTGCTTAGTTATTTTATTTTACTGTATTGTATTTTAATTTTGGATGATTGTATAACTACTTTTTAAACCTTTACTGGTGTTTAGATTGTATTTAAATTCTGGTACTTAGTTGACTAATCTGCTGCGTTGTTTTGTATACCGTTGCATGTACACACACTTGGCAGTTTCGTTGGGATGCGTGACCGTGTTGTCATGGGGGTCGGGGGCGCCACAAATATATTTAGTATATTATTTTTAAATATATTGTTTCTATTATACTAAGTACATACTAAGAGCATTAACATTGGATTCATAATTTTCATCTTCAAAATTTGATGAAAAGTACATATTTTCCATAAACTCAAAACCTCCCTATCCATAACCCTACATTGAATTAGCTATTGAATTCATCAAAATAATAATATAATATGGTTTTTTAATAATAATATTTTTAATTTATTTTTTTCATATTTTACAATTATACTAACTATATGTTAATTAATAATTTAATTTGATACTTAAGTTATTGTTTCCCAACTTAAATATATTGTGGCTCAAAATTGGGAAACAATAATTTAAGTAAATAAATGTAGATATAGTGGATATTAGCTATTAGGGCTGCAACCCGATGCACTCCAACCGGGTCTGGGCCCGGTCCGACCCGACCAGGTACTATTTACGCGCCAACCCGGTCCGACCCGACCTGCACAGCACCGGGTCGGGTCGGGTCTTCGGGTTTTTTTTTTTTTTTTAATAAAGTATCAATGTTAGTGACATGTGTTAAGTTACAGCTTAATGCAATGAATATAGCATGCAAAACTGGTTCACTAAGATCTCAAAAGACATCAAAAAAATATTGACATAAACCAATGAAAAAAAAAAAACCAAAAGAAGAAGAATATTAATTCTTCCAAAAAAGCTTGGTTTGCACAAGAACCAGTGGCAGATTTGTTATCCTCAGCTGGACAAATATGAGACTCTACGCTGGCCAAACCAGAAGGCAATCCCTTTCTTGAGGATGAATTCTCCTTATAATCTGATAGAACAGTTTCAATGCCAATATCTCCAAGACCATATTCATCCCAACTTTCTGATAATGTTCCATCTTTTAGTGGAATCTGATGATACCCTGGCAGCGGTTCATCTTCGTAGCTCTGTCCATATTTCCAAATTCAAGAAACTCCAACATTAATGAAAGAAGAAAATTTCATGAAGATAGAGAGATTCTTTTACTAGTACGAACAGGTTTAAGCACTAAGAATCTGTAATAAGAAGAGTAAATACAAAATTCAAAGTAAAAACATACACACACTGCAACAACCTAGAAATCAAAGCAAAAGTAGAAAAAGAATAGTCAACAGAAAATCATGAAAATATATCAACAATACAAGGATTGCAATAATTCTCTAGATTTCGTTTCAAACAGAAAAAAAGTTCAAAAGCGTATAGAGTATTAAGGAAAAGAAAAAACATAAGAAACAGGTTTATACAATGTTGTGCGAGTATGTGGGTGAGTGGGTGTGTGATTTTGTGAAAACGCGGAGTATAATCTTTCGCGTGATGAGGTTAATATTTTTTACTTGATTTTATAGCAGCTCATTGAAAATGTAGATAAGGCCCATCAAATAGTTCATTCACTAGTCAATTAAACAACATATGCTAAAACAATTGAGAGATCACTGAAGAATATAGATCATCATTGCAAGCAGCGAATGTAAATTGTTGAAATCTCAAAAATTGCCTAACTTCATCACCAAGGAATATACCCAGTACATAATCACATGGAATACAGTGAACAGAGCAAAATGAAGGAGAAGATTAAGAAAATTAATACTCACAGGTGTGAAAACAGGGTAATCTTTAGCAGAAAACTGAGGACCATGGCGTGAAGCAAGGGAAGGAGACGGGAATCTGACATTGACAAATTAACAAATACCTTACCTGAAACCAAAAGAACCGAGAGCCTAGATCTGGACAAGCTCAAACTTGGGTGCCCATATCACCAAATCCAAGAATCACAACTTATGAGGAACAATTACATATATTGTTCAACAAACCAGTTCAACAAATACCTACTACAGATACCTCATATCGGTTTTTTTTCACAAACCAGTTCAACATTTCAACAGACTTTGCAATCTAGAGAAAGTGCCCAACACAAAGTAGGGATTTCATGCAAAAATCCATAAAAAATTATGAACATCTAATACCCAAAAAAACACACGCACGCTCACACAAAGCACCAAACAAAGCTCAAAAGCTTAAATCTTACCGAGAGAGAGAGAGAGAGAGAGAGAGAGAGAGAGAATGCACCTCTGCGATGACCGTTGCGACCGGCGATGGTGAATGGTGACTAAGGTTTCCAGTGGAGAGGAGATTGTTTTTGTCTTCAGCGTCTTCAGCTCAGTAGTATTTTCATCTTCAGCCCTAGGTCGGTTTCGACGGATTCGACGGGTTGTTTTTACTAAAACCCGATATTACACAATTCACCTGATGACCCGTCTTTCACGGGTTGGAGAAATCGGTTCTAGCGGACGGGTCGGGCTTATGGCCCATTATGCACAGCCCTATTAGCTATATAGCAATTGAAGATGAATTGGAATGCACAATTCGTCAAAGTTTCATCATTTAATATTTGGTGAATCCAATGCAGTGATTTTAAACATAAATTCATCAAATTTTGAAGACTGAACTCATTTGACGAGTCCAATTCCAATGCTCTAAGTACTTAGTATAATTACAATGGTTGAATTATATAGGTACTATATATAAGTTATGATAACTATACTCCTATAGTTTATATAATATTATAACACTAACTATAGTTACTAGTTATATAACTGCAGTGTAAGTATTATATATAGTTACTATATAGCTATAGCTATTATAAGTTATGATAACTATACAAGTTAATATAATTAATATAAATATAGATATAGTGGATATTAGCTATATAGCTACTACAATGTAAGTATTACATAGTTACTATGTAGTTATAGCTATTATAAGTTATGATAACTATACATCTTAATATAATTAATATATATAGTAGCTATTAGTTATATAGCTACTACAGTGTAAGTATTATAAGTTATAATAACTATACAAGAGAAAATAATTAATATATATAGTAGTTATTAGTTATATAGTTACTACAGTGTAAGTATTATAAGTTTTGATAACTATACAAGTTATCATAACTACTATAGTTAAAATAGTTATTATAGCTACTTCAGTACAAGTATTATAAGTTATGATAACTATACAAGTTATCGTAATTATAGTAACTAGTTACTAGTTACTATTATAAGTTACTATAACTATAGTTATTATATTTTATATCACAAGATAGTAAGTTATATAATATATAGTGCAAAATTAGAAGACCAAAATTATATATATATATATATTAATAAGTACTATATATTAATAGTTAGTATATAGTATAAGTATTATATTAACTATTAGACTTTTAGTATATTATATATTATCAATTATAATATAAAATAGTTGGTAAAATATATAGTTATTATATAGTATATAGTATATAATATTAAAATATTTTGTGATTGGTTCGAACCCAATAACGTCCCGTTCGAACGGTGTTATCTCGTGGAATGTGTTTGGAGGGAAACTTCGTGCCAAATACTCTGAATGTTAGTTTATTCTAACGTCAAAATTCGTCATTCAAACGCTCTGGTCCAATAGTGTTACGAAAAATACCCTTTGAGCTGGTCTACATTTGAAAAATATACCAAGGAATATTCTGATTTGTTGGTTTGAACAACAAAATGACACGTTCGAACGTGAAATAAATTGCGGCAGATTTGCCGCCTATTCGAAATTTTCGTGTTCGAATGGGTAAATTTTCAGTTCGAACGGGACTTCACAGATTCATATACCTGAACTTCCAGTTCATTTTCACAGTTAATGAATGTTTAATAGGAGGCAGAGCACGACTTTCTGATTTTGTGTGTGTGAGAGTGTTATGGAGAGAGAGATACTCACAGACTTAGTGAGAGAAGGGATTCTTGAGAGAGAGAGGAGAGGGTCGAACAAAAGGTATGTTTTTTTTTCCTATGTTTTTTTGTATTTCGAGTTTCATTAATGTTAGTTTATTGCACATGATTTAGGTTTTCTCATAATGTGTTTTCTGCTTATGTAGGTATTGTGGATTGATACTTTTGTTTGGATTGCTTAAATTCAAGGTAATATTTATAATTTTTAGATTTTTGATAATTTATAGTTTTTAATTAATTATGTTAAGATGCATGCTGTATATTTTTGTTTGTGCAATCCCATTTAAAATGGACATTCTGGCAATATACATCTTATAAGATTGTGATTGTGAAAATTATGTTTTGTGGCAAATGTTTTCTCTGTTTCGTGTCTGGAATCTAGGTTTGTCTCGTTCGAACGCTATAACGTTAGTTCGAACGGGATCTTGTGGGAGTAGAATATTGTTCGAACAGAATCCTAATATAACAAAAATTATAAAATTATAACATATAAAAATATAGATTGATATAATATAATTAAAAAATATTATGCACTAAAATTAAATTAGAAACTTAAAATATATATTAACATAGCAATTGTTAATAGTTAAATTAATGTATAAAACTTATAAAAAATGTAATTAAAAAATAATATAATAAAATTACAAAATATTGATAATGAGTGGCATACATTTTGTTCAATGTATTTTCGTGGGGCTGATACTAGATTTACAAGACCGGACCGAAATTATGAAGGTGGGCGAGAGATGGGAGTCTCATCAACATTTACTGTATTTTCCCAGACCGTGCGTCCCATAGGCGCACAAGGGGGCTACGACCTATGTTCGCAAGAGTTTGAAAGAGCTCGATGGTATGTCTTGAATAACGGCGCAAAGATGGATCAGTACTTAAGGTTAGTGATGATTCTCTAAATCACTATTATCTTTAAGTTTATGTATAATAATATAGTATAACTTCATACAAATTAAACATGAACATGAACATGCACAGCGAACATATACAACTACTTCGCTCGAATGGTGTAACTGACGTAGAAAAGACGCACGAAGAGAAATTTGCCTCGTGGTTTGAACATACGGTATTACTGTTAAGCCCCATTTTATAATACGAATTTCATATCATTAAACTTTACTTTTTTTGTATATAATAATATTTATTGATATATGTTGCATTGAAATATGGTGAAAATTCATTAGAAATCTCACTAGAACTGTATGCTCTAGCATGTGGTCCATCCAGACGGGCCATCTAGTACTCAGGATGTTTGGTGTGTGGATATAGATTTCACACAACTAATAGAGAAAGATATAGGAAAACTCAAAATTGTGGGGTCGTAGTCGAAGGAAGCCATGGGGATGATAACATTGACTTCTATGGAATTGTGAAAAATATCATAGCGTTAAAAGTATGTAGGGGGATATATGGTATGGTTGTTTAAATGTAATTGGTGGGATGTCTCAAATCCTAGGTTGGGAGTGCATAAAGATGATTATTTTGTGAGTGTCAATACATCTCGCACATGGTATGAGGATGATCCTTTCGTTCTCGCTTGCCAAGCGAATCAAGTTTTTTATTTAGATGATCCGGAGTATGGAAACCCATGCTGGATAGTGGAGAAGTTTGCACCAAGAAATGTATATGATTACATTCCAGAGGCAGACGAACCACATGAAGAAGTTGATAGCCCAACAAATGAAGAAGCATATCAAGAAAGTGAAGTAGGCATCAATTTATTTGTTGATTTAAGCCAATATGATATGGTTCCATTGCGTAGAGAAGATGTTCAATCCGAAGTAATTGAGGGTGAAATATCGGAAGAATATGAATCAACTGAAGTGTCTAGTGAGGATGAGGGCGACTGGTCCAGCAAAATGGATAGTGAATGAATTTCAAACATGAATTTCTATAAGTAATATTAACAAATAAATATCTTTAACGTTTGTTTGAATAATAATTTGTTACAATTTCAAATAGATATGCCTCCCAAACGCAAAGCAACACGAGTGCCATCCTCATCCATTATTGACTCACCGTGTGGTTCACCTGTCATCAATAGTGAGTCAACATTACCAGGCTCGGAACAAGGTATTTTATCAAATTAGATATCACATTTTATGCTCAATTTAAGTAATATATCTATAAAATAAATTAATTTAATTAAAAAGTTCTGTTTTAATTGATGTATATATAGCTGTTGTAAACAAGCGTCGAGGTAGAGGCACAGCGAGGGGTGTCTGCATAGAGAAAGTAAAGAAAGTTGGTAAAATCAAGATTGATATTCCTGATGATCACACTGGTGGCTTCGGAGATTCGGCAGCATGGCTTGCTTCTTATGTTGGTACACTTACTCGCACGTATGCACCGATTGCTACATCCTCTTGGTCTAAAGTTCCTCAAGATGTGAAAGACCACATAAAAAACCGTTGTTTGGTAGTAACCTACATCTCAAGCAACTAAGTATATAACATGTTACTTTCAAGTTATTTTGTATTTATAGTAATTATTTATAATTTTTGAAATGATGAGTTTGAGCTTAATTTTGGCCGAAGAGAGGATCGATTAACGGTTGAGGAACTGATGTCAAATGCATTTCGGAGCTACAAAGGTCGATGCCATGCACATTATAAGAAGTTCAGTACTACAATAGAGCCGTGCCAAAATCCTTTCCAAAATATTCCACCAAATGAATGGGAGAAAGTTTGTGATATACTTGAAGACCCAGCTTATCAGGTAATATTGCTGCTATCTTTTTTTAATACTATATCACAGATGTATTAAACATATAGACAAATATTTTTTTCTTTTAGCAACGGAGTACTGTGAACAAAGCAAATATATCAAATTTAAAGATAAACCATCATGCAGGTTCTCGATCTTTTCATCGTTTGTCTAACAAAATGGTAAGTTATTTTAGTGCCCGTTAAATATTAACATATAATACACATTTTTTTTATTTAAGGTCTAATATAGATTTTCCTTTTGCAGAAATAAGAAAGTCTCGTTGACTATGATTTGACCCAATTGTATGCTAAAACACATAAAAATCGTGATGGTGTTTGGGATAGTCCCGAAGCAGAGGCAAATTATGTAAAGTTTTTTTTAATTTCATTGTCACATAATATTTTTGTTACTTATAATAATTTTAATGTTTTTGTTTTTGTAGGAAAAGATGATAAAACTTAAGGAAACTGCTGTGAATCCATCTGATGCATCATCTGTCAACGATACTCAGATTATTTCTCAAGTTCTTGGATCACGTTCTGGATATTTGAGGGGTTTAGGACGTTGCGTAAAACCATCCTCATCATCATCATCCTCCTATTCTCGAGCCAAATCGAATGATGACAAGACTAAGGAATTGGAGGAAGCAGAACTTGAGATAGAACGATTGAGGTCTGAGAAAAAAGAGTTACTGGCCCGATTAGATCAAGCAGCGGATTTGGAGGCGAGATTAGAAGAGATGATGCAGTTGAATAATCAAAAAATGTTTGAACAATTCCAGTTAATGATGTCCCAAAACTCTATGCCACCACCATAGTCTTCAAATTTATCTTTTCTTTAATTGCATTTATATTATGAAGTTTGCACTACTTTGAACAATTGATGTTTGAATTACAATGTGTAATATTAGTATGGTATTTTTAATTAAATTGTGATATGTATGATTAATACAGTTCGAACGGTAAATTATCATTAACACATTCGAACCAAAACAGACCCATTTGAACAAAAACTAAGCTATTCGAACAAAAACTAACCCATTCGGGCCTATCTATTGTAGGTGGCTTGGCTCAAGTCACACATTTCTAGTTGGGATAGGCTCTGATACCATTGTAACGCCCCAATGAAAGGCCCAATGGGCCACATGGCCTATACTCCGAAAGGACTAGTCAGAGACAGAGGTGAAATTTTTCCTTTATTCTTCTCGGAGCCCCGAGTGTGCACACAGAAAAGACCACAATAAAACCACTTTGTTTCCAAAGTGGGTGCACTCAGAGACAAAGAAGTTGGTACCAACCCAAACAGAGCAGAGCAGAGCAGAGCAGAGACAGAGTCAGATACAAATACCAGTACACCATGCCAAAGGTTTTCAGATGTTATATCAAAATAATACAGAGTACCAAAACAGAATCACACAGTTTACACACACTGACAACAAAAGCCAGAACATCTTTCTAAATAAATGCACAATTTTTCATGTTCCCAATATCGCTCCCTTTTTCAGATTTCAGAAAACACATGATAGAATTTAGCTCATGTCTACACAATGCGTGTCAGAACATATTTTTCCTTTTTCATAAAGATTTGATGAATAATGCATATAAGCGACCGAGGTTGGTCTTTGTTTTTCCCAAGTTTCCATTAGATCACAAAAATATGCAAGTTTTCATAAAGTCAACCTCAGTCTTATTAACTTGTATAAAACCTAGCATAGGAACCCCGCTTACCTGGACAACTTAGCTTATCAGAATTTACCTGGACAACTTTGGTTCTGCTCATTTTATCACAATATAGTTTTACAATGCTCATCATCTAGTTATACAATCCTCTTCTCACACTTCTTTTAATTTCATGAAGTTTTGTTTAAACTAAAAAACCGAGACATGAAGTTAGGATTTCACCTTTAGATATATATATATATATATATATATGTGTGTGTGTGTGTGTGTGTGTGTGTGTGTGTGTTGCATTTGTGGAGTTCTATAGTGTTGATATTTGCAAATTCAATCACTAATAACATATGTTCAATTAATCTACCTGGGAAGACTCGAGTGCCCTCTTCTTTTCTACTTACATTCATTCATGCATGCTAGACAGTACTCAAGACTAACTACATCAAAGCACATGCTAATATAAAACTTCTGCAAGCAAAATGACAATCAGCAACAAGATGTCACAAGTAAATCCTATACACAATAGTATTGTATTGAGTGAGTTCTCAAGCATTGAAGTTCAAAAAAGGACCCAAAGCCACCCCCCATTGACTCAAACAAGTATATGTCTCTGACTCTGACCCACTGTTCCAGACCCAGACAAAACCATTTCAATCTTCTCGAGGTAAGTTTTTAGGCCTACTACAGTGTATATATAACTGCACCCAATCTGCCAACAAATGCTTCACAAGGAAAGATGACTAGGACTAATATGGAAATAGGTGCTCTCAAAGAAAAGATAGTGGAGGAAATTTATGGGCTTTATAAGTCTGAGTTAGTTTTAGGCACATTGCATAAGAAATACGGCAAGTGTTTTGGGTCAGAGTTACAGAGTGGGAACAGTCCTCATCTCAGAGTGCTTTCAAGTGCTAAAAAACAAACTCGAACCTCACTTTAACCAACAAGTCATTAAAAAATAACTTTCTATATGGAGGAATTGTAACACCCGAACCCAACCAAGCTCAACTTTATTTATTTATTTATTTATTTTGTTTTAGTTTATTATATTTTCTCCACACGTTAATTTTTTTTTCTTTCCGCACGTTTTATCCCTTCCGTCTATATTTCTTTTTCACCCCTATGTTCTTCCGTCCAATGCATGCACACACACGGCTTACCCTTCCATCCGCACACACGTCTCTTTTATCTCTAGGTTTTCACTTCATATATATATAGACACTCATAGGTTTTTCCCATGCTATTAGAAACTACCCAGACTCTAGCCGCCGCACCACCTTGGAATCGCAAGCCCAACCTCCTTTCCCTCGGTTTCATGCACTCCCATACCGAGAGTCACCCCACGTAAGCCAGCCCTCCGTCGTCCCTACTACCGCCACCAGTGCACCCCCTCGTAAGCCTCTGATCAACTAACCCATCTCCACTGTGCACTGACCAGAATTCACGCTGCCCTCCCAAACGAAATCGACGCAACCGTGCATGCATTGCATCTCCACGGATCACAACTCCACCTCGCCGTGCATCACCTCCTCTTGACCATCACTGGAGTCCAGCTCCTCCGCCGTACACGACTGCACCACCACCAGAGTGCCGAGAACAACCATCTACAGAGTGAATCAAAACTCCTCTGTTTTGGGTCTGAAAAATAGAGCACTTGGTTGCTCCTCCAAGCACGGCAGTTTCGCACTACCAACCCTTTCGGGCATCTCTTCCATGGCGCAAAGGGAACCTGTAATCCAGCATCTCAACCACGCCTAGCCGTGCCACCGACGATAGCCACCCCAGGCCGTCGCCGCGCGTAACTCTCTCGGTAAGGAGCCCTCTCTCTCTCTGTCTCCCTTCGCGGTGAGTACCTCGTGCCTTTGTTCTCGCCGTTAGTTGCACCGAGACTGCATGAATGCATTTCCAGTCTACGTAAACTTTTATTTTGCATAGTATATGAAAAGGGAATTACAGTTTTACCCTTATTATTGAATGTGTTCAAGTTGATATTTTTGGTCTGTTTTTACGTGGTTTATACGGGTGGTATGAGAAAATTTTATAGACAATAAATAGGATTTTCAAATTGTACTTTGGTAGCAAATTATTTTAGTAATTGTGAAATTTTATTTTAAACATTTAAATTACGAATTCTTTTAATTGTACTTACCTTAAATCGCTTAAGTATTTTAACATGTGATTAAGTAAAGATTTATTTTTAAGAGTAAACATAATGGAGTAATGTTGTTTTTACACTTTAGATATGATTCAGTTTATTTTAAAAAATAGTTATGGTTTATTACAAAAATATTTTGGGATAATTATATCATCCAGTATTAAACTTTATAGTTAATTTTTCAATAATAAATAGGTCTGACTTTTAAATATTTTAGTCATAGTTATTAAATTAGCATTGACGATTTTAGAAAGTGACGATTTGTAATTTTAGGTTTTGAGGAATTAAATAGGTTATTTTAAAAACTTAGGATTAAATATCGAAATACGTGATTAATTGAAAATTTATGAGAATTATGTTATTATGTTATAGGTGACAATTAATAATTGGTCGGCATTTTGAGGAAATTCCTGAGAAGCTAAAAAGTCCACGTAAGCGGGGTTCCTATACTAGACTTTGCATTAAAATAAAATGTGCTGAGGTTATTTTTGGAAAATATACATATTTGATTTTGAAAAGAAATTTGAACTACCTCGGGTATTTGTTTTGCATTACTCATGAGATTCTGTTTAAAAATAAATTATTTTCTGTCATGACTGGTGTAGACATGAGCTTATTTTTGACATTCTGTTTCTGAACTTTGAAAAATAGAGCAAATATGAAATTTTGTGCATAAATTATGTTGTGTTATGATTTTGTTCTGTTCTAAAGATTTTTCTATACTCTGATATGATCTGATGTGATTTTTGAAAACCTCTGGCATAACATTCTGTTTCTGTTTCTGTTCCGTTCTGACCTCACTACGGGTGTAAAACTGTGGCCTCTGTTCGGGTTGGTACCAACTTTTCTATTTCTCATGCATCCACTTTGGAAACAAAGTGGTTTTCTGCGTGGTCTTTCTTATGTGCACACTCGGGGCTCCGAGAATGAATAAGGGGAAAATTCACATTCTGTTTCTGCTTGGTTAGCAACCGGGATTTGCACAACCCTACCACGGGGGTTAAACATAGTATTTGTTCTGATATGATAAGATAAGATGTGATGTTTCAGTTTATGCTATGCCAAAGGGATTTTTGATTATGAATATTTTCGAACTTTCGCTCTGATATTTTTTATAACATGTTCTGACGCTGCATTTTGAAAACATTATTCTGATTCTGCATTCTGAAAGAAAATATTTTTGTTCTGTATTCTGAACTCTGTAAATGCTAATGTTTACACACTAGTATATGTCCTCTGCTTACTAAGTTGTTGATAACTCACCCCTTATCTCCATATATTTTTCAGATGATTTTGAATAGTCCAGCTAAGGATCAGGATTATGGAGTATCAGTGAGATGATTATTTAAGCATAGTGGTTTACTCATAGAAGATTTCTGAGAAGTGGCAGATTTTTTATTGAGAGATTCTGTAGTATTCTGATGATTTTATATTTTAGAGTCTATAAATACATTAATGAATTGTGAGTTTTAGGTTATAGGGAGTAACTCTTCGATCCCTGCGGGACCGGAGCGTTACAGGAATACCAGATGCCCTTCAGGATCTGTACCTTTCTTTCTTAGTCTAATTTAAAAAAAAGAAACATAATATTGCTTCTTAGAAATTTACTATTCTAGGATTTGGTCTTGTACCATAAGTTGCCATGAGGAAATATGTGCTGTCTTCTGCAACTCATAATTGTTTCTTGCTTTTTGTATAGGAACATTATGAAATCCATCATCTTTACAGTTTGTGAGGTAGATTAACATTATATTCAAATGGTTAACATTATGAAATCCATGAGTTATGCTTTGCATTTTTTATTGTTCACTTATAACAATTGGAGCTGGAATTGCATTTCTTTGATAATTGTTATTAAAAACCAAGGCAATTGAAGCTGGAATCTTGTGAATGTGTTGGAATCTTGAATTTGGACTTGTATTGGGTAACTTTTCTGACTCCTTGAAAATTTAATCTTTTTCAAGGATGGACACACATTTTGAGGATGACTCCTTCTTCACCACTCTCTTACAAAGTGGAGGAGGAGGTTGTAATAGCACCCCAACGCAACATTCTAATGTTGTGATCCAAGCAACCCCCACTGACGATGAAAAGAGGCATCATTCAAAAAAAGTTCAAAGAGGTGCATCTTTCACTGTAGAGGAGGATAATCTCCTCGTCTCAGCTTGGCTCAACATTAGCATCGATGCGATAAGGGGTACTGATCAAAAGTCAACTCAAATGTGGGAAAGAATTACCACATTTTATCATGAATATAAAAAACCAAACATTACTGACCGTTCTGAGGGCTCATTGATAAATCGATGTCCACGATTCAAAAATTGACAAATAAGTTCTGTGCATATATAGCACAAGTAGAGTCATTGCACCCGAGTGGTGCAATGGAGCAAGACAAGGTATGTACCATTTTGTTTTAATCATGAATTTATGTTGGACTTATTTATGAACTAACAAATATTCCTTAACCTTTGTAGATTGCGAAGGCAAAGATGTTGTACAAAAAGATGGTAGGGTCTAATTTCACAATGGAGCACTGTTGGTGTATTTTGAGACACCAACCAAAATGGCAGCAACGCATATCCACCTTTGGTAAGAAGAGAAAGCCACAAGAAAAATATATTGGTGAAGTTGATATTGATTTAGTTGAGGAGGACCTGGAGGTTCTTACTGAGAGACTTCTAGGCAAAAAAGTCAAGAAAGAAAGGGAGAGGAAGTGGAAGTCGATGGAAGGAAAAGAGGTAGAGATCAAAATTGCGTTAGCTAAAATTACCGAGGATAGAGCGACGACCATGGAAGAGCGGAGAAATGCTATGTTGAAGGCAAACCAAAAAAGCAAGAAAGTATTTGAACTAAAGAAGAAGAAGTTTGAACTAGAGGAGAAGAAATTTGAACTAGAGAAGAAGAATTTTGAACTAAAGATGATGATGCTAGATGTACGTGGCATGAATGTCATGCAACAAGAATATTTCCGTAATATTCAACTAGCAATATTTTAGAGTTCGAAGTCTCATTCCGGAGGTACATCTACATCTCCTTTGACACCTTATGGAGCTGTCTAACTTCTAGTGTTGGTAGTACTAAATGTTTTGAGAATTGAGTGGCTGCCCAGCCACATGTGGGCTAGATAAATATGTGGCTGGGTAGCAACTAAATGCTTGGATTGTTACCAAATCTGTATATATATTATTTTGTTGAGAATATCTTTTATTAAACTAGATTGTGTGTCTTCATTATTTTGTTGGGCTGTGGACTGTGGATTGTGTTGGACTGTGGAATGTGTTTGTATTTATTTGTGGATTGTCTTGCTTAATACAAATATTCATTTTATATATGTTGGACTGTGGACTGTGTTGAGGACACTAATGTTGAACTGTGGACTCAGTTTTGGCTTGTTGCTTGTAAATAAATTTCTGTTATAGTGTCATTCTTAGTATTTTTAGTAGGTTTGAATTTTAGTAGGTTTGCATTTGTATTTTTTATTCCTTTTCATGAATGAGGATAGAGTTTTGTCTCAATTCCTTTTGTCTTTTGATTTCCTTTTGATTACACTTGCAATTTTAGGCACATTGCATAAGAAATAGGTTGTGGAAACAATAATTTTAAGTAAAATATAAATTATTAATTAATATATGAAGTGTATTTGCAAAATATATAAAAAAAATTGTATAATAATATTAAAATATATAATATTATATTATTATTTTCACTTTAAGATAACTAGTCTAATGTGGACTCAACTAGTCAAAAGTTAATATTATAGCCAAAAGTTAATATTCTAGTCAAATTTTAGACTTGGCAATAGCTAGGCCATTGCCAATGCTCTTATACGACTGACATTTGCTCGCATCCTTTGTTTTGAGTAATATATTTTTGTAAGGTGTGATGATACATGATATGTTGACTGAAAAAATAAAATAATTAATTGCGCCTCATGTGTTAAGATGTAAAATAAATAATAAAAATCTACATCTTCCTGTCAGCTTAAACGTTTGGGAGAAGTGGTGATTTCACATGGTATCATAGCAGAGAGCCTGAGTTCAAATCTTGACTGTACACTCACCCATTGAGGGAGAGTTTTGGCCCACACGTAAGAAGGAGTGTTAAGATATAAAATAAATAATAAAAATCTACCTCTTCCTATTAGTTTAAGCTTTTGAGATAAGTGGTGATTTCCCATCGTGGCACATGTGATCATTGGCATACCTACTACCGAAAAATAGAAATAATTTTTATTTTATAAATTTATTTTCATAAAATTTTTCTTTAAATGTAAAATATAGATTCTTGTGATCATTTATGATCAGTGATCAATGTGTGAACTAGGGGCGTCAAATCGTGTTAACAGATTGTGTTTGTGTTGTGTCAAAACATGTATATTATACTATATGGGTCAACCCTAACCCAACCCGTTAAGTTTACCATGTCAAAATTTTAAACCCTAACACAATCCATTAAATAATCGATCGTGTCATGCCTACTCATTTTGACCCGTTTATGTAAATGCTTTGAACAAACCCGAAATTAATCCGTTTAACCTAATTAAGTTTAGCATTATTTTATATAAATATTACAATCACAATATCTATAAAAAATAAAAAAACTAACTACAAGTCCAAAATTACAATCCAAACAATAAAAATATCGAAATTAAAATCTCAATAATTTTATTTTTAGGTATAAGGGTATAATTGTAACTTTAACTTTCTTAACAGGTCATAACGAGTTGACATGTTATCAGCCCATTAAGCAATCGTGTCTTAACAGGTCAATCCGTTTTTACTCAAACCCATTAAGGCTAAATCTTAACCCGTTTTATCGTATCGTGTTCGTGTTGGATTAACGGATCGTGTCACATATTGCCACCTCTAGTATGAACACACTGTTTATGTTGGGATCACATTGATTATAAAATATTCAAATACCACTTCCGCTGAAACTTGATCATCTACATAATAGATCTGGATTTGCATAGTAACAGCCATGGAATAATATTCTTGACTAACTAGAATTCTCCGTTAATGCAAATTATTGCACGTATTTCGGTTAACGTGCCTAATTTTTCAATATAATCTAGCGTCATCAATCTAGAATGTGGCATTTCTTTATTATCATTAGACGACCCGAATCCCCTAGCTAGTAGCTAGCTAGCATCAAATAATTATAACAACAGTTTTTCAATTTTGTTTCTCTGATCAGCAATAATCAATAAAGATAATATTTATAATATACATGGCAATAATCTTGACTAACTCCTACGACCAACTATTTGAACGTGTCTATCCTCTAACAATCATTGTACCAGTTGAGTCTGATCATTTTACATGACCCGAGACATTTATATCCTCTGGAACAATTTCAAGAAGCACACACTAGACATGAGACATTTATACCTTCTGAGTCGGATCATTTTACATGATCCAAGAGATTTATATCCTCTCGTACCATTTCAAGAAGCGCACACTAGACCCAAGACATTTATACATTCTGAGTGTGATCATTTTACATGGCCCGAGATATTTATATCCTTTAGATCGATTTCAATAAGCACACGTGAGAATTGAGACATTCATACCCAGCCCTCTCAGTCCAATAAATTTACATGGACTGAGACATTTATACCACTTGGAACAATTTCAAGAATGACACACTAGATCCGAGACATTTATACCCCCTAGAACCATTTCAGGAAGCACACACTAGACCGAAGACATTTGTACCATCTAAGTCCAATCAATTATATTTTTCGAGACATTTATACCCTCTGGAACCATTTCAAGAAACACACACTTGACCCGAGACATTTATACCCTCTGAGTTCAATCATTTTACGTCACCCAAGACATTTATACCCTTTGGAACCATTCCAAGGATCACAAACTAGACCTGAGACATTTATACCCTCTGAGTCCGATCATTTTATATGACCCGAGACATTTATACCCTTTAGAACCATTTCAATATCACACTCTGGACTTGAGACATTTTTCCCCTTGGAGTCCGATGGTTTTACGTTGGTCCGAGGCATTTATACCCTTAGGAACCAATTGCGTTGGTATGTTCGTAGTCAGTTATGCCAATTTACCAACATAGGCTCAGTGCAATAATAGGAAATTCTAGCAAACAAGTATAAAACAAATAACAACCCACAATAGTAATTCAACAGATAATTACATGATAACAAACAATGCACAAGGGGAAAATTCTAACAAGCACTCACAAGCTATAACTCGGCTCAAGGGAGAGAATTTCCAGCACACTTTCACAAGCTGTAAACCAGTGCAAAAGTGAAAAAGTTCCAATTCCCCCTTACAACTGAACAACACTGTGAATGAGGGAAAAATTCCCTTAATGAGACTTGACATCCACAATAGTTAATATGAGAACCTTTTAAACAACAACAAAATGAATAAATAGAGAAAATTACCCCAACACTTTAAGCCGCACACAACCACATCATAAACCACACAATTTATCCCAGCACTTCGCACAACAAAAGGCCACATCACAAACAACACAAATTTTTCCTACACTTCACAGTCCCACGGCCACCACACAAATCACAACAAAAAGCAACAAGTCAATCCCAACACTTCACGTGGCCCTTGGCCACCACTCAGATCACATCCACAACGCTACAAGTCACAATTTCACAAATCCAACAATATATATTTCAAGATTTGTCCTAGTGCTACTTAACTCATTACGATGGTTGACGACAGAAAGGGGTTAATTTATAGTCTGGTGAGATGAACTCGGGGTTAAGCTTCACAGTGCTTGGTTGTTCCTCTCGGTGGCTCATTGTTTGCACGTGGGTTAGGGTTGCTCCATTACTGCTATATGTTGCTTCCTTCTTAACTGCGGCTAATGGCGGTCAGTGTGCTTGTGGTGTGATCGTGGCTGAGAAAAAGGTGAGATAGAGGGGCAAAGAGAGAGAGATGGGGAGGTTCTGTGAGGGCAGTTGTGGCGGAGGAGCACTGAGCAAGAGGGGGTCAAAAGGGGTCAAGTGGAGGCTAGACTTGGCAGGGCTATTCCTATGATGATGTGGAACGACGGAATGACAACGATGGCAAAACCCAAAGGGCAAAATAGAGATCGAGAGAGATCAATGGGAGGTGGGATGAAGAGATGAAAGGGAGGTAGGGGTGTGGACGAAGGGTCTACGGGTGGGTGAGAGAGTCGGTGCAAGGGAGATGAAGGTTAAGAGGTAGTGAGACAGAGAGAGAGAGAGAGAGAACTAGGAAAGGGAGAGAGATCTATGGTAGGTACCGACAGACCTAGCGATGGCGACGACAAGAAGGACCTAGCGAAGTTGGCCTCTGTTACTCGTCAGCGCAGTAAGTCAAAAAGAGAATAGAGAGAGGAGAGAAGCAGATGAAGAGATGAGGAGAGAGAGAGAGAGAGAGAGAGAGACACACACACACACACACACACAGAGACAGAGACAGAGACAAAGGGGTGTGGGACGGAAGAGGAAGAGAGGATGGCGTAGAGGGAGAGAGAAGGAGAAAGAGAGAGGATAGGAGAGGGAGAAGTGATTGCAGGGTTTGTGAGTTTGGGGTTAGAACGACGCCGTTTAAGGGGATGGGTTGGGTTCTTCCTAAGGTTTTTGGCCTAACTGTGGGTTGGGCTTGGGTTTTTAAGACTGGGCTTCACATCCTCCCTTCATTACAAAAGTTTCGTTTTCAAAATTTGGTCCGCATAACTATAACTAATCCCCAAGGACTTAAAAAGTCAATATTGTCTACCTCTATTTCCTTAGAGTTCCCCTCCATTATGACCAAAACCAGTTCTCCCGTTAACACCACGTGTCTAAAATCCCAAGGAAGGCAATGCTATCCAAAATCTCTAGATTCACAAAGGCATATCCTATAACATCCATGGATCCTGGTAATGCCTCTATTGCACTCACTTGATCACCTGCCATTTCCTTATAAACTCAATCATTAATAACCAAAACATTGCATTGCAACATGATCAACCCACCATAAACTATATAGTCTCAAATTTAAATTCCTATGTGATCTCAAGTCACAACTAATTCCTCAAAGACCATCACTAAAATTAACTCCCATTACTAAGTATCATGCTTCCGATGTGTCACTTTGATAACTTCACCAAAAAACCTAGAATTAAGACCTCTTAAAAATATCACCCTCAAGTCTAAGCCAACTCAATAACTACTGAGAAAACTCTTACCACACTTGGATAGGATGATAGACTCATCTCCCAAAACCATGAATTACTCGTCTTTCTAGATTGTCTCTTGAATCCTTATTCAAAATCAGTACTCCTTCAATACCAATGGGAATGAAAATTTTGAAAGTAAGAAATATAGGGAAAGATAATAATTGATATTTCACAATTAACCAAAATTAAGCTTAATCAAATAATAAGTCAATTTCACCCATAAAGTTGCCACGTAACAAAATTCAAGTATTCTTTAGAAATTCTCACGCAAGTTATTATGAACCTAAAAATTCAGATTTTCAAAACTTTCATTGTGTTAGTGTGTACACCATTTTCTTTCCAAAATGGATCATCTATACCCCTGGCTCCATTTGCCACACCACTAATAACGATGCTTGACTTCGCAACTTGCACGTCCTTGACCACAACATACTCTAGCCTTTGCCAGGGCTTCAACTCGAGAGCTTTATCGTCTCACTTAAGCTCGTTGTCGCTCAACGAGAACTCAAAGAATGTTACTCATGAGTATTATGCACTCTCAAGTGATCAATGGAGCTATATCGAGATAATGCCCAATGTTGACTTGTGGTTCATGTGATACGCGCATACAATTGAAAAATATACTTAATTAAACCTACTTGCACTACAAGGCATTTGCCTTCTACCGGCATTTTTTCTAGCACCGCATTTGAAATCGACGGAACTATTAAGCAATTACGACGACATTGGTTGTCACCGCACAGAATTAACGGGTCGTTATTGAAAATGGGCGCTAGTGAACAGAACTCAGTTCTATTGCAGCGGATAGTAATTTTTCCAGGCGAATTTGTGTGTTGCAAAAGGATCCCATCTTTGCGTCTGTACTATAACATCGGTAAAAAATTTTATTGAGGCAATTTTAAATAAACCGACGTAAAAGAACATGTAATTCCTTTCGTGCCTCACGTTGTCCCCCTTTGTGATTCATACACTTTCAAACTCACATTGGATTCTCATTGATGTTCCTGTCTCCATTTCCCATTCCCAAAAGGAAAAATGCATCGTCGATAGCATCTTCATGTTCTTCTTTGGGCGTCTCCAGCCCTGCCACTCCCTCCCAAGGCCACCACCATCATCTCTCTCGCTGAAACCACGACAAATTTTGAGGTAATTTCCAACCTTTAATTTCGCCCATTAGGGTTTTTGCATTTAGAGTTCCTAATATGTTGAGGATTTATTTTTGCTACCCTACATCTAGAACCTGGAGCCATTTAACGTCAACTATGTGATTCGGGACAGGCTTTTTGTTTGGGGATCTGTATGAACCAGCGTGAATGTATCCACGGAATCGCACCATCGATTTCCATCGCAATCTTCACAACCAGCAATTGGGTTTGTAAATCTTAAAGGTATTGCACTTCTCTTACTTAAACTAGTGAAGCAATCAGTTTGCCATTTT
Source organism: Juglans regia (assembly GCF_001411555.2). Lineage (NCBI taxonomy): Eukaryota > Viridiplantae > Streptophyta > Magnoliopsida > Fagales > Juglandaceae > Juglans > Juglans regia. Next base: position 15,668,068 of record NC_049915.1, read on the forward strand.
TCGTGCAAATAGTTTCGTGATGTATTTTCTACCTGTATTCGTATATTTTGGAATTGAGTTTCAAAGGTCAGAATCGGGCCAAGTAAGGAAAGAAATTAAACCTTAGCCCAGTATACAATTTACGTCAGGCTCATTTCTTGCATGGAAATGATGGATGATCTAATATATCCCCTTTTTGTGTGTTGGCTTACTCTGTCTTCACTCCTTTCATAGAGATTTCGAAACCGCATACAGATTCAAAAGGGCATTTGTTCTCTCTTTACAGTTAGACTATTGTGTTAACTTACATACGTATCCAACTATATTTTATTTGTTGCACATGACCAAATTCATTTCCAAATTTGTATCTTCATGGTTTTGGGTAAATTACTTCCCAAACGTAACCCCAATCTTATTCCCCACCAAGACTTCCTACTAGGCCATATAGTTGCTCTTGTTATTACATAAAAGAGTTTAAGTTAAGTCATGCTTATATATTATTTCTTCCCAACTGTCAAATCCCATGAATAGGCAGCCAGTGGATGCCTATAGGCCTCTAATTATTGTCAACTCTTGTTGTAATTATGTTTTGTACTAGGGAAGGGGAACAAATTTATATGCACTATCATGAAAAGATTACATGGGATTTCTATACACTTCATTTTAAAGGCCTTTGATCAGGAATGAATTGCTCTTGTTGGCCACCGTATATGCCTCAGTTTAGGTAGGTGAAACAGCAACTTTCAGAATAGTAGCTTTAGCTATTTCTTTATCTTAGCCTCCTACATATTTTGAGAGGACTCAACTGGCTGGAGAGTGTGATCTCTTTTTCTTTTTTCACGTTATTCATCGATTCCCAATATTCAGAAATCTTCTCTGTTCAGGCTAGTGGCCCTTTTCCAATTCCCAATATATCCATTTACAAAGCTCATACGAATTATTAGAATTACAAAGCACATACTACTTGCAGTACTTCAATTGGAGAAACTAGTTAGACAGTAAGTTCTGCACCTTAAATATTATTTCCCACCAGATTCCATTAATATATTTGGTCCTTGGGAAGGAGAATGAGTCAACTAATTCACTATGCTACTCTGTATTCTTTTTCCCTAAACAAATGCCCTTAAACCATAGTGAAGAGGATAAAAGAAATATTCATACTTCGAATATAGGACTTGCTTATCGATGGGTTCATCATATGCCAAACATTATTATTCAGGGTCCTTGTATCGCAATTGGGAAATTTATGAATGCATTATTGGTAAGTAGTTGAAGGAGTGATTGATATATGCTGAAGGGAGAAGATCATGATGGCTTATATTATATATATATATATATATTATGGCTGGCAGAGAGTGAATAATTATGTTAAAGGGTACATGAATCTTAATTAGTTGCAAAACCTCGATTATTAGATATAGTAGCCCATCTTTCTATGATTGGTGGGAGTGTGAATGGATAGAATCAGAGATTTGCCGTTTTAGCAACTAGTTTTCTTGTAAAGCCAGCAAAAAACATAGAGAGATCTGCATCTGAAATGTGTCACATTGGAGATCATCATCAACCTTAAAACTTCATTTCCTTGCTAGCTAGCTAGGAGATTCATATTAATTCTTATTTCCAGGTAGATAATCATGTGTATTATTATATTCTTTCCTACTCCAATAATTATAAGTCTTGTGACTGATCAGGTAGTATTACTACTGCTTTATATACTTTCCAGCACTTTGATTGCCTCGAAAACCGAGAAAGGATAAAGATTATTTCAACTTTTCTAAAAATAATCTATATATCATGACGTTATTTATTTTGGGATTAAACAATTTCCTAAAATCAAAATTTTAGGAACCACTGCAATGTTCACCTTTATCATTTTCTGATCAATGTGAATTACTAGCTAGTTTGTTAGCACAGGCCTAATCAATTGGCAGTTCGCAGGAAATAGCTAGACACAATTAAGTAATTTTCTTGTAGTGCCTCCAAGTGTCTTTGTGATCCATGCCATCTGAATTTTCTATTGGCCGTATCATATGATCAGCAGGTTCATGACTTCATTTTGGGCATATTCTAGAGTGTGTTCCTCAACTACTTAACATCTTAGATAGAAAGATGACAGTCTCTTGCACCACCAGTAGCCTATTTCAATGGCACTAATTATGCCTACTAAAAACCATCCCACCTTCCAAACAAGCCCTTAAAGTAAGACCCAATGATTTAGTCAATTCTAGTTTCAACGGAAACCGGGGAAAAATTTTCTGAACACAGAATTGTGAGGAACTTTCTTAGATCCTTTCCTGAGTATTTCAAAAATAAAGATGATATATACAGACAAAGAAAAGCATAGACCTTGAGTACTGGTAGTGATCAATTAGCTAGAGTCAAATGACTCTAATGATCATTCCAACTGATTTGATGAGAATGTAAATTTCATGGCCTTTACTTTCTCTATAGTGAATAAATGTGAGGCTAATTATGATGATATGGCTTAAATAAAAAAAATGTGCCACAAGATAATTATTTAAGAATCCAAATATGATTTGCAATTTGCTTGTCATGACAAGCTTTATTATTAATATTCAAGAATGTGAATATTCTGAGTGTAAAACCTTGACATGATCATAAAATTATGTTGATGTTCTTGAGAATAGCACAAGCCCATAGAAAGTGAAATAATGGAGAAAAGTTCACAACTGAGGTTTTTTCTTCCCCCTAGTGGATTTGAAGATTTTGATCATATGTAAGTTTAGGGAAATCAACTACCTAGCAATAATAGAGGACTTGGGTGTACTAACTTTGTTAGTCCTACTTGTCACAACATTTCAGCCTCACCCAACAACCATTTGTTTTCAATATCATATTTAATGTACAGTTCAATGGGGACGTGTCTAGACTAATAGTTTTCGGATTGCCCATATAGTAGTGTCATATTTGTCCATATATTGGTATAAATGTGGGATTGATTGTTTCTATCACCACTAATAAAGAGCTTTCATCCCTACCTTAATTGTTTTTGCTGTGTCAAAATCACTATTTACCTCTTTCATGGGTCGTGCTTATAACCCCATTTCATAGACGAGTTTAACCTTTAATGCCCTTGTCATGAAGTTTAACAGTATTTTGGATCTGTTTTGTGACTAGATGGACAGAAGTTGGATACACCTGATAGATAGAGTTACGTCAAAGGAGTACGCTGAAGGGGTCAAATAGTTCCTCACTGTAGCTCGAGCGCACACAACAGGAACTGACCGCATCCGTTGTCCTTGTCGTTCATGCTATAATAATATCTTCCTCCCTATATCAGAGGTGGAAACACACTTGTACCTAAATAGGATTAACCAAATTACAACCCCTGGATATTACATGGGGAAGACGAGATTCTGGATGTTAGTGATGACAATCAGCCAGCGTCACCTAGTGATGATGATGGATATATTGATGACATGGAGCAGATTTAGATGACATTCGGGATGGCACGTTCATGGGTGAGGTGGACGATGTTGCTAAACCGAGAGGTCACCCACCTATAGGTGAGGCAACCCCTTCCTCCTCATTTGACAAACTATTAGATGATGCATGGCGTCCACTTTACCAGGGGTGTAAACAGTATTCAAAGCTCTCATTCATTGTGAAGTTACTTCACATTAAAGCCATTGGGGGTTGGTAGATTAAGTCATTCGATCTTCTCCTGAAGTTGTTGAGGTCTGCATTTCCGGATGCTCATTTCTCGCATTCTTACGAAGCGGCACGATCACTGGAGCGGTGTTTAGGCTTCAAATACCACAAAATATATGCTTGTCCTAATGATTGCGTGTTATTTTGGAAGGACAATCGAGATATGAATGAGTGTCCAAAATGCAATGCCCCTCGGTGGCTGCCAAATACACATAGAAACCGTTTAATCCCTCAGAAGGTGTTACGTCATTTTCCTTTGAAGCCGAGGTTGCAACAACTATATATGTTAGCTAAGATGTCAGCTAATATGAGATGGCATAAAGAGCATAGAAACAGTGATGGTGGTACTATGAGGCATCCAGCCGATTCACAAGTTTGGACTACTTTCGACAATGATCATAGTTGGTTTGCAAGATATGCTCACAATATCAGGCTTGATTTAGCGAGTGATGGTTTCAATCCTTTCAACAACCTTGCAAAACCATATAGTATCTGGCCCATTATCCTTGTGCCGTATAACTTGCCTCAGTGGTTATGCATGAAAGGCCAATTCTTCATCACGTCTCTCATTATTCCTGGTCCAAAATCACCTAGAAATGAAATTGATGTATACTTGCAGCCCTTGGTAGATGAATTGAGTGACCTTTAAGAGAATGGGGTGCATACATATGATGCGTACAAGAAGGAAACTTTCAGATTGCATGTGGCTTTAATGTGGACAATAAACGACTTTCCCGCATATGGGAACCTCTCGGGTTGGTCAACTAAAGGGAAATTGGCTTGTCCTTCATGAAATGCTGATACAGATGCTATGTGGTTGACCTTTGGTCATAAGCATTGCTACATGGGACATCGTCGATTTTTACCCTCAAACCAAGTATGGCAGAAGAAAAAATCTTGTTTCAACGGAAAGGATGATCACCGCATGCCGCCAATCCGCTTATCCGGACTGGATATTGTCCGTCAACTCAGTCTTCCTAGGGACGTGGAAAACTTCATTTGATGCAACAAGGTGACCAGTGTGCAAAGCCACATGCATGTTTTACACTAAATGGCGATGAGAGGAAAATGTTTTGTGAGTGGTTGCCGGATGTGAAGTTCCCAGATGGGTTCGCTGAAAATATTTCAAGATGTGTTTCTGTTCGTGATTGCAAAATTTTTGGGATGAAAAGTCATGACTGTCATGTTTTCTTGTTGAGACTACTCCCTATTGCAGTCGGGGGGTGTTTGGGGAACGATGTTGCTTTGCCTTTGATATAGCTTAGTCAGTTCTTCAAAGATATTTGTGCATGAACTCTAAGTGTGGACAGTTTGGCAAAGCTCGAAAGTGATATCGTCCTGATTTTATGCAAGTTGGAGATGATATTTCCCCCTTCATTCTTCAATGTGATGGTCCACCTAGCTCTCCATTTTTCCCGTGAGGCGTTGCTTGCTGGACCAGTTCAATATAGATGAATGTACCCATTTGAACGATTTCTAGGAAGATTCAAGCGATATGTTAAGAATAAGGCTCGCCCAGAGGGATCAATAGTGAACGCATACATTCATGTCGAATACTTGACATTTTGCTCGATGTATCTCAACGATATTATGACGAGATCCAATCGACCGGACCGCAACATTGATGGTTTGGAGGATGATAGGATAGATGGATTTAGCATTTTCACACAGAAGGTCTGTCCCCTAGGTGTGGCATCACCTATACAATATTATCCAAGACTATTTACCGAAGCTTGTTGGTATGTGCTTAACAACTGCACCGAGATTGCTGCCTACATAGAGTACAGATCTTTTATATGCTCTCAGTATTTTATGCTATACAACTGGTTCCTGAACTTAACATGCCTTTAAGCTTGCTGCACACCTTTTATGGTTATTGTTGTGCAAGCATTTTAAGACCAAATGATAATACCATATTTCTTGTAGTGAGCACTATCGACTATGTCAGGAAAAGAACCCAATGCTAGTCGACGGAACGCAACGAGTAGCGTTTCCTGCATGGTTCAAGAAACGTGTATGTCACCCCACTTACACTTGTCCTCGTCAATTTGAACTAAGTTTTAAGTAACTAATAGTACTACAGTCCACGCATAATTACATGTTTATTAATGGACTTGGTTGTAATTTTTCAGATTCAAACTATGCGTGAATATACCCCTACTGAAGTCGCAGATGATCTGTATGCCTTAGCATGCGGCCCTGAAGCGCAGATTAGATTGTATGCAGTGTGCATCGTTAATGGAAAAAGGTTCCACACAAAGCATCGAGAGCAAAGTCGCCGCATTCAAAATTCTGGTGTTTTAGTCACTAGTGATGAGGAAGCAAACAATTTGGACTTCTATGGTGTTCTAAATGATGTTGCACAGTTCTATTATATGGGATGGCGTCGAGTCTACTTGTTCAGCTATGACTGGGTTGACGTTGGCGATCGAATACGAGGTGTCCAAGTAGATTCACATATGACTAGTGTCAATCTTGCTAGGACATGGTACAAAGATGAACCCTTTGTTTTAGCGTGCCAAGCTGAACAATGTTTCTATGTCAAAGATAAAAGGATGAAAGGTAGTTGGTATGTCATACAAAAGTTCAAGAATATGAATGTATACGACATCCCACAAGTGCATTTAAACGAGGATCATGAGACGTCATCAAGTGACGATGAGGCATATCAAGATAAGGAAGTAGACTGTTTCCCAAAAAATGTTGACGACGCCAGTGATGGTGTGGCAAGTCCACTCCATAGGCCTGATATACAACCATTTGAGTTTGATGCATCAACATTGGTCCAATCATCTGGACAACAACAACTCGTAAGAGATTTTATTGACGACGGAGAGGTTGAGTCAGGTTTAGACAGTGGCATTGGCGAGCATTCTTGTTCTAATATGGAGGAGACAGATTCTGATGATGATATTCTGTCTAACGAGGAGTAGTCATTATAAACCACATAGGCAAGAACCTTACTTTCCTTTTGATTAAACTGGCACCAGTACAGTTCCAGTCTAATGTAATTTTTTCACATCGTTTACTGCACTAACACATGCCTCTATCTTGGCATATAGGCAGCTACTTTCAACAACTTATTTGAAGTATATCTAAAGACACCTCATGTTAAGCTCGTGGAGTGTGGAGTCACATTTGGTTATGACTACTAGTCAACACTTAGGCCAGTTAGGAGATTGGCAAAGGCAGTTCTTGATATGTATTAACATACACTATTTGTACTCTTAATTTGACTATGATTTTGCTCTTGCTTCTTGCATGTTATGTAAAACTATTTTGGAGCCAATTCCTGTACATTTATTAGATTTATATTAGGACTTTCCTTCGTTTGTGGCAAGTGAATGTCCTTGAAGGCGCTTGATGGTCATGTATCGTTTGGTGGGTATGTGGCACATATCGGCAGGCATTGCAACCATATCCATTTGGAAGAAAAATATATCCTTTTACACTCTTTAGATATTTAACCTCTAGAAGCTAATATTGAAACCTATTTCTCTTGTTTCTCCTTCTCTCTAACTTTCTCTCTCTCACTTGCACACACACTCATATATAGGTTGTCTTCTATGACTACTAGTATCGTAATTGGTGTATTACCCATGTATATATATATATATATATATATATATATTTGTTGTGTCTAACATATATTATATATATATAGAGTACGCATATATGTAAACTTGGAATAATGTATATATATATATATGTGTGTGTGTGTGTGTGTGTGTGTGTGTGTGTGTGTGTGTGTGTGTATACATTTAAATTACCCAATTGGATTTTCACTCAAGAGCATGTCTGGACATAAATAATAATTGTTGTACGCCTTATTTACCATGAGCACAAGTTGGGAAATGTCAGATGCACTTTGTTGATTAATGAGGAATTCATTTGTGAGATGTGCGTGTTATTGATATGGGATGACACCTCTCACTAAAGCAAATGGGTACTGTCAAACCAAAAGAGATGGACAATAAATATATATGTTAAGAATTGAATGAAATGCAACAAATCAATGGCACCTTACGTAATTGGTCCAATAAAAAATATTATTAAATTTCGGCTCATTTGGCTTTTACATGTTCTGATAAAGGTCTGAAGTAAAGGTTGCATCTAAAAGTACCAATTTGTGATACTGGCTTTCAATTGGTGACTATTACCCCAAACGATTTGAGCAAATTGCTTAATGATGCTTTAGTATTCAATTTTAAGGCATGACAAGGAATGGTGTTGTAGTCATATATATGATTGGGTGAGGGGTACGTAAGTATTTTATGCAGTTCAGTATATTAAAAATAACCTGAACTGGCTAGCCCAACTAGAAATAATGTAAAAAAATATATAGAGCAAATGATAGCTTAGATGGTTCTGAAAATGTACAAGGAAGCACATGGGTATATAGTTTAATGCAACAAGTCAACTTAACTCTCGGTTTCCCAAGTGACTTGTCATATTATTTTGGCCCGAGGATTAGAGACCATAAATGGGCGGGATACTAAATGGCGCCTGGGAGGGAAAAGTTGGGACTTGGGGGTAAATTTATTTCCCTTCCAGTGCTTCAGAAAGAATAAAATTGGAAGTATTCACATCAAGATATTTGATGTGACAGCTGGATTGGATGTTATCTGATGGGTTGGTGAAGTCGTGAGGGTTATTTGGTTGCTCATATGGCCATAACTAGCTATCAGAGAGCATTACTGAGGAATTGCTCTTCACAACCAGCGTACTCACATGAAAGATTGCTGATCATTTCCTAGGGTTTGTTATGTTTCTAGAGCTTGGCTTCCTCGCATAAATGAGTTGGAACTATATGTGACCACATGCATAACATTTAAGCTGACATTGTTATAGGATTTTAGTGCAACCAAGGTACTGCTCTCACTTGGTTGACTGGATTTCCAGTGGAGGAGCATTTTCCAGGTATGAGACTTTTCACAAAACCATAGAAACAAATCACTCCATAAAGGAATCATTATTCATTTCCCTTATGTATGGCTATAATTTCTTTTTTTGTAATAATATAGTTGGAGTGCTTTGTGGTTCAGATGTGTCACTCAGAGTGTTGCATTGTTTTGTGGTTCAAATGTGTCGCCCAGAGTGTTGCATTAGTCATATGCATGCATCTGTTTAGTATATAAATGCTCATATATATATAAATATAAATATATGCTTTCATATATAAATGTTATTGTTCTTAGACTTTGACAATGAGGAAGTAGACTATGTGAATCAGTATAATAAAAGAGCATACAAATCTTTTGTCATTCTGACTTTGACACAATGCTATGGTGACACTACTGATATTATTAAGCTTATTTAATTAGTCAGTATTTGGTTGTTTTTTTACCTTCCCAAGCCAATACACTGCTTCTTGTTGTACAACCAGCTATGCATTTTTTATTGTGGATAGTTTAAGTGTTTAGTTGGAGCTGGATTGAGGTGTAAAATATGTCGTCCATCTGAAAATATGCACATATATATATATATATGCATATATATATATATGCACTAACTGCACATCTCTTTGTTGGAACCCACATATGTAGCTTTTGTTGATTTAATGTACAACAATTTCAATATATGTACATGATAGTGACTGGTGACACATATAGACATTCTGACAAATATGCATACTTTACCTGGTTGATGATCATGTGTCCAGCTTTGTGCTCATTTCCTGAATATTATTTGCGCCACTAGTATGATTAACAGTATAAGATTTCCAGTTGGAATTAACTAAAGATATATGTTTGGTTGTAGGATAACATCAATGGCACCAACTGGACGAGCAAGAGGGTGCAGGTGAGGTGGAGGGTTCAGACGAGTTGTGCCTTGTCAATTCATAGGACGGCCACGCCCTCCAATACTTTCATCATGGACCCCAAATAATGATGGCGATGCCGGTAGTTCTGACGACTCAACGCGGCCTCCAAGTCCAATTAGGCCGCCTAAAATTCCAATTATAAATCCAATTTTGAGCAGGCCTAGGCGTGGAGGCAACAATGAAAATCTAAATGGTATGCAGCCTTGGTTTAGCCCCTACTATGAAATTAATTATAACAAGAAATATTATGCATCCAAGCATAATATTTCTTGTTCAAGCATAACTCATGCCGCTGTGTTTACATGTTCCTAATTATGGGTGCATTTCATGTGGTATCTAGAACCTGTAACAGACGATGTGGCATCACCTGCAACGGAAACCATCAAACCACCAAGACGTGGTCGTGGGCCAGCAAAATGTATTGAGTTTGATAAGCTTCAGAAGCACGGGAAAATACCTTTGAAAATTAATGATGGGCAAACAGCACCTTGCTGTGAAAATGCAGCAATGTTTACAACACGGGTCACATGGATCTTAAAGCATCATGGGGACATGAGTTACCCACGATGGACTGATGTACCCATGGTTGAGAAGGAAGAGCAAATGGACCGTGTCCGAGTAAGTCAAGAATTGGACTTGCACATTAGAAAGAAATAGTTCATGGTATTAGATTATGATGTTGATACTAATAACTTGTCACTTTTAGGCCAACTTCATATTGGACTGGGAATTGGACAATCATCGCAATACGGTGTGGAAACAATTACGAAAGCGATTCAATGCTTTCCATCATGAGCTTCACAAGAAATATTTGTCATATGATAGCCATGAAGAAGCATTGGCTAGTGCACCTGATATGGTTGGGCAGTGTGTTTGGGCAAAGTTATGTGGTAGATGGGGGAGTGACCAATTCAAGGTATGTGTAGCATTTACAAGATTAAGCACTAATCTAATAGTGGATAAGAGTAATATGTGGCATTGTCATATATTCTTGGGGGCTAAAATAGGCTATGTATTAAAAACATGGGTTCTCGATCTATTTTGGGTGAGGAGAAGCTGATGAGACACAGGTAGAGCCTGTAAACTAAAGGGAAATCATAAAGTATGCTCTGAAATTAAGACCAACCGGATATCATAGTTTAAGGTTACTTTCTGATGAAGTTGTTTAATATGTTTGTTGGTCGTGCAACATAACAGCAGTACTTACTTCTAATTATAATAGGTCTAGTTTTAATTTAAGGTTCATGATGTATTGTTGGTGTATTTGTAGAAATTATCAAAGCAAAACAAAGAGAACCGTAACAAGCTGAAAAGCAATCACACCGCTGGGAGGAAGTCATTTGTTCGAATATTAGAGGAGAAGGTATGCACGTAGTTACCTATGCTATTCCAATTCTAAATCCACTTGTTAGACATGCAAGACATACCAAAAACAGTAAGTTTGATAGGTCAATCAAGAAATATATGTTGAATTGATTTAACATACGCACATTGAAATAACTAGAAAATGCAAGGTGTAAGATTAGGCATCGCACAAACATCATACAAAATATATAATGCTTGATAACGTCAGTTCTTCTATTTGATTATTTACTACATGTTTGGCAGCGTTCGACCACCCCCAACCTGGTAGAGTTTTACAAGGAAGTCCGTTGGTTGAAAAAGAGAGATGCATTTGTGATAGAGACAACGGGCGAGCTTTATGTGAGAATATGAGATTTAAAACAGCCTAGTTATAGTTTAGTAAATAGCTATTGTTTACTATTATTCAATTTGTTAAAAAGTAGACTAATAGGATGGCATAATTTGTGCAGTCAGAAATTGTTGGCAAAATGCAAGATATGGAACCTAAGCAGCGTAGTGAAGAGGTAGCAGCTTCTGGTTTTAGGGATGTCCTAGGACATCGACCAGGTTATGCTAGGGGCCTAGGTGAGATGATAACACAGGACTCAACGAAAAAAATAGATCATGAACGGGAGAAACGTCATGTTGAAGAAGTGGAAAGACACAAAAAAGAGGTCAAGTATTACAAGAGTGAATTTGAAGAATTGAGGGCAAGCGTTAGAGTTCTTCTGGAGAGGCAGGTTGAGTATGAGAAGACATTGGGGAGTTTAGTGAACACAATTCAGTCACAAGGAGAGTCTCATAGAGAGAGACTCATGGTGACTGGGTGAGACTGATGTGAAGGAGTGCTTTTTTGTGGCCTTTTTTGAAGTAAATGGTGGCAGGTTATTTTTTTGGTTATGTAAGTAATAGTTTTGGATGGTGAACAGGAGTTCCTTGGCAATGCTTGGTAAGTAGTTATGAAATATATATAGTTATTTATTGGTCCGTTTTGTGGAGGACTTGTAAGTAACTGGGGCACTATGATGGGAACTTGGTTGGAGTTGTAATTTTGTACATGGACTGCTCGCACTATACCCTCTAGGTATGAAATCATCACTTTCCAGGCCTATTGGGCCTAATTCCCTGCTTTATTAATACTATATTGGCATTGCATATATATTAACACTTATATTTTCTTTATCTGACAGGCAATGGTGATGCAAGGTTATTTTGAGGTATTTCAACCTAGTTGTTCGAATGGTTATGCTTTGCCTCAAAAAGGAATGCAGCTTGGGCTTCTCTTTAACACAAGGTTCAGAGGGAACAAAGTTCCTAGTGTCCAAACTTTGTTCCCTCTGATTTCAGTTCAAGGTGTTTATGATAGGTCACTTTACCTAGACAATTCCACAAAGTCATATTAAACCTTCACTTACATATTTGTGCGTTTTTGGTATATATATATATATATATATATATAATAGTAGGACTTGCTTTAACCTTTAATTCTTCATAGTGAATCCAGCTAAATTTACCATATTTTATTTAAATCTACTTTCTTTGGGTCTTAAGTGGGTTACAACTTTCTATATAATTGGTTGCCCTAGTAATAGTTTAGATTTCTTAACCCATCCTTCCATGCATGTTTAGTATATGTATAATTGATTGCATGGCTTGGTTTAATTAATATTATAATTGAAAATAGTGACATGGTTTATTGCACTAACTCGGCCAACTCAAAATTTTATGGGTGCATGTTTTTACAGCAACATACTAAGCATTAGTAGGTTGCCTTGGTTGATGCATAGGTGGGCTATTAATATGTTTAGATGTTTCTTTTTTTTTTTTTTTGTTGTCAAGAAGGTACTTGAGGTGTTGATCCTAGATGCATGTAAGCGTAGGGCTCTGTTACTACAGTACTACAATTGCTATGTTGGGGGTACAACTCATCATGGACGCCGGAATGATGGATGAGAGATTGTGAAGTGAATGACTGCTTAGAGAATGAAATTCCCATTGCCTGTCTCACCCAGTCCTGCCAGGCCATTAATATTGATGCCTATAAGTTTTATGTTAAGTTGGATTCAGTGGTTTATGCTTGACTTCTTTGAATTTTGGAAGTTTCCATACATTAAGTTTGTAAATTTTTAAGTGGATTTGGGATGTAATAGTTAAAAATCCTTCTAGAGTTTTGTCTTCAACTGATCAAGGATTTTTAACAAATGTATGTGGATGGAATATTAAAATCAAATGGCTGTTGATTTGATTCAATACACTACATCTTACTCAAGTCTATTATAGGAATGCATATCACAAACTCATAAATTTATGAGTTTGTGATATATATGGTTTTGCATTTAAGGAAAGGACTACAAATACAGTATTATGTAATGTTCCTAAAGAATTAGAAAACATTTCCAAAGCATGTACTAATGCATTTTAGTTGGCCATATGCGACGGATATCTGACTGTAATTTGCAATATTTGCAGCGATTTTAGACTCGCGGGAAATGGATACCACATAACGTATGGCTCGCACTAGTTTATCCCAACGATGTCCTGTGTTGGGAAAAAAAAATTTGCAGTGAAATAAGATGCTGCTGCAAGTATTAGAATGGTTTTTGCGGCAAAATCCATTGCAGAATAATCGACAGAATTATCAAGCTGTGATGGAAAAACCATCCAGAAAAAATCTCCTTTTGCAGCAAACCCATAAACTGTTGTAAATGCTGAAGAAGTTTCTTCTGTCGAAAATTATTGTTATGTGGCGAACATTCATGCTGGAAAAGAAAAACATTAACGGCGAAAAGAGTGAATCGTCGCCCATATTTGCGGCGCTAAATTTGGTTGTTGCAGCGGATTCAAATCGTCGCTATTTACCATTTCTGGCAGTTTATGACCGCATTTGAAAACTTTTTACCAGCGTGTATAAGTCCTAATTGCAACGTAGAGAAATTCACCCCAAATAATGTTATTCACGTCGATTAGCGGAAGAGTGACGGAGGTAATTTTATGCATCTGTTTTTTGGCAATCATTGAGCGGCAACGTATAAAATGCTAAGAAAACATTATTCCCGACGATTTAGAGTCTTTTTGCGGCGAAATTGCACCGCCGATAAAGGCCATATTCTTTGTAGTGTTGATTCTAACTGCGTGGTTGGCCGTAATCAATAAAGATTCTTGTGATCGCTTATGAACAGTAATCAATGTGTGAACATACCTTGGAATCACGTCGATTATAAAATATTCATACCGTATTTCTCTCAGATATCTAGCTTCATCAATCAACCTAGAATGTGGCATTTCTTTATTATCATTAGACGACCCAAATCCCCTCCACTAGCTAGTAGCTAGCATCAAATAATTATAATAACAGTTTTTCAATTTTGTTTCTCTCACCAATAGTCAATAAAGATAATATTTATAATATAGAATGTCAATCACGAGTAGGATAAAAAGACGGGCGCCTAGGTAACAAGGGTGCATGCATATGTGCAATAAGGAAGATCAGGAATCCAAAAATGGAGTTTATCATCTGGTCGATTCTTGCAGTTCTTCTAGGTGTTTATGTCTTTGTATTCCAATTTCTGAAGGGATTCAATGAGTGGTATTATGTTGGTAGGCTTGGGAAAACACAATACCCTCTCCCACCTGGAGATATGGGATGGCCTTTCATTGGCTCTCTCCGAGCCTTCCTCAAAGCTTTTAGATCCGGTGACCCTGAATCCTTCATGCACAACCTTTTTTCCAAGTCTCTCTCTCTCTCTCTCTCAAAGCTTATTTCTAACAAGAGCTAGAACTAATTAGCCAAAGCCAACTCGTAACTTATTGGCATGCGCGCACACTAAAAAATACATCATTAATTTTTTGAACAAAATACAGGCACAAACTAAAAAAGTGATAGTTTGGCTACAAAATTAATATATTTTTTTCCTAATATATTTCGTTTTGATTACAGATATGAAAAGACTGGTATCTATAAGACCTACTTGTTTGGAAGTCCCTGTGTTATTGTTACCATCCCAGAAACATGCCGAAGAGTTCTGACAGATGACGAGACATTCAAACTTGGCTATCCTAAGGCAGTAAGGATCCTTACGGGCCGTACATCATTCCACAATCTTTCAGGGTCTGAGCACAAGCGCCTGCGGCGATTAACCACATCCCCTATCAATGGCCATGAGGAGCTGGCCGGACATATTGACATGATCGAGGGCATTGTGGCAACTGCAATTGAAGAGTGCGCTAGCATGAAGAAGCCAATTGAGCTCTTAACTGAGTGCAGGCGGATTGGTTTTCAGGTCATCACGAATATTTTCATCAGCAGCTATTGCAAAACTATTAATATATCCTCAGTAGAGAGCTTATATAATGACCTAAATATTGGAATGAAGTCTCAGGCTATTAATCTCCCTGGATTTGCATTCCATAGAGGTTTGAAGGTAAGACCATTACTTACATCAAAATCGATTTTTTATGACATGCATGACATCGTATAATATATAGGTGCATACCACGTGTATGCATATTCCCATAACAGATAATTACTTGTTTTAATAAGCAAAGTGATCTCTTTCTCTTTAATTCACCATCTTGCATCATAATGAGCTATTCTATCAAAGAAGGAAGTAATTTGAATATGCGCTACATGCAATAGCTCTATATCCTATATATATATTAGCTAGGAATTGTGTGAAGATCATTATATCCATACGAGCATGCAGATCAAATGTATTTATGAAACAAATGGGAATTCATAATGGTTTTCTCAATTCAGGCACGAAAGAAATTGATCAAGATCTTTCAGTCCATACTAGAACAAAAGAAGGCCGAAATGAAGGCCAACATGAATTCGAATCAAACAGAGGCAAAAAAAGATCTGATGGATTTACTTTTGGGAGTCAGAGATGAAGATGGTAGAGGATTGGAGGAGGAGGATATCATAGATTTAATTATCGTGTTCATGTTAGCTGGTCATGAAAGCTCTGCACATATTTCAATGTGGGCAGTCATCTATCTGTCCCAACACCCTGAGGTCTTTAGAAAAGCCAAAGTGAGTAATCACGTGTTACTATGTACTCTTTGAAATAACTTACATTTTCTTGATATCTGACTGAAGCTTTCATTTGGTTGTTTAATACGGTACACAACAATCCATTTTTTGATAGGTAATATATATATATATATATATAGAGAGAGAGAGAGAGAGAGAGAGAGAGAGATGGAATTACACATGATAAGAAATAATTAAAGTTGTCATACAATACAAGTCTTGCCTTTAAAATCGAGATTATTTTAATGAAGAGGCACAATCACATTGGTGATCAGTTTAAAAATAAGTTGTAACGTAAATATAAAAGAGTTGTAGGTATATCCTTACTCGAAGATAAGGTCATGTCAAGCATAGATTACAACACTATTCTTTAAAGCCAAAAATATGTTGCATGAAAAGCGTCTGTTAATTATATTTTACATGATGTACATGCAAGTCCACATGAGATGTTGATTAACTTAGAAGTGTGACTAGGTAGCTCGCTATAAGAAAAATAAACATTTATAATAAATTATTTACGATGAAAATGATTATTTGTGACGATAAAAAACTCATTTTAGCAGGATATATTTATTTCCGTATCAAATCATTATTAATAATAAATAAGGAATTTTAATTTCTTATAGTGAGTCTAGCTGTAGTTGATGAAGAGATAGCAAATTGCTTGGTGTTTTAGAGGATGGATCAGATCGACCATCTTAATTAATTAAACTGAATTGAGATTAATGCTTTTTTTCAGGAAGAGCAAGTGGAGATCGTGAAGAGAAGACCTTCCACACAGAAAGGCCTGAGCCTTGCGGAAATAAGACAAATGGATTATCTTTCCAAGGTAATATATATGATGGACTTAATTAGTAATTAATTATTATTATTATTATTATTATTAATAGGAGCGTGCGAGATTTTTTTAATGGACAATGTTAGGATCCACACGTACCAAATGTCCATCTCAAATATGCACACCAGTATAAATGGATTTTTTTTTCTTTTTATTTTAAGTATTTTTTAAACATTCTTAGCCATTAAAAAAATATAAATACAAATTCATTAATACTCACTTTTTTAACTATTAAAAAAAATTAAAAAAATATATACAAGTCAACACATTTAGTGTGTATATTTAATAGTCATACTATCATTTTCCTTTTATAATTAGAGCTGAAAAGATGCTTAATTGTTTAATTAAATATCAATTAAATAATTAGATTCAGCCAGCTTTCATTATTAATTGTTTGAGTGTGATTTTAATAAGACGCATGTGATATATATACACATTATTCATATCATATTCAATTACGAAATATGTATTTAATATGGCCATCATGAACATGCACATGCATGCAGTAAGCTAAATAATAATAATAATTCATTATATATTATTATTATTATTATTTCAAACATGCATGAACCTTCTGTCCAACCTATATATATATATATATATATATATAATATATCATCTAACAAGCTAGCTTAAAAAATGAACATCTATGAAGAATTATTTGTAGTGATAATTATAAATTTATTTTAAATAAAAAAAAATAGTCATTTTCCTTAGAAATAATTGACAATAAATAAATTATTTTTAATAGTTTACACTGATTCTTTGCTTAGGTAATTAATGAGACCTTGCGCAGAGCTAGCATCACAGTTTCAATTTTTAGAGAAGCGAAAGTGGATGTTAACCTCAACGGTCAGTTATTCATTATTGATTAATATTTTGAAACTCTACCATATATATGCCTGTATCTCCTCTTCAATATTGTAATTTTCCTAAGGTTTTTTTTTTTTTTTTTTCCTTTTGGTGTGAAGGTTATCTCATTCCTAAAGGATGGAAAGCTTTAGTCTGGAACAGAAGTGTTCATATGGATCCCGAACTCTATGAAAACCCAAAACAGTTTGATCCTTCAAGATGGGATGTAAGTTATATATATATATATATATATATATATATATATATATATAAGTGTGGCATGTGGTGTGTGATTTTCATGTCTTGGCAAAAATTCTACAAAAGTGATTTTACACATTGAAGAATTTCCTTTTTAGATGAATTTTTTAGTTAACTTTTTGTTGAATCAAGACTTGCCACGTAAGCGTGTAATATATGTTTTATGCATATACTAAATTTGTTATTTGCTTGACTTGTGGGCAGAATTATAAACCCAAACTAGGGAGTTTCATTCCATTCGGAGCAGGAGTTAGGGTTTGCCCTGGAAGTGCTCTGGCCAGACTTGAGATCAGCGCTTTCCTTCATTATCTTCTTCTCAACTACACGTGAGTTTTCTTGTTTTCTTTTCTCATTGCAATCTTTAACAATTTAGGAAATTAACGTGCAATTTATGCTTAATTAATTAACCATATATATTGGTGCAGGGTGGAGCTAGTTAATCCAGATTGCCCTGTGACATATGTACCAACGGCAAGGCCTACAGATCTGGGTCTTGCGAGAATCATAAAAGTCACATAATCATTTGCATTTAGCAATGATTATTGAATAAGAGCATATATCTATTTGTGATGTATTTCACCAGTTTCCATTGGATACAATCCCCTAAGTAATGTATTTGTGTATTTGTGAAGCTTATATTTATGTATTGAATAAGAGCATACTGACGCTATATGCAGTATGTTCAGCTTTTGGATGGATCTGGACTACCCATGAAAATGACTATTTACAAGGAGAATGTACTGACGCATGATATTTGAATATCTAGCTAGTATCCAATAAGTTTATTAGCAAATTGATTATAAATAATCACAGGAAAACAGAAAGATTGGAGGGAGCTCATCGTTTTCCACTTGCCGCTCACTTTGTCGTTTCCTCATGTACGTCACGCGTTTCTCACAAAGAGGAATCTTTGATCTAGCCATGCATGATGCATGGCAAAGATCAAAGCTTCTAGCGAGTGAGTAACTAAATAAAACAGATACATCTTGCAAACGACTCTGCCCTCCTTCAAAATCTAAACCAAAATAGCTAGCTATAAAGCTAATCTAACTAAAAAGGATGTTTAGGTCTCTTGGCTATAAGCCCACGACTAGAGAACAGGCTCAGCCCACAAGACTGGGAGACCCACAACCCAAAAGCCCATGGAGCCTATGCACTAACTATGTCATGTGATAATGCTGATTAGTTAGAGTGATTATCTCGTCCCTTATTAAGGAATAATTAGTAGTTATCTACGTCCTCAGTACCTCTATAAATAACACCTAAAAGTAACATATAGTTGTGATTATTACTTATATACTTATCTTGAGATCATATCTCTCTAACTTAGGCGTCGGTGCTCCTCTGGACATCCAATGCCACCCTCTCATCTGTTGTAGGTCATCCCAATAGTTGGTGGTGTGAAACACGTCATTTACACTAACGTATCATATTCTATGTTAATTTTTATTTTTACTTTTGTGAAATCTCTTTATAATTATACCAGTTCTCAAACCAAAAAGGCCATTCTCACTAGGGGTGTAACCAGTCCGGTCCGGTCCAGTTTTGGACAAAATCTAAGACCGAACCGGTATGTACCGATTTTGTATTTTTCAAAACCAATTACGCACCGGTTACCCTCCTAAACCGGTATTTCCGGTTCGGTCCGGTTTTCCGATTTTTTTAGAATGTAAATTTCACAATTTGTCATTAAAAATTTGTTTATAAAAAAAAAAAAACTTTTAGTATTAATTATGAGTATTAATATTAGTTATAATCTTTTAGTAAAAACTTTTAGTATTAATTATAAGTATAACTATAATCTATAGTCTATATTAGACTATTAGTATTATTTATAAGCTTATATATTAGTATTAACATTTAATGTAATAATTTATAAATTATAATATGAAATTATTTCACATATATGTGTGTATATATATATATATATGAAATTATAAATTAACATTTAATGTATAAATTTATAATTATACATTATATATAAAACTTATTTATATTAATATTTAATATATATTTAAAATATTTTGTATAAAACTTATATATAAAAATATTATTTTTTATTTTTTTAATCAACCGGTCCGGTCCGGATCGGTCCGGTCCAAAAAATTCCAAAACCAGAACCGGCCGGTTTTTATATTTTAAAAACCGGTTCTGGACCGGACCGGTTCAAAACCGGTAAAACCGGTCAGGTCTGGACCGATTTTCTGGTTTTTCGGTTTGAGTTTACACCCCTAACTCTCACCAAAGAGCTATAAGGGGGGAGGCCGATTCTTCCTAATATGTCTCCCCTTATCTTTTAAATCCCTCTTTTGATCTCTCTCTCATTTTCTCGTTCCGTCTCTTGTTAATGATTTTAACAATTTTTCTTTTTCATTTTTTATTTTTCTCCGCAATTGAAAAAGTTTAAGGGCATGTTGTTTGGACAGGCAAAGAATTCCTATAATTTTCAAATTCTCAAAATTTCTCATAGATTCATTCCCAAAAATCACTCCAACATAAAACGCTTTTCAAATTTAAATTTACAACTTTTTAATCTAATTAATATTCAAACACAAAAGCCAATATAATTTTTATAAATTTCAAAACAAAACACAAAACTTGATACAACTTTTAAAAAGTCCAAAACAAAAATAATATTCAAAAAATTTTAAACTTTATAATATTTTTATTCAACTTTTATTCATTTGTGGCGCTCCAGCCCCCGCTTGTGTTTTGGCAGAAGTCGTGACACCGGTATGTTGGCCACTAGGGTCATATACCCATAACGCGTTGCGATACAAAGTGTGTGTGCACATACAATAAAATGGTATACAATTAATTTGCAGTAGAAAAATAAAAAGGGCAATTATAAAAATCTAATAGCACCAGAAAAATTAAAACAGCCCCATTCCAATAATCCATAAGCTCCAAATCTTCAACGAAAGATGAGAAGATTATTACTTTCATCGTGTGATAATAAAAGGCTGAAAATAGACTTAATAACAAATGGGGAAAAATACCACAATCTGCAATCCTCAGGCGGAGCCAAACTTCCATACCAGTAACCATCATCTGCATCAAAATCTACGGAGTGGAACTGTAGGTGATGACATCACAGTGAGATTTCTAAAAATCTCAATAAGTAGAACTAAGTCTACCATTCAAACTATATGCAGGTGAAAAAGAAAAATTATGCATACATTTCATCCAAGCAAAGGAAATGATAAGTAATGCAATACAATTTATCAAATTAAACATAAACCAAAAGACCTCGTTGCTAACTTCTGCGACCAACTATCCGAACGTGTCTATCCTCTACCAATCATTGTACCAGCTGAGTCTAATCATTTTACATGACCCGAGACTTTTATACCCTCTAGAACCATTTCAAGAATCACACACTAGACTCAAGACATTTATACTCTCTGAGTCCAATCATTTTACATGATTCAAGACATTTATATCCTCTCGTACCATTTCAAGAAGCACACACGACATCAGAGACATTTATATCCTTTGGGACCATTTCAAGAATCACACACTGGATCTAAGACATTTATACCCTTTGGAATCATTTCAAGAAGAACACATGAGATCCGAGACATTTATATCCTTTGAAACCATTCCAAGAAGCACACATTAGACCCAAGATATTTGCACCCTCTAAGTCCAATCAATTACATTTTTCGAGACATTTATACCCTCTGGAATCATTTCAAGAAACACACACTTCACCCAAGACATTTATGCCCTCTGGGTTCGATCGTTTTACATGGCCCGAGACATTTATACCCTTTGGAACAATTTCAAGGATCACACGCTAGACCCAAGACATTTATACCCCCTGAGTCCAATTATTTTATATGGTCTGAGACATTTATACCCTCTGGAACCATTTCAATGATCACACACTGGACCTGAGACATTTTTCCCCTTGGAGTCTGATGGTTTTACGTTGGTCCGAGGCATTTATACCCTCAAGAACCAATTGTGCTAGTTTGTTCATAGTCAGTTAAATGAAATTTACCAACATTGGCTCATAGTGCAATAATAGGAGATTCCAACAAACAAGTATAAAACAAATAACATGCCCACAATACTTATTCAACAGATAATTACATGATAACGAACAATGCACAAGGGGAAAATTCCATCAAGTATTCACAAGCTGTAACTCAGGTAAGGGAGGGAACTTCCAACACACTTTCACAAGCTGTAAACCAGTGTAAAAGTGGAAAAGTTCCAACTCCGCCTTACGACTGAACAACAATGTGAATGAGGGAAAAATTCCCTTAATGTGACTTGACATCCACAATAGTTAATATGTGAACACTTTAAACAACAGCAAAATGAATTAATAGGCAAAATTACCAAACACTTTAAACTGCACACAGCCATATCATAAACCACACAATTTATCCCAACACTTCGCACAACACAAGGCCACATCACAAACAACATAGATTTTTCCTACATTTCACGATCCCTCGGCCATTACACAGATCACAACAACAAGCAACAAGTCAATCCCAACACTTCACATGGCCCTTGGCCACCACACAGATCACAACCACAATGCTACAAGTCACAATTTCACAAATCCAGCAATATATATTTCAAGATTAGTCCTAGTGCTACTTACCTCATTGCGATGGTTGACAACGGAAAGGGGTTGATTTACATCCTGGTGAGATGAACTTGAGGTTAAGTTTCACAATGCTCTGTTGTTCCTCTCGGTGGCTGATTGTTTGCACATGGGTTGGGGGTTGCTCCACTACTGCTATATGTTGCTTCCTTCTTAACTATGGTTGGTGGCAGTCAGTGTACTTGTGGCTGAGAAAAAGGTGAGATAAAGGGGCAAAGAGAGAGATGGGAAGGTTCTGTGAGTACCATTGTGGCTAAGGAGCTGTGAGCAAGAGGGGGTAAAAAGGGAGGTAGTCGGACAGCGAGGGGAGGCTGGACTTGGCGTGGCTATTCCTAGGATGATGAGATACTGTGGAAAGACAACGACGGCAGAACCCTAAGTGCAATATAGAGACCGAGAGAGATATAAGGGAGGTGGAACCAAGAGATGAGAGGGAGGTGGCGATGTGGATGAAGGGTCTACGGGTGGGTGAGAGTGTCGGTGCAAGGGACATGAAGGTTGAAGGGTAATGAGAGAGAGAGAGAGAGAGAGATCTAGGAGATGGAGAGCGAGATTTAGGATCAAGAGGGTTTACCGACGGACCTGGCGATGGCAGCGATGACAAGGACCTAGCAAAGGTGGCTGCTATGAAGCGTCAATGCAGTAAGTCAGAGAGAGAGAGAGAGAGAGAGAGAGGTGTGGGACGGGAAGAGGAAGAGGGGACGGCATAGAGGGAGAGAGAAGGAGAAAGAAAGAAAGAGAAAAAGAGAGGACTAGAGAGGGAGAAGTGATTGCAGGGTTTGTGAGTTTGGGGCCAAAACGACGCCGTTTTAGGGGACAGGTTGAGCTCTTCTTAAGGTTTTGGGCCGAGGTATGGGCTGGGCTTGGGTTCTTAGAACTGGGCTTCACATCCTCCCTTCTTTACAAAACTTTCGTCCTAAAATATTTGGTATGCATAACTATAACTAATCCCCAAGGACTTAAAGAGTCAATATTGTCTACCTCTATTTCCTTAGAGTCCCCCTCCATTATGACCAAAACTAGTTCTTCCATTAGCACCTCGTGTCTAAAATCCCAAGGAAGGCCATGTTATCCAAAATCTCTGGATTCACAAAGGCATATCCTATAACATCCATTGATCCTGGTGATGTCTCTAATGCACTCACTTGGTCACCTGCCATTTCCTTCTAAACCCAATCATTAATAACCAAAAATTTGCATTGCAACATGATCATCCTACCATAAACTATATGGTCTCAAATTTACATTCCTATGTGATCTCAAGTCACAACTAATTCATCAAAGATCATCACGAAAATTGACTCTCATTACTATGTATCATGCTTCCAATGCGTCACTCTGATAACTTCACCAAAATGCCTAGAGTGAAGACCTCTTAAGAATATCACCCTCAAGTCTAAACCAACTCAATACTTACTGAGAAAACTCTTACCACACTTGGATAGGATGATAGACTTGTCTCCCAAAACCATGAATTACTCGTCTTTCTAGATTGTCTCTTGAATCCTTAGTCAAAATCAATACTCCTTGAAAAACTATATATGTGATCGATGACAATATACTAGCTAGTGCCAATCAACATAAACACATCACACTACATACAACAAATATCCTCATATCAATTGGTATGCCTTTTACACTAAAAGGAGTGTCTAAAAGAGTCTACCTAAGACATCTTTTCCATCATTTTTTTCTTCGAATGATCTTAGAAACTCATACATATTCAATCATAGGAACTTTAAAATATAGATAAATAAGGCTTTGGTTTGAATGTTTAGATCAAATACTTGTCAAATCCGAGTTCAAACGTACATGATCATCTACATTGGTTTTGTTTGAACATTTCGTCCGATGTTAAAAGATAAAAGCTTGTAAGGTCGGTGTTTCTAATAAAGTAAGTTTGTTATAAAAATAATAATAATAAAATTTGAACAGAATATATATACAAACTATGCTTGAGCCGTTAGGCTATGTTCTTTTACATCTCTAATTTTCTTTTTTCTTTTTTATTTTGATACATCTCTCA
The DNA here is from genome assembly GCF_001411555.2 of Juglans regia. Classification (NCBI taxonomy): domain Eukaryota; kingdom Viridiplantae; phylum Streptophyta; class Magnoliopsida; order Fagales; family Juglandaceae; genus Juglans; species Juglans regia. The sequence goes on from NC_049915.1 coordinate 15,692,517, forward strand.
TCTCAGTACGTTTTTTCAAGCAACGAAACGACGTCACTAAAATAATCAATTACAAAGGGAACCCAGTTTGCAATTGCTACCTAATTGTTTTAGGTGACCAGGCTCTATTCTAGCCTTCTTTCTCACTCATTTATTAATTAATTGACTATGCCTTCTTTTTTACCTGAAAATTATAAATTTTGAAAGAATTAATCAAACACAAATTAATTGAAAATGACTATATATGCTTTTTCTTCAACTACCCTACCCTGGCTGCGCCTTCCCCTGGCCCCTCATCCCCATCTACGTTTCAAAGAAAAGCTGCTCAGGAAAAATAAAATAAAATAAAATAAAATATTAAGACAAAATAAAAAATAAAAGATTAAGGAAAATTAAAGTTTTGTCGCAATTTAAAAGATATAATACAGGGCTTTGGGAATTGCAAGACTAGTCAGCATTGTGGTCGATTCTTTAATGCTGCTACACATCATTTGGACAGACATGCATGGACTAATTCACATATGCAGTTATGGTGGCATTTTGTTCCCACTTTTATTGAACATATCATTGATTTGAGGTTTTTAATACCTCTTTGTAATGAAGTTCAAACTTTCTGTCAAAAAATATATATATATATATATAAATTCTATTAAAAATTATTTCAAGAAACTTTAAGGGAATATGTATGGGATCACAAGTTAATGAATTATTTTATTTTTAAGTCGGTATACAAATTGTAATATTTGATTTATAAGATTTAAATTTTAAATCTATCTTCCAAATCAAATCATATCACATAAGTAATATCACATCGTTTAGTTGTGTTTGGGTAGTAGAGTATTCTCAAGTATTTTATGAATAATAATGAAAAAATATAATAAAATATTAAATAGTAATAAAAAGTATGTAAAAAATATAATAAAATAATAAATAATAACGAAATATTATGAGAATACCAATACTAAATACCTTAAAATAAGAGTAATCTAGCTAAGCCAAATCCCTCCCTCGCCCGTCCTCTTCTTTCTCTCTTCCCTTTTCTTATTTTAGTGATCTTCTTCTTTCTTTTATACTTAATAAAAAATATAAAGATAGGGACAATTCCCATATCGTCGATTTCTAATTACTTTCTTTGAACAATACAAAGTCAAAGTTCGTATCCGTGTTTTGAACGAGAATTACCTGTCAAAGGTGTTTGCAGGGGCCCCTCCACCCAGAAGAAAACTCCAATTATATGAAGCCGGCAGCACCTGCACTACACAATATAAAACAACATAATTCGTGTATCTGAATAGAAATTAAGCTTATAGTTTCAATATTCTGTATGTTTTTTGCTAAGTTCTGCCATTAGAATTAATGGGGGATAAGGTGAAGCTGATTGCCACTCCTGAAAGCCTTCCCTGCTGCAGGGTTGAATGGGCTTTGAAGCTTAAAGGAGTGGATTATGAGTACATAGAAGAAGATTTGAGAAACAAGAGTCCCTTGCTACTCGACTCCAACCCAATTCATAAGAAGGTCCCGGTGCTGTTGCACGCCGGCAAGCCGATCGTCGAGTCACTCGTCATCCTCGAATATATTGAGGAGACATGGAAGGACAAGTACCCATTGCTTAGTGAGGATCCACATGAGAGGGCCATGGCTAGGTTTTGGGCTAAATTTGGCGATGAGAAGGTACGTGAAAAGGGTGTCTCAACCAATTAATTATCATTATTGATATTCTATTTTGTTTACCATATTTTAGTTTTTTGGGTCTCGAGTCCTTGATCACAATTAAGGTAAGATTAATAGTCTCACGTTGATTAGATAGGCTTATATAATTGCTTTGGGCTTTATAAACAAGTCTAGATCTCCTTATAAAGTTCCAAACTTGCAAGTGGAATTCAATATATTTTGTTATTATTTTTACATGGGATGGCAGCCAAATTCGATCTTGGGATAGACGAGCTAAGGGGGGCAATTAGATTAATTTGCTTGTTGCAGTAGTCTCATCATCTCAGTTAAAATTATAATAATATCCTTATCAGAATGGTATTTTTTTTTATTTAATGAAGGGTTTGCACATATAATTTTTAAATGAAGACTGCAAATAGAATTTCTCATCAAATAATCTGTGAATAATAATAATAATAAAGTAGTGAATAATTTATAAATAGTAATAAAGTAGTCTCCACTTACCAAACATAACCATGTGTGTAGAAACATGCAAGTGGTGGCCGTTTCTAGAGGTAAACCACGTAGAAATATTAAAGAAAAGTTGAAATTTTTGGCCCAGTATATTACGTGTAAGCAGACAATTAGCTCCTGATCATGACCATTCTCTTTCGCTTTCCTTGAACCCAGTGTGTTGTTGGAGCATTTGGGGCAGCTTGGCTGACTGAAGGAGAGGAAAAGAACAAGGCCATAGAGTCTGCACAAGAATCACTGGCGTTTCTTGAGAAGCAGATTCAGGGGAAGAAGTACTTTGAGGGAGAACAGATAGGATTTCTGGATCTAGCAGTGGGTTGGATTCCTCATTGGCTTAAGGCTCTGGAAGAAGTGGGAGAAATGAAGATACTCGATGCTGGAAGGTTTCCATTACTCCATGAATGGGGTCAGAACTTCTTGGAAATTCCACTGATCAAAGAATCCATTCCTCCCAGAGAAAAGGTTGTCGACTATTTTAATGTTGGTATAAGCTACATGCGTTCCTTAGCAGCCAATACACCATGAAATTCATGTTGATATTGGCCATGGTTTGATGGCAATGTTAGATGGTCATGTTGCAGCTTATTTGTATTGTTCCCAAGTATTAAAAAAGCGAAAAAAAACAGAGATTTGATAGCTTTTTAATTGAAGGTCACTTTGTTGAGTAATGGATATAAGAACCTGTTATGAATTAAACATATGCGAATCTGCGATTACTTGTTTCATTGTGCAAGGACTCGATATACCATTAACCCAAAAGCTTGATCAAGTAGTAATTGTGTTTCTTTTTTTCTGGCAGTATGCTGTCGACCCACTTGCTTGTCGAATAGTGTGTCCAAAAGTTTGTAAGGTTTATCAATTACTTTTAGCCCAGATTCTATCAAATAAGTTAATGATTGTCCTCAAAACCTAGTGGCACCAAATAAGAATGCAACGCACCGTGATATAGTGATAGATCAGATCATGGAGGCGGAGATCTTTTTCTTCCTCACAAATGGTGGTAGAGATCATGGAGGCAGAGACATTTTCAAAACAAGTCATTTTCATCACCATCGACACGGCGGATTTTGCAAGTTTCGGAGGGGGAGTTGAAGATCGAGATCGGACTCCAACTTAATCGAAGTCGAGTCGAAAAAGTTGAATCCGACTCCAACTAAGTACAGAGGCTAGTGTCAAGGGTGATCATGAACATGGCAAATTCACAATGGAGAAGCTCATGTGATTGAAGCGAGTTGGTGAAGATGTCACCGTGGATGACCGTAGAGATTGAAATATTCAACAAATTCAGAGAATGTAAAATTCCCAACAAACAGTACATGCCACGAGATACTTGCTCATCTCTATTGCAACAAACTGGTGTGAATGAAGAATGAATTCAGGGTGAAGATTAGCACTACTCAATAGAGAGAGAGATTCTAATCAGTGCACCAGACATACGTTATACGGTATTATTGGCTTTCAATGTTCATACTGGAGTCCTTTTTCATAAACCTTCAAGTTCTAGTGTTTTGCTTTGCGTTTCAAAAGAGCAAAGAAATTAATGGATCTCCCTGACTTGGTGAGGGGGAACTCTTGTTCAAGTTTCTTTCTAAATGATTCAAATAGCTCGTCTAAGATCACATCCCCAAAATGCTCCTTGATCAGTCCATCCAATGCAGCTCGAAAGTGAGATGCCAATATTTGGCTTTTAGGGAGGTTGCTAGTTTCTGTAACACGAGCCAACATATCAATTCTCTCTACACTAAATTCCCCATTTCGATTCACAGCTACAACCAGCTCTTGAGGAGACATGGAATAAGTTGGTACATTGAAGGAGTCCACTTTTTCCTCACTAATTATCCCCTGAACCAAATAAAATAGCAAATGCAGAGATGTAAGAACAAACCATGTTTTGTGCAATCCAAATGCATAACAACAACCATTCATCTTTATATAATTCAAATTTTTTTTTTTTTAAAGAGACGAGGTCACATGTTCAAGAGTGACCCCGGCCCACATTTATTCGAAATATAATTCGATGTTATGCTATTATTATTGTCAACTCAAAATGGTAATAAAAAAATTAGCACTTTCCTTAAACTGAGGAGAAAGGATGTAGTGGGATGATTCCTAATAGATATCTTTAGGTCTCTAGTTGGAATCCGAATAGGTCGGATTGAAAGAGGGTATCCATATAATTCTATCAATCAAGAGGATTATCATTCCTTCCTCTGAGGGGATTAATTAATTAAGATAAGGAAACAGAAGAATTCGATCATAATCAAAAGAGGCATGAATGATAAGAACTAAAGGCAAGCTTTTCATTTCCTACCTTTCTTGCCATGTCCATGAGGCAAGACCCCAAGAGATCATATAGGATATTCACATGAGTTTGAGAATGTAGGGCATCATTAGGGCGGCCACGAACGATAAGGGCAATCAACCCTCCACACACAACCTCTTGAGCCCTTGCATGCAGAAAGCAATCCATATCTTCAGCATATTGAGCTTCATAGGCCTTCACAACTTCATCTTCTGTATTAGAGATGTGGATTCTCCCTTTATTCCAACCTGGGGAGCTTTTGTCAACGATCGATTTCGGGACTCTTGAAAGCCAATGGATGGCATAAGAGGAATGAACAAAGTGCAGAGAGTCATTGGGAAACAAGCAACGGTAAAAAGAACCTGCCACACCCGCAGCATAATATTGCCTGTCTGGTGGGGCAGATGTGAAGAGTATTGAAATCATTGGAGGCGTGATCATTGAAGAAAACTTGAAATTCAAGCAGTTGAGGATCGAATCCTTCGCATTGACGCTTACACTGCACTGCCTCGATTATGTTTTGTACTGCAAAAAATGTATTAGGCCCAACAGAGCAACCTAAGTCTGCAATCCGAAACGTGTTTGATAGAACTATGTTCTTGAGATCAAGTTTGTCTGAAATTTCATTAGTGACTAGCTTTTTCGCAGTATGAATGACTCCTCTCTGAAATATAGAAAATCTTTTCCAATGATATCATTTGAATAATCTTTTTTCTTGTCATCGTCAATGTTCATCACTACAAAACTACATAAACCATATAACATAGCCATTGCCACTAATGTAAATTAGTATTCTATCTTATTAATGAAACATGTGAGGATATGCCAACTGATCATCTAAAGCACACCTTGAAGAATTAAACTTGTTGGGAGGAAAGTGATCATCTAGAACATGTCATGTTTTACAAACGAAAAAAGTGTAAATCAATTAAAGAAAAATATAATATTTAAAGGGAAATTGCACCAAAAGAAGATAAAAACAGCTTAGTGGAGCCCAAGCCATTTTCAAGACAAAGTTTATGCCCCAACTGACGCTCCTCCCTCCTCCCCCTTACTCCAACTCCTACTACAAAAACTAGGGGTGTTACCCGTCCCTTACAGGGCAGGGACCCTCCTTTCCCGCACCCCGCCCCACATGGGGCGAGGGACGGGGGTTACGTCCCCCGTCCCCAAGATGTGGGGGCGGGGTGCAGGGCGGATTCTCAATCCGTCCTATCTCATTCTACTTAAAAAAAACACTACATTTTATTTGATTTCAAAATTATTTCTAAGTGAAAAAGTAATTAAAAATATATTTTTAGACCCAAATTATAAATTTAAATTTTGTAAATATGACTATAATTTAAAAACTATGTAATTTTTAAATTTACTAGTGTATATTTTATGTAAATTGTAGTGTATTAGTTTTTAAACTATGTAGTTTTTAAATTTGCCAATACATATTTTGTGTACAAGTCTAATAAATTGTAATATATATTTATATATACACAATTTTTAAAATATAAATATATATTTATGTTTATATATATGTATATAATATATATATATATATATATAAATGTGAGCGGGCGGGAAGCGGACCTCCAGCCCATAAGAGTCGCAAGTGGTCCATGTCCATGCTGGGAAGGCAGGCGCAGCGTGCCCTAACAAAAACCTTTTTTTTTTTTTGTGGGTTTTGAGAGAGTCTGATGAAAAAACCACCAAACTTGTAAAGTGGTGAATATTTTCCATTTATATTAAATTTCAAATTACATGAAATAATTACATATCAATTGGAGGACAAATAAATGGAAAGTGTATACAAAAGAATCTCCTAGAATTAGGGGGTCAGTTATGTCACATATGGCAACCATAGATTGAGGCAAAATATCCTCAACACCACCCCCCCCCCCCTCCGCCCCGAGGAAGCTGGGCATCGGATTGGAATGGACCTGAAACTTGGATCGAAAAAATTCAAAAAGAGATCGAGGAACACTTTTTATGAAGATGTCAGTAACCTGTAGGTGAGAGGGCACACTGCGTGTGAAGTTTGCCAGCGACAACAAGTTTCCAAATAAATGATAGTCTAATTCAACAAGTTGGCCCGCTTGTGAGAAACTAGGTTGGAGCTCAAAAAACTTTCACTTTTGTTGTTGCATAAGAGAAGAGGCCGTTGTGGAATGGGAACCTGGAGGTCACGAAAGAGATGCGTAAGCCAAAGAAGTTTGGCTACATTGTGCGCAAGAGCACGATACTCAAATTCACAGCTGGAACGAGATACAATAGGTTGTTTCTTAGCACTCCAAGAAACCAAATTGTTGCCACGATAAATATAGTAGACAGAGGTAGAACGACGAGTGTCGGGACAGCCTGCCCAGTCAGCATCAAAGTAAGCAACAAGAGCACCATGAGTAGTAGATGGGCAAAATGGAAGGCCAAATGGAGGGTACCCTTGACATAGCGAAGAATACGCTTAACAACAAAAAAATAATCTTCAGTTGGAGCATGCAGAAATTGGCTGACAGAGTTGACAGTATGAATAATGTCGGGGCACGTGATGGTTAAGTATTAGAGTGTGCCAACGAGAGACCTGTAAAGAGTGGGATCTAAAAACAGAGGTCCATCAGCAGACAAGTGCTGGGAAACAACCATGGGAGTATGGACAGGTTAGCAATCAAGTAACTAAGCTCGAGTAAGAATATCCCGTGCATATTTCAAATATCCCGTGCATATTTCAACTGACTGATAAAAAGACCATATGCAATTGGTGAAGCTTCAAGGACAAGAAAGTAACTGAGAGGACCCAATCCTTAGTGACGAACTCAAAATTGAGCTTATAAGTAAAGCTGTTAAGAGAGATACATTGTTGCTAGTAACAATAATGTCATCAACATAAAGAAGCAAATAGATAATGTCAGACTGCTTATGAAAGACAAATAGAGAAGTGTCAGCACGGCTGCAAGAGAAACCAAGTTAAATGAGAAAAGAACTGAAGCGTTAAAACCAGGCACGAGAAGCTTGCTTGAGACCATAGAGAGTTTTCTTCAACTGACAAACATGATTAGGGAAGTGAGGATCAACTGAGCAAAGGATGATGGTGTGCAGGGGAATGGTGAGTGGAAAAAAAGGGCCAAGACGATCTCAGTCACATGGCGGTGTTTTCATTCAGCGCGACTATTTTGGGTAGGTGTATATGGATAGAAAAGTTGATGGTGAATGTAGGAGGTACGAAGATGAGCTTTGAAGCAATTGCTAGTAAATTCAGCCCTGCCATCACTTTGAAAAATATTGATACGAGTAGAATATTGATTTTCCATGAATTTTTGAAATTGAGTGAAAACATCATAAAAGTCAAATTTAAATTTCAAAGGATAAAACCAAGTGAACTGTGAATAATCATTAATGAAGATAACGTAATAGGTGAGTCCCAAATTTGATTTGATGGGAGAAGGGCCCCATATGTCGCAATGAATAAGATCTAACACATGAGATAACCTATGTTCGTTACGTGAATAAGGCAAACGATGATTTTTGGAAGTTGACATGTACTACACAATGCTGAAAAGGGCAATAAAAATGTCTTTTTTTTATTTAAATAAGAAATAACATAATGATTCATATGTCCAAGACGAGTATGTCATAAATCATATTAAGCATGTAGAGATTTATTCTTAAGGATAGAAATAAAAGCGGAGTTGCCACGCTCTAGCACATATAAGCCTCTATCTCTCTTACCGGTTGCCACCACCCTTCCTGTTTGATGATTCTGAATAGTGAGAATGTTATTAGTAAATGTAATGGATAAAGGAAAATCAGACGTTAATTTACTAATTGAAAGAAGATTTTTGATGAGGTGATGAACAATCAAGACATCTAATAAATTAATATTTAGGGTAAGAGAGAGGATACCAATATGTGTAATGGGTAGGGAGGCACCATTCCCCACAATTATTGAGTCCTTACACGTATATTAACTATACTGGTCCAAAATGGATGGGTCAGTGGACATATGGGCCGAAGCCCCAGTATCCAAAAACCAATCAGAGGCCTCAGGTTCACTTAGAGAGAATGAACCAGTGAAGGCCTCGGCAAGATGAGCACTGGACTCACTGTGTGCATACCGCTGGTTGCACCGATCGGCAAAGTGACCATCTATTTGACAGATTTGGCAGCGGTGAGGGCGGGGTGCCCTTGACCAGAGTGGGAGCGGCCTCTATTTGAAGATGTGCAGCCATGGCCATTGGTTCAGCCATGCGAGTTGCAAGAGAAGTTCCTCTGGTTCAATCGCTCGAGATCGCGATTTGTGGCGATGAACGCCGTAGCAAGAGAAGCAGAAGTCTCAATGGACTTCTGAAAAATCTCAAAACTCTCAGCTTTGGAGACCAAATCAGAAAAATAGGGGAGAGGCATAAGGGCCATTTGCGAGGTGGAAAAGCTCGAGAAATTGGAGCCGAGGCCGCAGAGGAACCAATGCACCTTATCAATGCCGTCAACAGGCCGACCAATCGCATGGAGTTGGTCACAAAGGGCCTTGAAGACTCGGGCATAGGCAGCAACAGAACGGGTATCGTGCTTCATCAACTGGAGATCATCTTTGAGACAGAGTTCGTGGGCCTTCGAACAATGCTTGAACGTGTTCTCCAAGGCAAGCTAGACCTCACGTGCGGTGGAGAGGCCAACAACCTCAGCCATGGCCTCCTCAGTGAGAGAGGAAAGCAGTAGGCTGAGGAGGCGTTGGTCAGGAGCTTTCCAAGCCAAACGTTTTTTGTTTGGCGTGTGAGAGTCAGCAGGTTCAAACTGAGGTGGTGGCACAATGGTTCCATCAACATAGCCCAATAATTCTTTGCTCTCAAGAAGGGAAAGGAGTTGGTTCTTCCATAGGAGATAGTTGTTGGAAGAAAGCTTGATGGTGACCATGTGAATCAAGGTGTTGAAATGGAGAAGGGTCGGGGAGGATTCGATAGCCATCAGGAGGGAGGATGAAGGGATCGAACAAGGGATGCTAATCCAGTTCGGCTCGTGATACCATGAGAGAGTTTGATGAAAACCACCACACTTGTAAAGTGGTGAGTATTTTCCGTTTATATTGAATTAAAAATTGCATGAAATAATTATATATCAATTGGAGGACAAATAAATGGAAAAGTATATATAAAAGAATCTTCTAAAATTAGGGGTCAGTTATTTTTCATATGGCAAGCCTTAGATTAAGGCAAAGTATCCTCAATAGGTTTATGTGCTTGGCATTGAATATGAATATGAATATTTTCACAGCAACAATAGTTTCAGTAGTTCCATGTCTACCATGCACGAAGAGGACCATAATCAGATGTCGATCCGTACGTGATCATGTTGAAAAGATTACCTGGTAGTAGGAGTTGTTGGCATAGCTATGAACACCATCTCCACCTTTCATTGGGTATGCTTCAGAAGTTTTGCTTATATGCTCTGCTGCCATAATCTCTCTCTCTCTCTCTCTCTCTCTCTCTCTCTCATTGTAGTGTAGGCATGCATACATGTAGATTCAAAAGACGTTATTTTTTAAGTTATATAAATAATGAGATCAACAACAAAGAATAAATATATAATGAGGGCGATACATTTATTTAAATCTGTTCTTTCATTGTGCTGCTCGGCAAATGGGGGGCCCTTTCATTGAAATGGAGAGGTCCTTTTCATTGCTTCAAAGATATACACGACACAGTGAGACTTTTTGGCAAGAGTGCTGCTAGGGTGCCGGCCACCTATGCAAAATTTATTTTTTTAATTTCTTTTATTTATATTTTTTTAATATTTTTAAAAAAATAAAAAAAAAAATTAATACACTAATAATCACTTACTTAATAAGTAAGTAAAAGAAAAAAATTTAAAAAAAATACATAAATGATCAAAATGAGATGGCAAAATGGAGGGATATAGTAACATTATTGTTTTGGCAAACGATGACTCTCTCTCGAATTTTCTTTTCTTTCAGTTCAAGTAACCGTTGTAAATGATTTTAGGGAAAATGCTACTTATAAGCCCAGTCAATGTTACAACTCAAAGTTACCGCTCGAGAATTTTAATCTTTTTTTTTACTTAGTGCTTAAGGAATTGACTATTAATAAAATTGTATTTTTTTTAATGATTAAGGATATTAAAAAATATTTTTAAAAAATAATAATTGAAAAAGAATAATAAATTTGTACTAACAAAAGCTGGGAAGCCCGCTAGTAGCATCCTTATTTTAGAAAGTGGCCTAGTGAAGTTACTATTTTCAAATAAATTATTGTGTAATTACTCTCTCAAGAGCCTTATGGTTTTTGTAAGAGCATGGTTGTTTGCATTTAGAATGGAGGATTTCGAAATTTCAAATGTAGAAAAAATGTTAGTTTTGAGCCCTTGGTGCCCAAGAAATCTTGGGCTGCATTCATTATTTTTTGAAGGTGATTTCACTACAGGTTGTACATGCTGCATTATCAAAGGATCAAGATGATCTAATGTAACAGATTCACAATCAATTTAAACTAGTATATCACCCAAAACAACATTCGCCAAACAACATAGAAAAATTTCAATCAATTTACACTTATATGCTAAAACTTCAATATAGCAGAGAAATTTTTCTCATTGTCGTTTCCGAAAGTTGTCATTGCAATTTATAACAAATTCACAATCAATTTAAACTAGTATCTGAATATTTTTATGCAAATGGCTTTACCCTTCTCTTGCAAATGAGCCCAAAAATAAAACTAGCTAAATACATGTATGCGAAACAGAGAGAGATAGTCACAGAATGAAGGAGAGAAATACCACACAGATTGAAAGGAGATGAGATACCTTGCTGAAATAGGGACCGAGTGGAGAAGCCGTGCGCGACAGTGGGACACGATTGGGCAGCCTATAGAGAGAGAGGGACTGAGTGAAAGTTAGAGAGAGAGAGAGAGACAGACGGTGAGCTTAGTACCCAAAGAGACGGAGGAGACTTACCCGCAGCTAGGCAATGAGGCGATGGCATGCAGTAGGGAAGTCGATCTGTCCGCGAGAAGAATCAATGTTGTTTTCTCAGACCTTGTTCAACGTGAGTTTTCTTAGACCTTGTTCAACGTGAAGGCTGGGATGGACTGATGGAGGGGTTTTGCTCTGTTTCGACGGTGGTGGAGGTTCACGTTGGCTGCAGAAAAATTGGGTTTTTGGACAGAGATCGGTATCGGCGAAAATCAATTTTTGTAAAATGGGTTTTCGTAGTAATCTTTGCGGAGAAAGCCAACATATGCACGCTTCTAACTTAATGCGGTGATAAACATGTCGCCGCATTAAGAAATAACTTGCTATTTTTGCATCTTACATGGTAATATTATTTGTGAAGAGACATAGTCGCTGCAAATGATATCATGTCGCCGCAAAAAGTATGTATTATGGCGAATTTTATTACCGCCACTACAAAAACACGGCTACAGTAAAATATGGTCTGTTGCGGCCAAAACTTATTCACCCCTTCAGGTTTTGGCAGCAAAATTTGCTTTCTCATGTAGTGTTTTAAACATGAAAATGGTTTTTGAACATGAAAATGGTTTTTGAATATGAAAAGATTGAAAAGTCGCTCTGATTTTTCTGATAATACGTTTGAGATGTGCATATAAAAATAAAATGTTTTGTTTCTGCATATCAAACTTTCTAAAAATGGTTCATATTTACATACTAGTATATGTTTTCTAATTATTGAGTTGTTGATGACTAACCTCTTATCTTCCATATTTTTTTTCAGAAGATATTGATAACTCAGCTGGGGGCCAGGAATAGAAAATTGAGCTCGACTAGATATGGAAAGAAGGTCAAGTTCCTAAGAGTACCATTGTCAGTAGAAGGGTTTAACTTGAGTATTTGAAGTTCTCGATGTGATTTGAACCTATTGAGACTTAAAGATGTATCGTTTTATTATGTTGAGATTATCGGGAGAATTGTGAACCCCCTTGGTTTATGTATTTTTGTAATAATGACTTATGGAATTAGTATTATGGTTATTTGGAAAATATGAGATCGTGTACTAGTTATGAAACCTTGGGAGTTTATAGATGCTTTGAGAGACAGGTTTGTTAGTGATAGGTAGTAATTCTTTGACCCCTCCCCAGTACGGAGCATTACATTATCTACTCCAGTACGTATAGGCTTTTTATTTGACTTGAAGATGATAGGTCTGAAAACAATTATACAATATATTATAAAAGTATTAGAAATTTCACAAGGAGTACTTAATTATATATTGAAAAGATTTGTACAGAAGTGATAAAGTTTTAAATAGATTATATAAATTAAGTAAATTATTCATAGATTGAAGTATTTTTATTTAGACTGTTAGATTTATTTTCGATAAAAATAATTTTATAATTTGATATACCACATCAAATCACGTCATTTTGTGAAGTTATTTTTGTGTAATCTCTTTATAGTTTAAATATTTCCCAAAAAATAATGCTTTTGCTTCCATGCAATATGGCTCGAAGCAAGCCTTGCTAGGTACAAGTGATTTGGCATACCAAACCGCGTACTAATGCTGTCATGATTTTTTTTATTGAAAATAAAAACAAAAAAAGAAAAATTTTAAGAGAAAAAAAAGTCTTCTATCTTATGAAAATTATTTCCGTTTTTTATTCGCACTGTTTTATTAAATGAATGCTTTACATATCAGTATTGGTACTTGATTTGATGCACTAACTCACTTGAAAAAAGATTAATTTTCCTATTTTGAAATTAATTCTTATAGAGATAGTTATGCACTACAACACAATTGCTTTTTAGTGACAGTTCCCAAACCGTCACCATAAAACCTTTTCTGTGACGGTTTCCAGAAACCATCACTAAAGACAGATGAGATTTTTTTTACATTCCAACGTATGGAAAATTTACGTTCGAACGTCACATATACGTTCGAACATTGTGGCTACTTACGTGCGAACGTGAAATGTTTTGGCGCCAACGTTCGAACATTAGTAATTAACGTTCGAACGTATAATGTATTGCGCCAACATTCGAACGTCAATTACTAACGTTTGAACGTTAATTGTAAATTTAAATTAAATATGACTCTAATTTAAAAATTATATAAATTTTATAGTGCATAATTTGTGAACAAGTCTAAAAAATTGACTTGTATATATTTATATATACACAATTTGTAATATATAAATATATATTTATGTTTATATATATTTGAAGTGCAGTGATTTAGTATTAAAGATGAAAAATATAACATTAAAGAAGATTGAGAATTGAAATTAAAAAACCATAGAAATATTAAATAATATTTTTCTTTACATATAATAAAAGAAAAATACAAAATATGATCGAATTTCTTAAACAACACTCAGATGATAGCGTGGTTCGCAAAACAATAGATACCCATATAGAACTCCTGAACCATTGAGGGGTATACCTTCCCCCTCACTGTGCAGATATTTCCCCAGCCTCTACTGACGAAAACATCTCTCAGGTTCGTCTGCTCCCATATGAGTTCATCGAACTCATTAATCAGGACCTCTCACTCTACCATAATAGTACGATACGAGCAGTGTCCTGAGTGTTAATGTTAAGCTATACTTTGCATTAACGTTCAAACATAGTAAAATAAACGTTTAAACGTTAAGAGAAAATATTCAGACATAAATACTTTACGTTCGCACGTAAAACACATACGTGCGAAGGTATAACATGCACGTTCGAACATAAGAAATAAATAAATTTAAAGGACGTACGTTCGGACGTTTATGTCATACATTCGAACGTATGAGTTTTACGTGTGAACATAAAGGATTCACGTCCAAACGTTGAAGCATAAATAAATTTAAAAAGTATTACGTTCGAACATTATAATTAAACGTTCGAACGTAAATTTTACAAAAAATTTACGTCCGAATGTAAAACAATACATGTTCGAACGTAGAAGCCTTAACGGTTATGTAATAGAAGCCTTAACGGTTATGTAATTCGAACGTAGTGCATTATATATATAATGTATTAATCTAACCTTTGACCATGAAAAATAAAAGTGCGGAAAATTTCCCGCTCGATTTAAGAACCTTTGTGATTATCTGAAACGTTCAGACATTAAAATGTTACGTTCGAACGTGTATAGAAAATGTCTGAACGTTATCCGCAGAAAATTTAACTGAGTTTTGTAACGTTCTAGCGTCATCTAAAAATTGGGCGGGATAATATAACGTTCGAACCTAAATATTAAATGTTCGAATGTCATTTAAAAATTGGGCGGGATAATATAACGTTCAAACATTAAACTTAAACGTTCAAATGTCATTTAAAAATTAGGCGGGATAATATAACGTTTGAACGTACAACTTTAACGTTCGAAAGTTCCATTTAAAAATTGGGCGGGATTATATAACGTTCGAATGTACAACTTAAACGTTCGAACGTCCCATCTAAAGATTTTGTGATTTAATGAATACACGCATGAGAGGCAGCAGACTCATTTCTGCTTCTCCCATGGGCACAACAGAGAGAGACGGTGAGAGAGGGTTGTGAGTTAGAGAGAGAGAGAGTTAGAGTGAGAAAGTGTTAGAGTGAGAGAGAGTTGAGAGTGGGAGGGTTTATTAATATTTTGCACGATAGTTCCATTGATTTTGGTAAGGAAAAACTATTTGTCTTTTGTATTTTCTTAAATTTTATGATATTTGTCTTGTATTTTTGTTATATATATACTTCTAATAAGTTAGTGTTGTATTTTTTTTTGAATGATTGGTTGTGATTATTGGCAAGTTGGAAGCTTTTCATTTGTAAGGTAAAGAATTTGAGGAAAAGGAGGCTTGATTTGCGACCGAAGCCAAGTCAGACGGTGGTTTTCCGAGCAGGGAGGGTCGCGGCTTGGAGTGTGGGTCACGGCCAGATAGGTACCCGATAACTCTCCAGCATCGGTCACGGGTGTGACCCGTTTTGCCACATTCAATGCAACGAAGATGGCTTCGGGCGGAGCCAGAGTTGGCTGCTGCAAAGGCCATGGATTCCGTCGGTAGTGGGCGGATGTGCAGAAGGCGCTGCTGCTCCTCCTGAAATAAAATAGAAAAAACTTTTGTGATGGGGGGAAGAGGTTCCATAACTAGGATTTAGGTTCTGAGTTGAGCAAAAGAATCATTTAGGCCGAGAAGGAACTAGAAGAAGAGTTCATCATCGGCTTGTTTTTGCAAATCCTTGAGGTCAGTGTTGTTTTGTAGATGGCTTAATTCATCCCATATCTGTTTGATATGGTTGTAATACTCATGAATGGAGGTGGTGTTTTGTTGCAGAGAGGAAAGCTCACGTTTGAGGTGATAAAGACTGGCATTATTGCCGTGGCTGAAACGAGACTGAAGATCAATCCAAACATCTCGTGGATTGGTGTGGTATTCAAGGGAGTTGGCTAGAGATGGACTGATGGAGTTTAAAAGCTAGGTAAAAACCATGTCCTTGGTTTGGTTCCACTGGTTGTATTCTGGAGAGGTCGGGTCAGGATTTTGGAGAGAGCCATCAACAAAACTGAGTTTGTTCTTGGCGTTGACTGCTCGAGTCATGGCTTTTTGCCATTTTGAAAAATTGTCTCCTGTAAGGAGACCAGAGATAAGGATTAGACTAGGGGAATCAGAGGGGTGAAGGGTATATAGAGAGGAGTTTGAAGAGGAAGCCATGGAGGTCTCGGGAAAGGAAATGATCGTATTTTAGGCTGATACCATGTCAAAAGGATAGAGGACTGAATGATTTTATTGCAATGACTTGATTAATACAATGATACATTCTGGTTTAAATAGATACAAGGGGCTAGACTAAGTATGGGAATAAACAAATATAAGGAAAGAATTAATATTTACAAATCAATGACTATTCCTAGAATTATGGTGATGATTCCGTGGCTGATTTTGAGCAATTTGAAATCCTGAGAATATTTTGATTGGATTGTGTCAATAATACATGTTGTTGTGATTTTATGCTTACTTTTGAAAAAGTTGTGATTATTGTTTGTGAATAGTTTGTGAGTTTATGATGTTTATTGATGAATTAACATGTGTAGAAATATTGTTGTGGGAATATTGTTATTGTTGTTGTGATATGCATTTGAAATATTGTGATTATTGTTTGTGAATTTTTATTGAATATGTTTATATGGTTAGAAATATATTGTGTTTAGGTTTTGGATTGATGTGAATATTTTTATATAATAGTTTTTGGTTTTTTTGAATTTGAGAGTGCTAGTTATATTTCTAAAGATACTCAAAGATGTTTATGCATATTGTTGTGATTTTATGCTTACTTTTGAAATAGTTGTGATTTATTTGTGAATTTTGTGAATAGCTTGTGAGTTTATGATGTTTATTGATGAATTAACATGTGTAGAAATATTGTTGTGTAGCAATACTCAAAGAATATGCAATGAAGTCCAAGAGCAAGTGCAACGGGAGACGATGGTGCAAAATGCCAGTGGACGAGGAAAAAATAAGAAATAAATTTTATCCATAGTGGTGGCTAGTTTTAATATCTAATTTTAAAATTTTATAAGACATTGTTAGTTGTTAATTGATGGTATGTAATATGATACAATTGGTATGCTTTTAAATTTTATGAAATTAGTATTTCTGATCTGTACGTTTGAATGTAAATTAAAAACGTTCAAACGTTGGTTCCCATTCGAACCAACATTCATGGAAACTAACGTTCGAACGTGAATACATAAAATTGTATAGTAACATTCGAACGTATGACTCTACATTCGAAAGTATTGACTCTCAAACGAACAAACATTCGAATCATTAAACGATTAACGTTCGAATAAACCTCCGAACGTACCACTTGCATTCGAATGCTCATTCGTTTACATTCGAATTAACGTCTACACGTTAAACCCGTTACGTTTGAACATTGGTCCATTAATGTTCGAATAGAAATTTGAACGTTTATTATAATTAACATTCAGACACATAAAAGTTCGAACGTAAATATGATACGTTCGAACAATAATTAACGAACGTCAACTTCTCTCGTTCGAATGCCAATCGGTCAGGTTGCCGTTCGAACGTTCAATTGGACGTCCGAACGTTACTTTCGGTGACAGTTTTCAACCGTCACAAAAAATGGAACGTTCAAACGTTCAACCGAACGGAACACCTCCAACTATCACTAAAAATATTTTTAGTGGCGGTTCAACAGTAAACCGTCACCAAATGTTTTATATATGTGATGCACATTAGGTGACGGTCGTGGTGACGGTTTTAAATCGTCACCAAATATCTTTAATGACGTTTTGGTAATTTTTTGTGACAATTTCCTCTATCACAAAAGATAAATTGTGTTGTAGTGACGATGCGACGTTGATACTAATTACGTATTTAATGGTAGAGTCCACATGGTCGACGGATAGCATTAAATGTTGTGAACTCTGGAGATTGTGTCTATTTCTCTCTAAATTATAGAAAGTGATTGATTATTTTATTTTGGGAATCTCAATCCAGTCAAAACAATACCATTTTCGAGTAATAAAATTATATATGATTCTCCTTTATGAATAAGTCAACAGATTTCACTCGGCCCAAGTTGGATTAAAATGCCACAAAACCTTCCAAAAAAAAAAAAAAAACTAAATTTGATCATGATCAAAATATAATATTCCCCGCATATATAGCTAGCTAGCTAGCTAGGTTAGAAAAGAAATGGCCATGCACGGAGTTTTAGATTGAAGTTTTGATTTATTAATTAATTCTCTAGCACGATCCGCTAGCTAACTCATCTTTGGTCGACCATGTCATGACATGAATATATAAACTAATCAATTAATAGAACATGATATTATAATTTTCATCCGTTCTTAATTAATTTCTCGATCGTATTCAAAGTTCATCCAAATCAAAGTTCAAAGTTCTTGACATTTGATCAAAATAACGACGTCTCAACCAACAACAATTAAAAAAATTAATCGAAGTTCAAACCCAACCAACAAAATACTCATTTTAATCCATTTTCTTGCGCACATTAGGACTATTCATCCGGGCCAGGTTTTTTCCCGGCCCGGTCCGGAACCCGGAAAACTGGGTTCCGGTTCCAGGTTTCGGCCAGGATCAAATCCAGGCCGAAACCCGATTTTGAAAACTCGGACCAACCCGGTCCGGGTACGGGTTTGAAACCCGGGTACCGGGTTTAAACCCGGTACTCGGATCTTTATTTTTTTAATAAAAACCGGTATCAAAACGACGCCGTGACCCCATAACCGTCCGCCACTCGTCCTCGCTGCATCTCAGTCGCTTCATCTCAGTCGCTTCATAGGCATTGTTCACTTGTTTGGCTCTCTCTCTCTCTCTCTCTCTCTCCATGTAACTATGATTATGTGCGTGTTGGTTTCCGTGGCTTGTGGGCTCTAAGCCTCTTCTTTTCCTTTTAGATTTGTGTTGTTTTGAATATCTTTTATTTGTTGTTGATAATCGATGTTAATGGGTGTTGTTGAGTTGGGTAAAATACCCAAGCTGTAGGATGGCAAGACAGAAAATAATACTGATAACTTCTAACTGATCGAACCATGTACTACTGATGTCATTTTATATTAAGACATGAAATGTGTTGGGTTAAATGATTTGTTGATGGGTGTTGTTGAGTTGGGTAAAATGATTTGTTGAGAGAATAGGAATCATGGGATCTCGTGTAAAAGGATGATATCTTGACTCTCAACTGATGTGATTTTATCAGTCCTAATCTTTAATGTCCACAAATTTAAAATAGCATTAGGGATTAGCATGGCTTGTCAATTTTTTATGACAGGGGAAAGAGTGTAGAAAAGCCAAGCTTTGCCTTGTTATGTTTGCCTCTAAGTAGCAAAGCCCCAAACCTGTTGAAAGCATGATATCAGCAAAAACAATAATGGTAGCAGGGATCATGATCCCATTATCATTAAAGTATTCCAACTCTTACAATGAAAGAGACCAGGTCATAGAAACAGTCCAACCCCGTGAGCCAAACCCATAGGTTGCCGCTTCAACTTGTCTATTCAAACTGCATGGTGTCCTAGCTTTTGAATAGCTCATAGAAAGGAAAAAAAAAAGCCTTACCATGAAATAAAGGTTGTGTGCCATCGTATATAAGCTTCTATAAATATAGAAATACATAAAATCGTTTATTTTATTGAACCTGGTCATTTTTATTCAAAGGGACCAGAAGTAAATTAGGACTAAATTAGGTTCATTTTTATTGAACCTGGTCATTTTTATTTAAAGGGACAGCAACAATTTCATTGAAAACAATCGAATATCTGCTTCAGTCAGTGTGTTGCCACTATGTACACTGTACAGAACCTGCCCTTCATTGAAAACAATTTTTTTTTTTTTTTTACTGCATATGAACATGTTTTGCCAATACTGGCAATTAGGACATTAGAAGATTGTTCTTACACATGAAATGTGTTTCTTTTTTCTCTTTTTCTTTTCCCTTTATCCTTTTGGGTGGTGTTCTCCTTTTCTTTTACTGAAATAACAATGATTATTTATTATATTGTGTTTGGTGGTTTTTATTACTCAATAACAAATGGAAGAAGATTCTGTGAGTTGTAATGTCGGTACAACCCAAGGGGTTGGTGGTGACTCCTCGTCTATTCCAGTGGATGTAGAGGAGCATGGGAGTATTCCAACCCTTTCATCCACATATAGACAACAACCTACTCATTCCATCCCACCTTTACCCAAGCAATAAAAAAAAATACCTAGTAACCAATCGGTGGTTTGGGAACACTTTACTAAAGTGCAACCTATTGACCATAATAACCCAAAAGCTCAGTGCAATTATTGTATTAAGTTATACAGTTGTTACTACAAGAATGACACTTCATCTATGATACAACACCTCCAGAATGCATGAAAAACTTCCCCTCTTAGATTTAAAGGAGTTGGAAAAAGTCAGTCATCTAGTGTTAAGAGGGATGCAGAGGGAAGAGTGTGTAGCCCACAAAGTCTAGTGAAGTATGATGCAGAAAAACTTAGGGTGTCAACCGCTAAGTTTTTTATTAGGTGTGAATTGCCTTTTAGGCTTGTGGAAAACGAAGGGTTTGTCGAGTACGTGGCTGATTTAGAGTCTCGATTTACTTTGCCATCCCGAATCACTTTAGAAATGGATTGTATTAAGCTGTATAATGAAGAGAAGATACAGCTGAAAAAATTGTTGGATGGTCAAAGAATCTCTCTAACCACCGATACTTGGACATCGGTGCAAAATATGAACTACATGTGCATTACTGCACATTTTATTGATTGCAACTGGAAATTGCACAAAAAAATAATAAAGTTTTGCCAAATGCTCAACCATAGGGGCGAAACTATTGGGAGGATGTTAGACTTGGGGTTGCATGATTGGGAGATTAATAAGATCTTGACTATCACAGTTGATAACGTCTCTTCTAATGATGTTGCTGTTAATTATATGAGGAGGAGAATAAAGGATAGTGATTGTACCATATTGGGTGGTGAGTTTCTTCGCATGCGGTGTGCTGCCCATATATTGAATTTGATTGTTATGGACAGTTTGAGAGATGTTTATGAGTTTGTAACAAGAATTAGAGATGCCGTTAGATATGTGAAGTCTTCACCGTCGAGGTTTGCCAAGTTCAAGGCTTGTGCGGTAAAGGAAAATATTAGTGGGAGGATGATTTGCTTGGATGTTCCTACTAGATGGAACTCCACATATTTGATGTTGAGTACCGCTGAAAAACAAAAACAAGCCTTTGAACACTATTATATGTGTGTGGATAATGAATTCATGAACCCCACTGTTGATGATTGGAAAAAAGCACATATTTTTGTAGAGTTGCTGAAAATATTTTATGATGTTACATTGAACATTTCTGGTTCTTTGTATGTGACGGCTAATGTATACTTTCAAGAACTCTGCACAATTGAAGATACATTAAATGATATGTGCAATAGTCAAGATATTATCACTACCACCATGGGCATAAATATGAAAAGTAAGTATGAAAAATATTGGGGTAGCACAGATAGATTCAACTTGATGATATATGTTGCTTTTGTGCTTGATCCACGATATAAAATGATAGTAATGAAGTTTTGGTTGAATCAGTGCAAAGGGGATGAGTTGGCAGATAGGATAGAGACCAAGGTTAAACTCTTATTAAGGCGCTTGATTGAGCAGTATAACAAATTTCGTGTGGGTAGTGGGGGGAGTTCTAGTGTGGTTCAAGGGAGGCCAAGCACTACTTCTACTTCCACTACTATCTCAACTAAATTTGATATCAGGTTAGAGAAATTTCTTCTGGAGCAAGGGTTTATGGAGTTTAGATCAAAACTAGATCGGTATTTGTCGGAGGGGTGTGCACAGAAATCTCCTAGTTTTGATATTTTGGATTGGTGGAGAGTTAATGCCACCAATTATCCTGTCCTTGCTGAGGTAGCACATGATGTGTTAGCTACACTCATTTCCACTGTTGTCTCAGAGTCCGCATTTAGTACTAGAGGACGCATCTTGGATCCTTTTAGGAGTTCATTGTCTCCAGAGACCGTCGAAGCCCTCATTTGCACTCAAAATTGGTTAAGGACCAAACCTATCGACATCCAGGAGTTGGAAGAATACGTACAGTCAATAGATCTTGAAGGTAAGTTTGAAACTTGAAATATTTTTTTAATATCTATCTATCTCGATTTATTATCTATCTAACTCATTGTTAATATTTTTTAGATGATTATGTAGCTTCATCTTCAATAGAGGCTGCAGTGAGTCTCTCTTCCCATTCATGCTAAAAAAATTCTAGAGTAAGTGTTTTCTTCTTACATATATAATCTCACTTTCTTAAAGTATTATTTAGTTTCTAAGATCAGTAGTGCTTAAGATTAGAGGTAAATATCACACAAATTAAGTGAGAGATGCACTTGTATGTTTCATTTTGAAAGCGAGGCCACTTCTTTAAACCCAAATAGCCTCTTGGTTAACCTGTTCACTTCCATCTGCAGAATTTTAATTATGTATTATCCTACATATGGTCAAATTAATGATTTAAGGGTTCAAGATGCTCTGCAAGTTCGAAAGGTGTGTAAAAAATATTCTTGGGTGGTGATAATATTTGAGTTGGTATAATATATTTTTACTGACACTAAAGATTCATTTCATGGCTACGTTTCTGCTTGATCAACTTAGGTATACAAGAAAGTATTCAGAAAATGGATATTGGTTAATATATGTGACTGTAAAGGTAAGTAAAACATGAATACTACTTCTTTAATTATGAATTTTAATTTTGATTTCATTTATTAAGAAGTGGTGATAATTTTAATTCAGTTCATCTGATATTTACTACCATATTGCTTGAGAGGTTGACTTATAATTAAGTAGATCATGTACTGGCCAGTGGCCATCCAGTTCAAGAAATAATGGGAATATTTTTAATTTATAATCATGCATGAGATAAACGAAGATATCTGATGAGTCAAGAAAGAAAAGAGAGAATAATGGGAATCCCATGCAGGCCCACTACAATTGTGGGAAACTTTTAATTTTTAGTCAGGCATGTGATCATCATGTATACATTATGATATATGGACGTACGTAAGAGAGAATTAGCTTTGCTGTCTTTTAATTAATCGCTTTATTTAAAGTTCTGTCTTTTAATGCTTTAAAGTTTAAACAAGCTCAGACTTCAACTTTGAGCACCCAAGAAAGAAAGAAAGAAAGAAATCATGCTGCATATAATATCTAGTAGAATATCAATTCATTTGCGACATCAATCAAATGGGGTATTTTATTATTTCACCTCAAACCCATATACTTGTTATATATGCTGATTTCTATGATAATGAGTTATCTCAAATGTCTATGAATATTCTTCCGAACGTTGATTTGATGCTCCTGCCAAGAAGAATGTTGGGACTGGATGTGTTTTTAGAAGGCAAGCACTTTATGGATTTGATGCTCTTGCCAAGAAGAAGCCCCCTAGCAAAACCTGCAACTGTTTGCCAAAATGGTGCTGCCTATGTTGAGGCATTGTAAACCTGGAAAAATTTATGATTTTTATGTATTAGAGTTTAATTAAAGTAATGTATGTGTTTTGTAATATTCTTAGCAAATTAGTTCGAACAATGTAATATGTAGTTGTTTGCATCTTGTATGTCGCATGCATTTTACATGATGAATATTGATTTTTTTATTTTTACATGTATTTAGTTAAAAAGTTTAATTAATTGTTTATAGGCTCATGAAATATTATAGGCTTATGTTGTATTGAGAATATGATTTGAAATTATAAATGGAGACAAAATATCAAAATATTTGAAGTCTAATGAATAATAAAAAAGCTTTTGTTAAAAAAATAAAAAATAAAAAAAAAATAATCCGGGTTCAACCCGGAATCCGGAATCCGGGTTTCGAAAAACTCGGATTTACCCGAGTTCCGGCCCGGGTCTGATCCGGATCAACCCGGTCCGAGTTCCGGCCCGGATTTGAAACCCGGGTCCCGGGCCGGATATATCTGGGTTCCCGGATTGGAACCTGGATGAACAGTCCTAGCGCACATACACATGATACAATATATATATATATTGAAATTGGGTATAATATTGGATTGGTCATGACGTTCTCACATACCGCAGCATGCAGCTAGATAGCCATAGCAGCTTGAGATCGAAGCACGCATGAGATCAAGATAGCAGGCATTCACCAATTATTCTTACGCCGTACAACCCTTCCTACATGGATGCATCGGTTCCACACTCCCTTTTTCAACGTACCACGTACGTACTGTATGAATCTTTTGAGTTGTATATTTTGATATCATTATGTTCGTATAGCTCCTAAACCACGATTTAATAAAATATATATAAAAGAAAACTCAATAATAAAATTGAGTATATAGTCATGGACTCATGGGCAGTTTAACCATCATGCACTTTTTTTTTTTGTTTAAATAAGTGGAGAGGGTCCATCATTAAAAAAATTAATTTTTTTATGTAAGTCTTATATATATTTACACAATTTTGTTAAGAGAAATATATGATGCTTACATACTTTATAATTACAAATATCATTCTCAATTATTCACATGATATGTACCTTAGTGTTTCATTTGAAATTAGATTTGTTTACTTACCCAAAACAATTAAATAGAGGAAACAAATCTAGCTATCACCAAATTACCAACCAGTTAAATTAAACCTCTCTTAATTGTCATATTTTTTCTAATATTTTTTTTTATTGCTAATTTTGATCATGCCTTTATTTTAATAAATGGTTTGTAATTGCTGGATATGGTTTAATATAAAGTGATCGGACTATATATGGGCTAACGGCCTAAGCCATTGTTTTGGATTAAATTAATAGATTTTAAATTTTTTTGCGAAATTATGTTAATTATCAGGTCAAATGAGTTATACAAATTAGTTTAACTTATTTATATGAAACATGTTAAAATAAATTATGTCGTGTTAACTCATTTCAAATTATTATTAAAATAATCAAAACGGATGACACACCAGAGGCGGCTCATAGAAAAGGCGAGTAATGCGCTGCCTAAGGCCGTCACTCCCCCAGCTCCACCTAGAACCCCGTTTATATGACTTGTTAAAAAATTGAAATTCAAAATAGCCCTGTTTTGCTCAAAAAGATTGAAACCAGATCGACATAATTTATATTGTTTAATAAAAATAAAACTTACATAAAAGAGATATTTAAAAAGGCTAGTATATATTGTAATGAACACACCTCGTATATTCTTTTAATATCTTGCAATAATTTCTAAATAAGTCAAAGCAATATGTTCAAGAAGTCCCAGCTTATAACATAAAATTGTACTTAGTTGAGATACTGCTGTAAATAGAAGAGAGTACAAAACTTGGCAACATAAAAACAAAAAAACAAAAAAAAAAATCAAAACTTTCTAAGATAATGACGATCTAGGAAAGAGATATTTTCTGATTTTGAAACTTAAAAAAATTGCATGCTATATAATCAGAGTATCTGTTATATTTAGATTTTACTTAACTGGAGAATTTATTGAATTATTATATTAAAAATTTTTAAAATTATTCTCATTTTAAATTCTCGCCTTAGGCCACATTGTGCATTGAGCCGCTCCTGCATGACATGATCTGTTATTTAAATTAGTCGTGTTAATATTTAAATGTCTGATTCGTTTAGTTTAATGAATAGTGTTCAGGTTGATCCATATAATCGAATATTCATAACTTAATACAATCCGAACATGGCTCACAAATGCGAATTTTAACTCTTAAAATCACATCAATTTATAGATTATTTTTATAGAATTTTCTTGTGAATTTCTCTTATTATTTACCTTCCATGTTGACCATATATATATATTATATATATATATATTTCCTAATTGAATTTTATATGAACATGTTTATCACATCATGATTAAATTAATTGATATGAACTTGCAGACCACATCATGAACCTTATTAAAATCACAATTTACTCAAACAATAAAGAGAAATGATATTTACAGTCGTGAAATGAGTAAGCGCTGTATAATTCCTTTCAAACAATCGAATAAATATTGGACCCACGTGAAAAAAAGTTAAATTTTTAATAGTGGATCTCACTCTTTTTCAAAAGAATTGTGCGATATTTACACACTCTATGATTGTATCTTGTGTTACTCAACAATTAATAATGAAAAGGGCGAATCTATTTACTTAATTGATATTTTTATTAAACCATTAAGCATTCTTTTCAACTCTTGAAATTGGCATTACTCGATTGATCATTAGTACCGGTATGTTTTTGTAACCTAATAATTAAGAATAATATTTGATATAGTCATGTGTGTTGTATAAATGTCGCATATTTTTTTAAAAAATTAAAAAGTTCGGTCAATCATTAATAAATTAAATTTTTTATTTGAATACCATATTTATGTATTTATTTTTAAGAGAGGGCACGTTAATTGTAAATATTATTTTTTAATAATTAATTATTAATTAATTCCATCTACATTACCTTGGAAAGATAAACCAGTTGTCTTATTTCCGGAAGACTCGGGCCTTCGTGTAGAAGTTCTTCTCTTCATGATCTCCACTTGCTCTGATCTTCTGAAAAACACAACCGCATGTCAGTTTAATTAATTAGCTATATTGTCTCTATCATCTAAAACACCAAGTGATTAGCTCTTCACCAACTACAGCTAGACTTCAAGTTAACCAACGTCTGTGGACTTGCAAGTTGCATGTACCCGTCAATGCCGTTCCCCGACGCATTTTTGGCTCTAAAGACTACTTAGCTGTAATATTATTATTTTTTTTAATTTAAAAAAATTGTATTGTTTTTTATATTTCTTTTAGAAGTTTGAAAAATTTATAATTATTAAAAAAAAAATTTAAAATTTAAAATTTAAAAATATTATATTTAAGTGATGTTTGAAAAAAACAATTATAAAAAAGACGAATATTTTATATTTGAGTTTGGAAAGATCGGTATCTATGAGACCTACTTGTTTGGAAGGCTTTGTGTCATTGTTTGCACAGCCCAACTTCCACAACGGGCTGGGCTGCAAACAAGTAGGTCGATCTTATAGATACCAATCATGTCTGTAACGAAAACGCAATATATAAAGAAAAAAAAAATATTAATTTTGCAGCCAAACTCTCACTTTTATAGTTCGTGGCTGTATTTTGTTCAGAAAAATAATGATTAATCTTTTAGAGTGCAAAGCAACCATGCATGCATGTACTTAATGCATACCTCACTAAAAGTGTCTTTTTGTGATAGATTCTAAAAACTATCATAAAAAACTAGTATAATGCTTAGAGATCTAGTCATTCGGACACAATCTTGAGCCGCTCATAAATAACGGTCTCGTCTGGAAACTTATCTTATCTTATTTTATCTTATTTTATCTTTTAATTTTTTTAAATATCATTCCGATACAAATATTTTTTAATTTTAAATATTTAATTTTTTTATCTAATCATTACAATTTTTTCAAACTTTCAAATAAAATGTAAAAAACAATTCAACCTTTTTAAATTTTAAAATAAAAATTCTATTAAAAAATTCTATTATAATAATATTTTAATTTTATAATATTTTAATTAAAAAAAAAATTTTCTATCTTTTTCCAAAATTCAATAAAATATCTTAACTAAAATAATTTTACTATTATTTACAAAACAATCAACTATGATTCACAGATTTCGTTCTACTTAATGTAATGCTTAGCGATCTAGTCATTATAGAGTAGAAACCAATAACAAGTACTTAAATCAATTGAAAAGAAGGTCATATTCAAACTGGAAGAAGATATATATGTTGGATGTCAAGCTAAAAAGTGTAAGTGAATAATTACTCATGAATAACTAGCTTGAAACGATTTCTTTTAATATGCCTAAATAAATCAAAGAGTACTGCTACTGGGCAGATGTTCATATTAATGTGGCACGTGGTTTATTAAGAGTTTCTTCTACCCTTTTGTGTTTGTGCTTTTAATTTTTTTAATAAACCACATGGTATCACATGGACCTGGTGATGCTATGTCAAGAGGTCGGTCATCTAAGTGGTAAGTTTCAAATATCCCAATAACATTATTACTTTCATATGTGATTAAGTGTGCTATCTACTACAAGAAAAACTCTTATTTGTAGTCAATTATTGCAACAAAAATGACAATTTTCTAGCAAAATGAGTTTATTCTTATCACAAATAACTCATCACTAATAATCATTTTTCTTGTAATCATACTCTATAATTTCCATATATGTAGTAATTGTTACAATTGTGTTCTTTTGATTTACAAGTGTTGAAATGAAAATTTCGTCACGAAATACGTGTTGAAACGTAAACCATTGGGATATTAAGGGCCTATTTGGTAAGATGTTTAGAAAGTGCTTCAATTGCACGAAAAGTACTTTAATAATAAATTTGAGTTATTTGAGTGTCTTATATAAGTATTTTTTAGGTCTAAATAAGTTAGAAATTACGTTTTAGGAAAAAATCAATTTGATACTTTTCTTCAAACGTGCTTTTTCTGATGTTAGAGAACGTGGGTGCACTCTTGAAAAAATTTGTCAAAAACGAAAATACCTATAGAAATTTCAATAATTACATATTTTATCCGTCTTATTTGTAATGCACTGTACTTTTATCTCTTCCTCTCTCTTCCCTTTAATGGTGTTCTTTCCATATGCAGAACAACTCTCAATCGGCACAACGGAGTTCTTCAAACTCGGTCACCTCCTTCTCCAATTTCTTGAGTTGTCTCCAATGTCGCCGAATTGTCCTCCGATTTTGCCCACCGGTGGTTTACCCCTTCCACCCAGCCTAACTATATATATATATATATATATATATTATATAACAAATATTCTTTAAAAAAAAGGATCTCGTTTTATTATAGGATTTGTTTTAAAATCCAGTCACAATCCGCCTCGCATCTGATCTCTCTCTTTTCTTTCTCAGTCTCTCTGTTTAAACTTCTCTGTGTGCGTGTGGGTTGGTTGTGAACTTTTAGTTTTTTTTCATGGGGCTTTTGGTTTTTCTTTATGGGTGAGCGGTGGTGGGCGAACGACTGTGGGTAGCAATCCTCTTCCAAGCATCTAGACGAGGGGCCTCATCCATGAAGGGTGGGGCCATGCCTTTTTGTTTGTGCCGTTTCGACCAACGATTAGGAAAATTCAAATAATTCTTGGCTAAATGGCATTGCCGTTCAGTTGAGTGAAGAGAAAAGCGACCAATATTGTCATTTTGGATGAATATGGAGAATCAAACATTGCAATAAACGGTGTCGTTCCAAGCAAGGGCCCTAACGACGCCATTCCGAGAATGTTGGAAGCCGCTCATAAGAAACAACATGACATCGTTTTGGCCAAACCAAACGATGTTGTTTCATCTGGAACAGGCTTACTTAAATGACACAAATTTGGGCCAAGCCTCAAGCCCATTTATCTGAAGTTCGTGGGCTCATAAGGAACTAGACTCAAGTCCAAGCCCAAGTCACCAACCCACGAGCTGACCTACCATCTATAGTTGCAAGCTGCACCCTGAGCTAAGCCGCGAGTGGAGAAAAGGAACAAGCTGCGACCTGCGCCGTTGACCGCTCCTTTGATCACTGGGTTTCTTCTCTGGTTAGAACCAACTGACTCGATTTTTTGAACTAGTCCGGGTCAATTTTAGTATTTTGGGTCGTTCTAATTCATTTCAAGCTTGATTTGGTCCGTTCAAAATTCGTTTTGCTCCAAATTTCATGCCTAATTATGATCGGGCATCTGTTGTTCAAAATTATTGGCAAAAAATCCTTTAAAGGGGATAAACATCAAGGAAATTCATGGTAATACTCGATCAGGGTGTCATTTCTATTATTCTCCTTATATAAAATATAATAGGAGAATTTCTAGGCTACCACCTTTGTAATAATGTTTTTTCTCACAGTTAAAACTATTGTATTTAATTTATTTACAATATAATACATTTATTACTTTCATATTTTTGTTGTTAGTTTTTAAGGTTTATTATTTATGGCGCTGAATAAAAGTATTTATCCATTGGGGATAAAAAAGAAAATTGAATGGAAGAAATTTCGTGGCCTTGGAAAGGCATATAACTTTTCTTCTAACCTATTAAGTGGCCTTGTGAAGTAACTCATATTAAGTGGCCTCAACTGGAAGGGATGGAATGGATTTGGGGTAATATACTTTCGAAGAAGATGTCAGTTAGTATGTGGAGGCTAGATTTAATTGCCTCCCAATTGAGGAAAGGTTTCAGTTGGTGGGTATCTGTTTAGCTTCTTGTTGTGTTGGTTGTTCAAAGGGTAGTGTGGAGGATCGGGACCACATCTTATGCACGGGCGAGCTCGGAAAGAGGTATGGCGGAGAGCTTCTTGCATGCTAGGTGTTCAATGCATGAGCTTCAACTTGTGGTGGGCACATTGCTGTTGCTATTTTCAGTGTGCAAAAAAATCATCCCAGCAAGGTATGTTGATCAGTTTAATTCCATCTTTGATTTCTTGGAGGTTATGGCAGTGGCGATGTACAGCAAAAATGCAGGAAATGTATGATACGGTGGATACCTTTTGGATGTCAATTAAATTTTGGTTGCAGATTATGTCTACTAAGTTTTAAAGGTTAGCTCTCTATCGCACATGGAACGTTGTGTTCTTGCTGAGCTGGAAATTCCTGTGCGGGATACTCTAGTAAAGAGGCCGAAGTTAGTTGTATGGTCTTTACCGACAAATGATTGGGTGAAATTAAATGTGGATAGATCTTGTAGGGATAATCCAGGTAGTTGTGGTTGGGGTGGGGTTCTAAGGGATGATAAAGGAAAATGTTTGATAGCATTTTCTATTAAATTTAGATTTGGGACTGATAATAAAGCAGAACTAAGGGTGCTCATTTGTGGGTTATCGCTTTGTAGGGAGTTGGGTTTGCAGAATATTATGATTGAATGTGATTCAGCTTTGGTGACTCATTGGATTCAAAGGAAGTCTTGCATGGTGTGGTATTTATGGGGTTATTGGGATGAATTTGTGCAGGTGATTTCTGGTTTAATTACACAGTGGCTCATCAATTTAGGGAGGGAAATAAAGTGACGGAATTTTGAGTAAGACAGGGAGAGGAGGGGCTAAACTGTATATATAGGAACTATGATGACTTGCCCCTTCGTGTTAAAGGTTTGCTCCAAGTGGATTTTCTTGGTTTGCCTAGCTTCATGCCTTGATATGCTAAAGTTCTAGTTTATTGTTTATTTTTTTATTTGGTTAAGTTATTGTATAGGTGGTCTATTAAATTTTTTTTTTTTGTGATGCATGGGATGGTTTTTTCAGGCAAGTGTCTTATTTGTTACCACAGTTTTCCTCCACCATAAGCGAGTGTGATCAATAAAATTGAGGTACCATCCTCTTCTTTTAAAAAAAAAAAACATAAAAAAAATAAATAAATAAAAAATAAAGCTTAGCCAAATAACAAGTCAATTTCACGGGTTTCACCCATAAAATTGCCACGTAACAAAATTAGAGTATTCAATAGAAGTTCTCACGCAAGTTATTATGCACCTAAAATCCCGTTTTTCAAAACATTCTTTGTATTATTGTGTACACCATATTCTTTCCTAAACTGTCTACACCCCTAACTCCATTCGCCACACCACTGATAACGATTGGCTTCATTACGGGTGATGCCTGACTTCGCAACTCGCACGTCCTCAATCCCAACATAGTCTAGTCTTCGCCACGGCTTCGACTCGAGAGCGTTATGGTCTCGCCTAAGCTCGTTGTCATTCAGTGAGAACTCAGAAAATGTTACTCGTGAGTATTATGCGCTCACGAGTGATCAAAAGAGCTCTATCGAGATATTGTCCGATCTCAACTAGTAGTTCATGTGATACGATTGAAAAATATACTTAATTAAACCTGCTTGATTCTAGCTGGTTGGGGTTTGCATTGGGTGAAAAGTGGTTTATCATCACGTACGCTAGGTTTTCAGATTTTTTTAATTTAGGTTTATATTTTAAAAATTATAGATTAAAGTAGAAATAACTTGATGTGATTTAGCTTTTTTAATAAAATATATAATCACTACGTGGCAAATGGGGATTGAAGAGTGTAATATGACTGACATTTGCTCAAAGAATAAATATAGATAGAAGCAACTATTAGGAGCATCTATTTTGCACACATGATGTGGCATCATGTAAACCACACATCTCTTCAAGTGAGTGTTGAGAACAATCAACTATAAACAGCCACACAGCGAGTGCAAAATATGCACTGCTATAGTGACTTCTCTCTAACATTACTCATAATTAATTGCGCTTCGTGGCACATGTGGTCATTTTATAAATATAGATTCTTGTGATCACTTATGATCATGCAGTGATCAATACGGGGATCAGTGGTCATTTTACTTTGGGATCACGTCAATTATAAAATATTTAAACCACATTTTTTAACACTAATTGAGACCAGTACAGCTTACACATCTATTATTGTAGTTGTCATATATTTATTATCATTAGACCCGAATCCCCTCCCCTAGCTAGCGTAGCTTGCTAGCATCTAACAATTATAATAACAGTTTTTCAATTTTGTTTCTCTCAGCAATAATCAATAAAGATAATATTTATAATATACATGGCAATAATCTTCAACACTTTCATCATGTGATAATAAAAGGTTGAAAATAGACTTAATAACAAATGGGGAAAAAGACCAGTACTTTTGAAATTACAAAGAGATCTTTATTAAATACATCATGTAAGCGTTTAGTCCAGTACTCGTGTGTTGGATATATTTCAATAATACTCCAGTTTTGAAAATGGAAAGACACCTAGCTATTGGAATTCTAGGGAGATCAAGAAATTAAAATATAATCATCAAGGTTTTCTTCAGTGACCCTTGTTTTGTTTGTACCTAGGAAGGGATTATCTAGCTAGCTTCTATGCAAGTTTATATATATATATATATATATATATATACTAGGTCAAAGAGACGTGCAAAGCACGTTTGTCTAGTTAGATTAAACAGTTATTTTACAAAGATAATATATTTTTTTTATAAAATTTATAAAAATAGTTAATGGCATATATAGCTTAGAAGACATTGCTTCAACTTTTATACAAGTAATATAATTAATAGAATATTACAAAGGAATTTTAACAAACAAATTAACTACTACAATCAGTACTTTAACAAGATGAATGAGTTTGCATCATCAAGACGATGAAATTTAATGGCATGTTTTGGGTCAAATGAGATTTATTTCTCTTTTTTCCTATATATTTTGGCTTTGTATTATATTTTGCTGGATAACTATATAATCTCGTTGAGGATATTTCACTGTTGTGGTTCTGTTTATAAAATTTTGGTACTTATGATTATTAAGTTGTGAAATTTATGATTTAGATAGTTAGATACTCCAATAATTTTATCTCATTTTATTTTATTGCAGTGCTTTAACCAAACGATCTTCAAAATGGTATTAAAAACTTTGAAAAGATATAAATATATATTAAAATGTTTAAAAGTTTTAATTAATAGTATTTCATTCTAAATGTTCAAAGAAATACATTCTGCATCTTGGGATTATCATTTTTTTTAATAGAGTTATATATATATATATATTTTTTATGCTTTCCCTGCAAAGCCATTATGCACACGCACGCACAATATATATTAATGCACAATAAGCCATTAATAGAGTTATATATATTGCCGTTAACTTTAACGAAAAAAAAAAAACGTTAAAACAAGAAATTCCATCTCATACGCGCTTTATATATATAGATGATATATATGATGACATACGCCAGAACCTACATATATTGTAGTAGTACTTGCATATATATCTTTTTATCCATCGATGCTTCTTTTCCAGTCAAGTGCATGTCATTGTCATGTGTAATCAACTCCATTGGCAATTTGGATGTTGAACGAGTCTGAATTTTGTTCTGAAACTACCAAGCATAGTCCCAATTTATCAATTTTCAAAAAACCTCGTAGTAGCCTAGTGAAATCCTCACGACAAGAGAGGCACTACAAGAAATTTGATTTTTAGGGACGAAATAAATTTCGTCCCTAAAAGTCATTTTTTGAGACAAAATTTACCTTTCGTCTCCGAAAATGCCTGAGCTACTAAATTCATTCGAACGGAAAAATATCCATTCGAACAAGATATTTTGTGACGAACAAAATTGTCTCAAAAAAGGGAAACCGTTCGAACGGAACAAAATATATTCGAACATGGAATTAATGTCCGTTCGAACAATATATAATCTTTTCGAATAATAATATTGGCGGGAAATTAATTTATTTTTCCCGGGGTAAGTTAACAATCGTTCGAACTTAAATTTATTTGTTCGAACGGATAGAGAGATTCAATTAATTTTTTTTATTAGTATGGATTTCTGCATATATTTTTCCATTAAAGTAATAAATATTTTTTCCATTAATTTGTTATCATTTTCAAAATATAAAAATGTGTATATATTATATATTATGATTTGCGGTGAGTTAAAATATTTATAAATTTATAAATTACTTTTATTTAATTAACTTCAAAACTTTATAATGATTTATTTTAAGTTAAATTTATATAAATATAACTTTAAAGATAGTATCATTTTTTATATTATCATGAATGGCAAGTAAAATGGAAAAAATAAACAAAGTAGTAAACACGAGAAATAAAAACCATACATTAATTACATCTCAAATATATAATGTTCAATACAACAGAAAAAAATAAAATAATAACTAAAACGATCATAATTATTGATTCATTAGTATATCAACATCATCTTGCTACATTTTAATAGATCCTTCCAGATTCCTAAGTTTCTCCATGATGGGCTCAACGAACTCCACAAAAAGAGCTCGTACCTGATCTAAAGTAGCCCCAGGAGGCTGTCTCTCAACGGCGGCAACACTACTAGAAGCTGGATCTATGGGAGGATCACTAGGCTATTCTAATGCAGTCTTTCACAAATGCCCATTGATCTTGCTGAATGTGATCTTGTTAAGGGGCCTTATCTATGGCGACCTCCGCTCAGTGGCCGAAACTGTAACCCCCGATCGGAGTAGGAGGTTAGATATCAGCCGTGCAAATGGTAAACTACCTCCACTGGAAAAGCGTGACTCCGATCGAATGCGGAGGAATAAATACAATTCCAAATCAATAGGATCCCCCCGTGCTATCCACAGCAAAAATCTGGCTCGATCGATCTCGAAATCAGTCTTGTGTTTTTTTGGATCAATGTTATAGCCAACAATCAAATTAAGCATTCTAAAAAATCCTATACAATCAGCCTGTCGGATCACCTTGCTCCCATCATATGGAGGAGCCGATGGGTGTCGCACTAGCTAACGCACCTGATCGTCTATGAGACCATCATCAGGTAGATCCTCATCCTCACTACCATCCGAAGTAGCATCCGAATCTACATTTGGGGCTAGCGTGGAGGATGCGGCCGGTGTGTCGGAATTAGATGGTGCAGCCGCTGGTCCCCATGTAGCTGCTGCAGGATATGCGTCGGCTATACAGGGAATGTCAAGGAACTCAACAATAATGCGGGAAGAGAAATTAATACTCACTCCCCGGACTGATATGGTGTAGAACAGAGCATCAGCGCTAAGTTCTCTCATGGCACGGTAGAACTCACCGACCATCTCTGGATATGCAGTCCCCCGCTGCTCACAGATCGGTATCCATCCCCGCTCAGTGAAGATGGACTGTATGCTCCGTCCCTCCCATGAAAGATCGGAGAAGTCAGACAAAATGACTTCACGCTCGACAACTGTAGGCCTCGTCTCCAGAGCATCAGCTGCTGATCCAGTACTTTGGCTGGGCTGATCTCTCGCACGTTTTCTTCCGCTGGATGCCATTGATATATTGTTTAACCATAATGAAAGTAAGAATATAATTAACCATAATATTTAAATTATATTATTGAAGAATTATAATATATTGAACTGAATTGAAATAATTCGTTCGAACAGAACATAGTCTGTTCGAACTAGAAAACTCTATTCGAATGGACAGTTCTGTTCATTCGAATAGAGTTTCTTTGTTCATTCGAACGAATTTATTTTGTTCGAACAGAAATAATGTTGTTTGGCAACTAAGAGTTCGAACGGACTAGAGTTTGTTCGAACGGAAGAAGCCAAACAGCCATGGCTGAGTAGACTCAGCCCCGAACTGAAAAACATCCTATCTAGATGTTATCCTTTGTTTTAATCAGTAGAAATGATTAAGGAGTGAAGCCCAATCATTTCTACCGATTATTTTGATGTTATTTCCACGGAATACACCAAAATGGGTGGATTTCGGAGTCGAAATCCATTCCCCCATTCGTGCAAAAAACTAAACAATAGAGGTGTTGAGTTGACCCATACCTCTTAGAAGTTCAAATGTGGGGTTCCTACAGCGGTTGAGTGGCGGTTTTTGCAGCGGAGTTAAGGGGTGAACTCGGAGGCTCTCGGTGGTTACTGGTTCGAATGAGAGAGTTTTGTTTCATTGTATTCGAACTGGGTCTAAAATGACCGTGACGTCTCGTTCGAACTGGATAAATATCCGTTCGAATGGTTATTATATTAATATATTTTTAATTATAATACTAATAATAATATATAATAATAATATTATTATAAAGTACAAAAGTATAAAAATGAAACTAATAATAGTATTATAATACTTTTAATTAATATTGTAACACCCCGTATTTTAGTGTATTTTTACTGAAAGAATTATTTTTATGGATTCAAAATTTTATTCTCTTGTTTTAAAATGGTTATATTTTTAGTGGGTTTATTTTTATGATTTTAATTTGGTGAAAATTATTTTGATGTGCTTTCTTAATATTTATTTATTGTTATGCATTTAAATTACTTTTCAAATTTAATTAATTTATTGTTGGATTTAATTATTTTAATTTCACTTTATCATTACGTTTAAATTATTTTAATTAACTTGCTGTTTTAAAATCATTTCCGTTGGATCATTTTTGTGACCCAATATGTGAGGGTTGGACCTCATTTCTTTCCCTCTATTTTCTCTTTCCTCTCTTTTTCTTTCTTCTTTTCTTTTCTTTTTCTTCTTTTCTTTCTTCTTTCCCCGGTCTCCCGCGCGCTACACGTCCATCCTCTCTCACCCCGTGCGTTGCTTCTCTTCCACCTAGCCACCGCCGCACACCGCCGTGCACAACACCGCCCCTCCCTTCAGCTCCCCCACCCCTCCATTTCCAGCCCAACTCGCGCTGCCGTTAGCCGCCACGAACTACTCCAAGCCGCGGAGTTCTTTGTGCTCGCGCGCCGCCATCGCGCCACCACCGGCCACCATTTCTTCACCACTTCATCCTCCACCTCCTAGTAACCCATTAGACCCAACCCCACCTCCGATCCATCACCGGTGAAGCACAACCAACCCCATTTTCGATTTGGGTGTTTTTGGTCTTTAACCACCCATTGCGCCTCCATCCACGGCCAACCACCACCACCACTAGCTTCACCGACATCCCTAGGCCCTACCCTATCAATCTCGGGTCTTCGTTTGCACCCGTTTAAAAGTGAGTTTTTGAGACCCACGGCCACAGTGCATTTGGCACTGTTCTGTTGTTGTGATGCCGCTTCTTGCAGCTCCGTGATCCTCCGGAAATTATTATATAGCACTGTAAGTATTTTCCAAAGAACTTTAGTGATTTAAATGTATTTTTGCACGAACTCATTTCACTGTGTTCAGGTTGGTTTTGCCGGACTGAGTCCGAGGAGTACGGGGGTCGAATGGATTAGTGGAGGAAGTTTGTTTGTGTGTTTTGGGCTGTGCCGAATTGTTGATTGGGATTTATGTGGTACATGTACATGACATATATGCACGCATGATCATGTTTGTAATGGAAACTGGGTTTTCATGTATTGCATTCATGTTCATGTGTTTATTGAAACTGGGTTTCATGTGTGAGAATGTTTTGGGTGCGTGTGTATCACGACCCCAAGCCGAGATGGGGCATTATCTCGGTGGAGCTCCTCTGGTCACTCGGAAGCGGAATATACTGAGTGACATCCCTTGGATTGTCGCTGGGCGACAATGGGATCGGACGAGATGGTCTCGTGCCGACTCCGTGGCCCCTCTGCTAGTGGGGGCTAGAGGATGCTTGGCCACGAACGCGCTGGGCGCGAAATTAGGCATCGCTTGTTGAGTAGTGGGTGCTTGGCCATGAACGCACTGGGCGCGGAACTAGGCATTGCTACGAAGCCAGGACGTGCGGATGGTCCCTAGGGGAGATCATGGTGCAGATGGTAATAATGGA
This sequence comes from Juglans regia, assembly GCF_001411555.2. NCBI lineage: Eukaryota > Viridiplantae > Streptophyta > Magnoliopsida > Fagales > Juglandaceae > Juglans > Juglans regia. The sequence continues at coordinate 15,730,705 of NC_049915.1, forward strand.
TTAATGGACTATTTTCTGGAAAAACAGTGTGTGTTGGATTTTTGTGTAAACCATTTTCTGGAAAAATGTTTTACGGATATTTTGGGCCAAATGGGATTTTGGCGTGTGTTGGAAAATGTTCATTTTCGGGGAAAATTATGCTTTGAGAATAATGCATATTTCATCATATGCATGCATGTTGGTCACATTAATGCATTTTTATTCCTGAGGGTTGTTTGGGTTATACTCAATGTTTTTAATTTCGTACCGTACCGGCCGGTACGGCCGAAATTTTTCGTTTCGACAGTCCGGCCGGTACAGGTACTAGATATATACCGTACCGGCCAAAATACCGGCCGGTACCGGCCGTTTCGGCCTAAATTTCGACCTGTACCGGCCTATATTTCGGCCGGTACCGGCCGATATTTCGGCCTGTGTTTTTTTTTTTTTTTTTCGTTTTTTCAAACTACAAGTTTATTTTTTGACCCCCAATTTAGATTAGACTATTTATAATTTATATGTATGTATGTATTTATATATAATTTATTCATATATAAACTATTATTTTAGAATATAATTGTTATATATATTTATATATATAATTTATTCATATATCGACTATCCCGAAACGGTACACGAAATGGTACTGGTACCGAAATATTTCGTTCCAGTGTCTTGACCGGTACGCCATCCGGTACGGTATTCAAAACATTGGTTATACTTACCTGCGGTACCATTTTGTGGTAACGCATATTTTGATGCAGATGAGGAGGATGAGAGCGAGCTTGAGGAGACGGGTCAGCCCGAGGAGTGATCTGGGATCACTTGCTTAGTTATTTTATTTTACTGTATTGTATTTTAATTTTGGATGACTATATAACTACTTTTTAAGCTTTTACTGATGTTTAGATTGTATTTAAATTCTGGTACTTAGTTGACTAATCTGCTGCGTTATTTTGTTCACCGTTGCATGTACACACATTTGGCACTTTCATTGGGATGCGTGATCGTGTTGTCATCACCCTGGCATCTCGATTCCTGTGTTTCCTTACATGGGGTTCGGGGGCGCCACAGGTGGTATCAGAGCAGTTCGGCTCTGGGTAAAACCATATGTCATGTAGGTGCAGTACCAGAAAGTTTTAAAATTATGATTTGAAATTATTTAATTTAAAGTATGTGGTTTTTATTGGTTTTAATTAGTTTATTGTATACTAATTGCTTGTTATGTATTTTATTGCTTTATTTTATGGTAAGTTATTTTATTGTTTTAATTATTTTATTGTGAACTACTTCATTGGTTTTATTCATTTTGTCGTATGTTATTTTAAATATGGAATTTTTATTTTATTTTATTTTGTTTTGTTTTATTTTGTTCAGAGTAGAAAGGCGGGTTGAGGGTTGTGCTATGATAGGAAGATGGTACGACTGTGAATGCCCTTATTAGGCTTGAACATTTGGTGTAGTAGGCATAAACTCTTGGTGATTGGTTTGTTTTAATATCGAGGCTCAAACATCATGGTATGGGTGGACTAGGTGAAGTAGGAACTCAAGTTGCTGCTAAGGAGAGGAATAGTTTTAAATTGCTTAGGATAATTGAGGTTTTAGGTTTCGTAGAATTTATGTAATGAGTCTATGGGGTAGGAGGTTGTAAGTTCATCGAATTTCAAGGTTATATTTATGAGAAGTTCATCTAAGGTTTGAGGCCCCATAGTTTTTAGGAAATAAGTTTATGGGATTTAAGGTGGCAGGTTCAACAAGCAATTGAGGGATTACTTAGATTAGAAGTTATCGATCTTGCCGAACTTGATAAGCAATTTGATAACATTTGGAGTTTTAGAATTTACAAGTTTTATAAGGTGAATGTTTTAGATTTAAGGTCATCAATCTTGAGGATTTCGGGAAATGATTTTTATTTGGTTTAAGGTTTTGGAATTGCAGATTTGAAGGGCTGAATTTAAATAGGATTAATGAGAGTTGAGTTACTGATGTGAGAATATTTTTCAAGAGAGAATTTCTTTGGAGATGGAAGGTAATGATCTAGTTCGTGTATTTTCTGAGGATTGAGGATGTTGATCTAGTTCGGAAAATGATTGCTTTTAGCTCGATGTTTCAGTGATAGGTTGAGGATTTGATCCATATCAATTTTAAGGATAATAGATGGTGTGGATTTAGGAAATGATTCTTGTTGATTTCGAGGATATAGGTCCAGATGATGGAAATGGTAATGATGATCACTTGCACATTTGGAGCATTATTGGTTTTGGCCAATGGTGCATAAGATTGATGCGTAGTAGTGGTGAGTGTTTATGGATTTCAGAGAGTGCAGGTCTTAGTCTCAGTTTTTGGCTTGGAAGAAGTGGCTTGGGTAGGTGTTGAAGAGGAGTAAATACAATAGTATTAATTCAAGAGACCTTGGCTTGGAGTTTTTTGTTGATGAGTTGATCGAAGTGTATAGTCGAAGTGGGTTGCTCAATGGAATGATGGTTGACAATAGTTATTGTGATTATCTTCAGGAATTAATTGTGACTTGAGGTTACTTAGGAATTTTTAATTTTTGACGCTATACTTTCCTTTGGAGATTGAGTATCCATTTGGTTGAATTACAGACATTGTTATTTAACTTGAAGAGAGATTGATGGGTCGCCATGTATAGGGTATGATAAGATCTTGGAAGTTGAAGTTTAGGCATCAGCGGTGGATATTATGATCAAGTACGTGAGTCAATAAATCTTTAGGATCCATGGGTGTTGTGCAATGGCTTTTGGTAGATTGAATATTTGAGCAGTATGGCTTGCCTTGAGGTTTAATAGTGAAATGCTATTGGAGGAATTAGTCGTGTTAATACTAGCTTATTGGAGTAGAAATAGGTGGGCGAGTTACCAAGAAGGTTTTGATAATGTTTTGGTGAAGTCAATGATGGTTCGTAGTGAGTTTAGTCACCACTAGATTAGATGTTGTTCAGAATGTAGGTGATGAGCTTTTGGGTTTAGGTTGTCAGGTAGAAGTCTCTTGCGCTCTTATTGGTTTGCCAGGTTGGAATCGAGCCTTTTAAAGTATGTTCCTTATCTTAGATGAGATGAGTGTATTTTAGGATGCTGAGGTTGTTTGAGATTGGGTTTCTGTCTATGATCATGGATATATTTTATAGAATTTGATTTTGATCAAGGCTGCGGGAGTTAATTGAGAATTTGAGTTATAACTCGTGGTTTTGGGAAAGAGAGTATTTTTCTACCAAATTGTGATAAGAGTTTTGGTTAGTAGGTATGAAGCCACCTTGTACTCGATGGTGTTAGTTTTATGATAACATAATTTTATACATGTGCATGTGGCGAATATCAGAGTGCACAGCAGAAGCGTGGTATTTTTGGTTGTAGTCAGGAGTTCAGATTGTGCTGATTTTGAGGATTAGTGGTGACTTGAATTTTGAGAAGATACTTGTATTTGGAGATTAATCATTTGGTTGTGCAATTTGTTATTGATGGTTAACTTTGGAAGTGGCTATTAGGTTACCAAAAGTAGAATTCAATGGAGGTTCAAAAGTTGTAGCATAGGAGTTGATTGAGGTTAGCACATAGTATTGTAAGGGCTATTGATCATTGGAATTTTCTGGATGTTGTATTAAGGTTCTTGTGGAAAACAAGATTTTGGATAGTATAGTCACCCTAGGAATACTGGGCATGATGTGTCATTGGGAGACTAAAACGAGTATGATGGATATCGCCATGTTTATTGAGAAATGTGCCACGTGCCGTCAAGTTAAGGCTGAGCATCAAAGATCTGTTGGTAAACTTCAACCTCTCCCTATTCCTGAGTGGAAGTGGGATAATATTTCTATGGATTTTGTTGTGGGTTGCCAAGGACCCCTAGTGGGAAGAACTCAATTTGGGTAATTGTTGATCGGTTGACCAAGAGTGCCCATTTCTTGCCTATTAATAATAGTGACGCTTTGGGTAAGTTGACTCGGTTATATGCCAAGGAGATAATGCGTTTGCATGGAATACCCAAGAGTATCGTGTCGGATTGGGACCCACGGTTTACGTCCCATTTTTGGAAAAGTTTGCAAGCAACTTTAGGCACTAAGTTGAAGTTTAGTACTACATATCACCCGCAAACAAACGGTCAATCAGAGCGTACTATTCAGACTCTTGAGGATATGTTGCGGTCTTGTGTTATGGAATTTCATGGGAGTTGGGAGAATCATTTGCCACTAATTGAGTTTGTTTATAATAAAAGTTTTCATTCCTCCACTCAAATAACCCCGTATGAAGCTTTGTATGAGAGGAAGTGTAGATCACGTTTGTGTTGGGATGAAGTTGGCGAGAGCAAATTGTTTGGGCCTAAGATAATTTAAGAAATGAAAGATCAAGTTCAGTTTATAAGGACAAAAATGGCAGAAGCGCAAAGTCGCCAGAAGAGTTATGCAGATATAAGAAGAAGAGACTTATCCTTTGAAGTAGGTGATTGGGTTTATCTTAAAGTCTCTCCTATGAAAGGTGTTAAGCGCTTTGGTGAGAAGGGAAAACATAGTCCGATGTATGTTGGCCCTTTTCAGATTGTAGAGAAAGTTGGGCTTGACGCTTATAGAGTTGCATTACCGGATTATTTTGCGAAAGTTCATGATGTGTTCCATGTGTCATCGTTGAAGAAGAGTTTTGGACAACAAGAGTCACGTTTTGTTGACCCTCAACACATTCAACTTCAGCCTAACCTTACTTATGAAGTTGCCCCGACACAGATCGTGGATTGGAAAGAGCAAAGGTTAAGGTCCAAGACAATACCTTTGGTGAAAGTGTCATGGGGTGATCCGTTGGCTCAATATTTCTCTTGGGAGAGAGAAGCCGACATGAGGGAGCGTTATCCATATTTGTTTGATTGATTTTGGCGATATATTCTTAAGTCTGCTCTTAGTTGAATCTTATTCCTGTCTTAGCCTTAATGTTTGACCTTGCTAATTTCGAGAACGAAATTTTATTTAAGGGGGGAGGATGTAATACCCCGTATTTTAGTGTATTTTTACTGAAAGAACTATTTTTATGGATTCAAAAATTTATTCTCTTGTTTTAAAATTGGTTGGATTTTTAGTGGGTTTATTTTTCTGATTTTAATTTGGTGAAAATTATTTTGATGTGCTTTCTTAATATTTATTTATTGTTATGCATTTAAATTGCTTTTCATATTTAATTAATTTATTGTTGGATTTAATTATTTTAATTTCACTTTATCATTACATTTAAATTATTTTAATTAACTTGCTGTTTTAAAATCGTTTCCGTTGGATCATTTTTGTGACCCAAGATGTGAGGGTTGGACCTCATTTCTTTCCCTCTATTTTCTCTTTCCTCTCTTTTTCTTTCTTCTTTTCTTTTCTTTTTCTTCTTTTCTTTCTTCTTTCCCTGATCTCCCGCGCGCTACACGACCATCCTCTCTCACCTCGTGCGTTGCTTCTCTTCCACCCACCCACCGCTACACGCCGCCGTGTGTGACACCGCCCCTCCCTTCAGCTCCCCCACCGGCCGGCGACCCCACCCCTCCATTTCCAGCCCAACTCGCACTGCCGTTAGCCACCACGAGCTACTCCAAGCCGCAGCGTTCTTTGTGCTCGCGCGCCGCCTTCGCACCACCACCAGCCACCATTTCTTCACTACTTCATCCTCCACCTCTTAGCAACCCATTGGACCCAACCCCACCTCCGATCCGTCACCGGTGAAGCACAACCAACCCCATTTCCGATTTGGGTGTTTTTGGTCTTTAACCACCCACTGCGCCGCCACCCACGGCCAACCACCACTACCACTAGCTTCACCAACATCCCTAGGCCCTACCCCATCAATCTCGGGTCTTCGTTTGCACCCGTTCAAAAGTGAGTTTTTGAGACCCAAGGCCACAGTGCATTTGGCACTGTTCTGTTGTTGTGATGCCGCTTCTTGCAGCTCCATGATCCTCCTGAAATTATTATATAGTACTATAAGTATTTTCCAAAGAACTTTAGTGATTTAAATGTATTTTTGCGCTAACTCATTTCACTATGATCTGATTGGTTTTGCCAGACTGAGTCCGAGGAGTATGGGGGTCGGATGGATTAGTGGAGAAAGTTTGTTTGTGTGTTTTGGGCTGTGCTGAATTGTTGGTTGGGATTTGTGTGGTACATGTACATGACATATATGCACGCATGATCATGTTTGTAAAGGAAACTAGGTTATCGTTTATTGCATTCATGTTCATGTGTTTATTGAAACTGGGTTTCATGTGTGAGAATGTTTTTGGGTGCGTGTGTATCACGACCCCAAACTGAGATGAGACATTATCTCGATGGAGTTCCTCTGGTCACTCGGAAGTGGAATATACTGAGTGACGTCCCTTGGATTGTCGTTGGGCGACAATGGGATCAGACGAGATGGTCTCGTGCCGACTCCGTGGCCCCTCTGCTGGCGGGGGCTAGAGGATGCTTGGCCACGAATGCGTTGGGCGCGGAACTAGGCATCGCTTGTTGCGTAGTGGGTGCTTGGCCATGAATGTATTGGGCGTGGAATTGGGCATCACTACTAAGCCAGGACGTGCGGATGGTCCCTAGGGGAGATCATGGTGCATATGATAATAATGGATTAATGGACTATTTTCTGAGAAAATAGTGTGTTGGATTTTTGTTTAAACCATTTTCTGGGAAAATGTTTTACGAATATTTTGGGCTAAATGGGATTTTGGCGTGTGTTGGAAAATATTCATTTTCGGGAAAAATGATGCTTTGAGAATAATGCATATTTCATCATATGCATGCATGTTGGTCGCATTAATGCATTTTTATTCTTGAGGGTTGTTTGGGTTATACTTACCTACAGTATCATTTTGTGGTAACGCAGATTTTGATGCAGATGAAGAGGATGAGGGCAAGCCTGAGGAGACGGCTCCGCCCGAGTTGTGATCTGGGATCACTTGCTTAGTTATTTTATTTTACTGTATTGTATTTTAATTTTGGATGATTGTATAACTACTTTTTAAACCTTTACTGGTGTTTAGATTGTATTTAAATTCTGGTACTTAGTTGACTAATCTGCTGCGTTGTTTTGTATACCGTTGCATGTACGCACACTTGGTAGTTTCGTTGGGATGCGTGACCGTGTTGTCATCATTCTGGCATCTCGATTCCTGTGTTTCCTTACTTGGGGGTCGGGGGCGCCACAAATATATTTAGTATATTATTTTTAAATATATTGTTTCTATTATACTAAGTACATACTAAGAGCATTAACATTGGATTCATCATTTTCATTTTCAAAATTTGATGAAAAGTATATATTTTCCATAAACTCAAAACCTCCCTATCCATAACCCTACATTGAATTAGCTATTGAATTCATCAAAATAATAATATAATATGGTTTTTTAATAATAATATTTTTAATTTATTTTTTTCATATTTTACAATTATACTAACTATATGTTAATTAATAATTTAATTTGATACTTAAGTTATTGTTTCCCAACTTAAATATATTGTGGCTCAAAATTGGGAAACAATAATTTAAGTAAATAAATGTAGATATAGTGGATATTAGCTATTAGGGCTGCAACCCGATGCACTCCAACCGGGTCTGGGCCCGGTCCGACCCGACCAGGTACTATTTACGCGCCAACCCGGTCCGACCCGACCTGCACAGCACCGGGTCGGGTCGGGTCTTCGGGTTTTTTTTTTTTTTTTAATAAAGTATCAATGTTAGTGACATGTGTTAAGTTACAGCTTAATGCAATGAATATAGCATGCAAAACTGGTTCACTAAGATCTCAAAAGACATCAAAAAAATATTGACATAAACCAATGAAAAAAAAAAAACCAAAAGAAGAAGAATATTAATTCTTCCAAAAAAGCTTGGTTTGCACAAGAACCAGTGGCAGATTTGTTATCCTCAGCTGGACAAATATGAGACTCTACGCTGGCCAAACCAGAAGGCAATCCCTTTCTTGAAGATGAATTCTCCTTATAATCTGATAGAACAGTTTCAATGCCAATATCTCCAAGACCATATTCATCCCAACTTTCTGATAATGTTCCATCTTTTAGTGGAATCTGATGATACCCTGGCAGCGGTTCATCTTCGTAGCTCTGTCCATATTTCCAAATTCAAGAAACTCCAACATTAATGAAAGAAGAAAATTTCATGAAGATAGAGAGATTCTTTTACTAGTACGAACAGGTTTAAGCACTAAGAATCTGTAATAAGAAGAGTAAATACAAAATTCAAAGTAAAAACATACACACACTGCAACAACCTAGAAATCAAAGCAAAAGTAGAAAAAGAATAGTCAACAGAAAATCATGAAAATATATCAACAATACAAGGATTGCAATAATTCTCTGGATTTCGTTTCAAACAGAAAAAAAGGTCAAAAGCGTATAGAGTATTAAGGAAAAGAAAAAACATAAGAAACAGGTTTATACAATGTTGTGCGAGTATGTGGGTGAGTGGGTGTGTGATTTTGTGAAAACACGGAGTATAATCTTTCGCGTGATGAGGTTAATATTTTTTACTTGATTTTATAGCAGCTCATTGAAAATGTAGATAAGGCCCATCAAATAGTTCATTCACTAGTCAATTAAACAACATATGCTAAAACAATTGAGAGATCACTGAAGAATATAGATCATCATTGCAAGCAGCGAATGTAAATTGTTGAAATCTCAAAAATTGCCTAACTTCATCACCAAGGAATATACCCAGTACATAATCACATGGAATATAGTGAACAGAGCAAAATGAAGGAGAAGATTAAGAAAATTAATACTCACAGGTGTGAAAACAGGGTAATCTTTAGCAGAAAACTGAGGACCATGGCATGAAGCAGGGGAAGGAGACGGGAATCTGACATTGACAAATTAACAAATACCTTACCTGAAACCAAAAGAACCGAGAGCCTAGATCTGGACAAGCTCAAACTTGGGTGCCCATATCACCAAATCCAAGAATCACAACTTATGAGGAACAATTACATATATTGTTCAACAAACCAGTTCAACAAATACCTACTACAGATACCTCATATCAGTTTTTTTTCACAAACCAGTTCAACATTTCAACAGACTTTGCAATCCAGAGAAAGTGCCCAACACAAAGTAGGGATTTCATGCAAAAATCCATAAAAAAATTATGAACATCTAATACCCAAAAAAACACACGCACGCTCACACAAAGCACCAAACAAAGCTCAAAAGCTTAAATCTTACCGAGAGAGAGAGAGAGAGAGAGAGAGAGAGAGAGAGAATGCACCTCTGCGATGACCGTTGCGACCGGCGATGGTGAATGGTGACTAGGGTTTCCAGTGGAGAGGAGATTGTTTTCGTCTTCAGCGTCTTCAGCTCAGTAGTATTTTCATCTTCAGCCCTAGGTCGGTTTCAACGGATTCGACGGGTTGTTTTTACTAAAACCCGATATTACACAATTCACCCGATGACCCGTCTTTCACGGGTTGGAGAAATCGGTTCTAGCGGACGGGTCTGGCTTATGGCCCATTATGCACAGCCCTATTAGCTATATAGCAATTGAAGATGAATTGGAATGCACAATTTGTCAAAGTTTCATCATTTAATATTTGGTGAATCCAATGCAGTGATTTTAAACATAAATTCATCAAATTTTGAAGACTGAACACATTTAACAAGTCCAATTCCAATGCTCTAAGTACTTAGTATAATTACAATGGTTGAATTATATAGGTACTATATATAAGTTATGATAACTATACTCCTATAGTTTATATAATATTATAACACTAACTATAGTTAATAGTTATATAACTACAGTGTAAGTATTATATATAGTTACTATATAGCTATAGCTATTATAAGTTATGATAACTATACAAGTTAATATAATTAATATAAATATAGATATAGTGGATATTAGCTATATAGCTACTACAATGTAAGTATTACATAGTTACTATGTAGTTATAGCTATTATAAGTTATGATAACTATACATCTTAATATAATTAATATATATAGTAGCTATTAGTTATATAGCTACTACAGTGTAAGTATTATAAGTTATAATAACTATACAAGAGAAAATAATTAATATATATAGTAGTTATTAGTTATATAGTTACTACAGTGTAAGTATTATAAGTTTTGATAACTATACAAGTTATCATAACTACTATAGTTAAAATAGTTATTATAGCTACTTCAGTACAAGTATTATAAGTTATGATAACTATACAAGTTATCGTAATTATAGTAACTAGTTACTAATTACTATTATAAGTTACTATAACTATAGTTATTATATTTTATATCACAAGATAGTAAGTTATATAATATATAGTGCAAAATTAGAAGACCAAAATTATATATATATATATATATTAATAAGTACTATATATTAATAGTTAGTATATAGTATAAGTATTATATTAACTATTAGACTTTTAGTATATTATATATTATCAATTATAATATAAAATAGTTGGTAAAATATATAGTTATTATATAGTATATAATATTAAAATATTTTGTGATTGGTTCGAACCCAATAACGTCTCGTTCGAACGGTGTTATCTCGTGGAATGTGTTTGGAGGGAAACTTCGTGCCAAATACTCTGAATGTTAGTTTATTCGAACGTCAAAATTCGTCATTCAAACGCTCTGGTCCAACAGTGTTACGAAAATACCCTTTGAGCTGGTCTACATTTGAAAAATATGCCAAGGAATATTCTGATTTGTTGGTTTGAACAACAAAATGACACGTTCGAACGTGAAATAAATTGCGGCAAATTTGCCGCCTATTCGAAATTTTCGTGTTCGAATGGGTAAATTTTCAGTTCGAACGGGACTTCACAGATTCATATACCTGAATTTCCAGTTCATTTTCACAGTTAATGAATGTTTAATAGGAGGCAGAGCACGGCTTTCTGATTTTGTGTGTGTGAGAGTGTTGTGGAGAGAGAGATACTCACAGAATTAGTGAGAGAAGGGATTCTTGAGAGAGAGAGGAGAGGGTCGAACAAAAGGTATGTTTTTTTTTCCTATGTTTTTTTGTATTTCAAGTTTCATTAATGTTAGTTTATTGCACATGATTTAGGTTTTCTCAAAATGTGTTTTCTGCTTATGTAGGTATTGTGGATTGATACTTTTGTTTGGATTGCTTAAATTCAAGGTAATATTTATAATTTTTAGATTTTTGATAATTTATAGTTTTTAATTAATTATGTTAAGATGCATGCTGTATATTTTTGTTTGTGCAATCCCATTTAAAATGGACATTCTGGCAATATACATCTTATAAGATTGTGATTGTGAAAATTATGTTTTGTGGCAAATGTTTTCTCTGTTTCGTGTCTGGAATCTAGGTTTGTCTCGTTCGAATGCTATAACGTTAGTTCGAACTGGATCTTGTGGGAGTAGAATATTGTTCGAACAGAATCCTAATATAACAAAAATTATAAAATTATAACATATAAAAATATAGATTGATATAATATAATTAAAAAATATTATGCACTAAAATTAAATTAGAAACTTAAAATATATATTAACATAGCAATTGTTAATAGTTAAATTAATGTATAAAACTTATAAAAAATGTAATTACAAAATAATATAATATAATTACAAAATATTGATAATGAGTGGCATACATTTTGTTCAATGTATTTTCGTGGGGCTGATACTAGATTTACAAGACCGGACCGAAATTATGAAGGTGGGCGAGAGATGGGAGTCTCATCGACATTTACTGTATTTTCCCAGACCGTGCGTCCCATAGGCGCACAATGGGGCTACGATCTATGTTCGCAAGAGTTTGAAGGAGCTCGATGGTATGTCTTGAATAACGGCGCAAAGATGGATCAGTACTTAAGGTTAGTGATGATTCTCTAAATCACTATTATCTTTAAGTTTATGTATAATAATATAGTATAACTTCATACAAATTAAACATGAACATGAACATGCACAGCGAACATATACAACTACTTCGCTCGAATGGTGTAACTGACGTAGAAAAGACGCACGAAGAGGAATTTGCCTCGTGGTTTGAACATACGGTATTACTGTTAAGCCCCATTTTATAATACAAATTTCATACCATTAAACTTTACTTTTTTTGTATATAATAATATTTATTGATATATGTTGCATTGAAATATGGTGAAAATTCATTAGAAATCTCACTAGAACTGTATGCTCTAGCATGTGGTCCATCCAGACGGGCCATCTAGTACTCAGGATGTTTGGTGCGTGGATATAGATTTCACACAACTAATAGAGAAAGATATAGAAAAACTCAAAATTGTGGGGTCGTAGTCGAAGGAAGCCATGGGGATGATAACATTGACTTCTATGGAATTGTGAAAAATATCATAGCGTTAAAAGTATGTAGGGGATATATGGTATGGTTGTTTAAATGTAATTGGTGGGATGTCTCAAATCCTAGGTTGGGAGTGCATAAAGATGATTATTTTGTGAGTGTCAATA